>NC_051086.1:66046277-66346277 GCF_004664715.2 Peromyscus leucopus
AACTCAGGACCTTTGGAAGAACAAGCAGTGCTCTTAACCTCTGAGCCATCTCTACAGCCCCGAGTTTTGAAGTTTTATTGCTAAATATATCCACACTGAGATGCTTTTTGTTTTTGTGATTTTTATCCTTTTGTGGCCATGTGGTGATGATTTATTTTGTCCTAATGACTTGTCTTAGTTACTTTTCTATTGTCATGACAAAACACCATGACCAA
Organism: Peromyscus leucopus; assembly: GCF_004664715.2. Lineage (NCBI taxonomy): Eukaryota > Metazoa > Chordata > Mammalia > Rodentia > Cricetidae > Peromyscus > Peromyscus leucopus. The sequence continues at coordinate 66,046,493 of NC_051086.1, forward strand.
GGCAACTTATAGAAGACAGCATTTAATGGGGTCTTATAGTTTCAGAGGGTGAGCCCATGACCATCATGGTAGGGAGAGTGGCAGCAGGCAGGCAGGCATGGGGCTGGAGCAGTAGCTGAGAGCTTGCATCTCATTCACAAGCATGAGGCAGAGAGAAAGAGAGCTAAATGGGAATGCTGCGTCCCCTTGAAACCTCAAAGCCCATCCATATGACACACCTCCTCCAACAAGACCATACCTTCTAATCCTCCCCAAATAGTTCCACCAACTGGGGACCAACCATTCAAGTACATGAGCCTGTGGTTTCTCATTTAAACCACCACATGTCTATTCATGTATTCATGTGATATTAATAGGGACTCTCAGTATTAGCCCAGTAGTTAGTATTGCATGGTATATGTTTCTCTGTGCTTTCAGCCACCTACAGGGTTTTCTTTGACATGATTGTCCTATAAGCAGCTTCTTCCTAATGGCATTCTGATGACATCTACTTTGAAGTCACCATCAGAACACTAGTATTTGATACACTTATTGATGCTTCGATTGAATTCCGTTTTATCAGTTTCCTGTTTCTTTCCTCTAGTCTTTTTTTTCTCATTCCTCATTTCCTGGCTTCTTTCTAAATCATGTGAACAGTGTTTTGGGTTCTACTTTAATTTACCTACTGTATTTTTCACAACCTCTCCTTGTGGGGAATTTTTGGTGGTTTTTGTAGAGAAGACAATATGAACCCTTAACTCTTCATAGTCCCACTTAAAATTACTATGTTATCACTTCCAAGTTGTGGACATTGGTTTTTGTCACTTCATGGCATAAAGGCATTGTGATAGTTGTTCTTTGTTTTTGTTTTTGTTTTTTGGTTTAGATTTTTGAGTTTTTTTTCCACTTGATACAAGCCAGAGTTATCCGGGAAGAGGAATTTCAATTGAGAAAATGCCTCCATTAGATTTTTTTTATAGGCAAATCTATAGAGCATTTTCTTGATCAATGATTGATGTGGGAGGGCCCAGCCTACTAGGGGCAGTGCCACCCCATGCCCATGGCCCTGAGTGACATAAGAAAGCAGGCTGAGCAAGCAATGGGGAGTGAGGAGCAAGTCAGCAAGCAGCGTTCTCTCTGTGGCTTCTGCTCAGTTCCTGCTTCCAGGTTTCTTCCTTGAGTTCCTGCCCTGACTTTCCTCAGTGATGGACTATGACCTGGAAGTTATAAGATTAAATAAACCCTTTCCTCTCCACATTGCTTTTGGTTACAGTGTTTTCGTGATAGAAACCCAACTAAGACAGGGATAGAGGGAAGCCTCACTGTTCTTGGGCATAAGTGCTCACCTCACAGTGTCAGGGAGGTAATGAGGAGAAGAAAGAAAGGGACAAGACAACCTTTACTGTTTCCAGAACCTATTTCCTCTGATCACCTTCTGGTTTTCACTACTTCCCAATAATCCATTCAATGAGGAACCCATCAATGGGTGGATCCCTAATGAAGTCAGATCCCTCATCATCCTCTCTCTCTCTCTCTCTCTCTCTCTCTCTCTCTCTCTCTCTCTCTCTCTCTCTCTCTCTCTCTCTCTCAGTGGTGCCACTAAACACATGAGGCTGTCAGGGGACATTTAAGCATCCAAATCACAACACAAGTGGAATGGGGAACTCGCCCTGGTCTCTTGTTGTCGTTTTTTCTATAAACGATAGCTATACACACATTGAAGATTCAGACAACATTACAAAGTTTGTTTTTAACTGTCTAGCGTTTTTCAAGAACCCAGGAGAATATATATTTTCCTAGACACAAACAGTGGCCACCCCTGTTGCTCTTTCTTTATTCATGCTATGCCAAGTTGCCCTCTGACCCAGTGCCTCCTTCAGAGGGAACATGACAGAGTTGATCTCTGAAGTTTTCCTCATCCAAGGATATCTTTATTCCTGAGAAACACTTCCACAGAATGTAAAATTGAGATGATGATCCTTTTCTTTTAGCACTTAAAATTTTCCATCTTCCTCCTATCCTCCATAATGTCTGGTTTAAAAACATAATCGTCTATCATCTGCATCATGGTTCTTCTGTAAGGGGTGTGTCATTTTCTCTGATGGCTTTAGGGTTTGTCTTTGTGTCTAGTACTCATGGTTTAATGGATGTCTTGGTGAACATTTCTTTGGGTGAAGCTGCTCTATGGCTCGGTAGATCTCACATATCCATGTCTTCTGCTAAATTTGGGAACCTTTTCCCTACTAGCTCCTCGAATTCATTTTGTACATTATTCTTTCTTCTTGTTCTCTGAGATTCTGATGACACAAACATTGGACCCGTTAATATTGCTTCATGGGTCCCAAGGCTCTGGTTATTTCCATTAAATCATTTCTCTCTGTAGCATTCACTCTGGGTACAATCCTAATGCTAAGTCTTCAAGTTCATGGTCTTCTCTGTCACTTACTTGCTGTTTTGAGGCTATGTGGTGAGATATTCTTGTTTTATTTATCCTTTTCAGTTCTGAGATTTCCAATTGGTTTGTCTTTCAATCTTCTGTTTCCTTGATGAGTCTGTCATTTAATTCATTTCAAGAGTGTTTATTTTTTAATTTTTTATTTATATATCAGTGTGTGTGTGTGTGTGTGTGTGTGTGTGTGTGTGTGTGCATGCATGCCACAGCTTGATTGTGGAGGTCAGAGGATAACTTGTGGGAGTCAGTTCTCTCCTTCCATTGTGAGGAACCTGTGACTTGAACTCAGATCTTCAGGACAGATGGCAAATGTCTTGCCTGCTTAAGCCATCTCACCAACCCAAGGCTGTTGGCCTTTGATTTTTTTTTTCTTAAGACAGGGTTTCTCCTTGTATCCCTGGCTGTCCTGAAACTCATTCTGTACACCAGGGCCTGGCCTCCAACTCAGTGATCCTCCTGGCTTTGCCTCTGGAGTGCTGGGATTAAAGGGCACGTGTTACCATGCCCGGCTCTGGCCATTGATTCTCAGAGCACGTTTATAAACACTCCCTTGAAATCTCTGCTAATGGCTCCCCATCTGTGGCTTCTTGATATCAGTATCTCCTGTCTGTCCCCATAAATGCTGAGGTTTTCCTGGGCTCTTTCAGATTCCAGGTGAATTTAGTGGAATCTCAGACCTTTTGGCTCTGGATCTTAGTTGACTCCTATGGAGGAGGTTGTTGTTTCTGTCAGGGCATGCAAGCAACCCAGTTGGGCTCAGGTCAAGAATTCCAGCCAGCCTGCTGTCAGCCGTGGTCTCAACACCAGTACGTCTTCAAAGCTGTTGGCACACTGTTTACATCTCTGTCTGTGCCACACGCTGTGACATCTGGGAGTCAAACAAGAGCCTGGCTTTCAGCTCTTTTCCAAAGTCTTTGAAAGACTGTGTAGGTCTGCTCACAAATAACTTCATGGAACCACAACCCCCTGTGACCATAAGGGAGATGTCCCTCCCCCTGGGGACTTAGCCACACTGTATCTGTTTCACCTGTGCTACACAGGGTTACAGGAGGGCTGAGCAGAAGAGAAGTGAGAAGGAAGAGTGCATCTGTTCCTGTCCGGTCTATACCCAGATGTCATGCACTCTCTGTAGGTCTCTCGGGATCGTTCAATGAAAGGGGGAGGGGAACTGTTCATCCCAACTGGAGCTAGTGCCTGCTCTTTCGCCGTCCAGTCCTCTGGTACAAATGGGGTCACAGACTCTTTCAAGTATCCCATTAGGTGGGACAAAACAGGCATTCTAGAATTCATCCGCTTGGAGTTTGGATGTTAAACTTCAATAAAGCCAAAAACAGCTGAAGAAAGAGAGGAGAGAGTGTAGAAGGTTCCGGAGAGATCCATCGACAAATCCCCACTGGGACATGTTCTGTGCCTGACCCTCATGAAAGCGCTTGGTGTGCAAAGCTTGGTTTTGTTATCACATCTCTGAGACAGACACTATTGGCATTATGAGAGAACCGAGGCTCAAAGAGGTGAAGCCACTTCTCCAAGATACGCAGCAAGTGAATGGCAGAGTTAGGATATCCCCAGGTAGCCTCGGACCATAGTCAGGAGTAGATCTACTCCTGGGTGATGCCCTGCGTTCTACCTGGCCCTGTGGACAGCCCCATGAACTAGACCATAGGACACCCAGAACTGTTTATCAAAAAACTTGTCTCCAGACCCCAGAGAGTGTTTCTTTCAGACCACCCCGTTAGACCTGCATGCTACAGGGCTTTAGCTGCTATGCTCTCGGCTCTTCTGAAGGACAAGCCTCCAGGATGGCATGCACCTCTGTTCCTCATCAGTAACATACAATCAAGGGCTGCTGAAAACTCAGGACCTTGCTCCCTAATCAGAGCATGGGGCGCGCGCGCGCGCGCGCGCGCGCGGGGGTGGGGGTGGGGGGGTGTGTGTCCTAGTTTGATTTCTGTAGCTGTAATAAAACACCACAGCCCAAAGCAACATGGGAAGAAAATGGTTCATTTGGCTTATACATCTCAGATTACGGTCCATCACTGACAGAAGTCAGGGCAGGGACTTGAGGAGGAACCTAGAGGCAGAAACTGAAGCAGAGGCCATGGAGGAAGCTTACTGGCTTGCTCCCTATGACTCTCTCAACTTTTTAAAATACAACCCAGGACCTCTTGTCCATGGGTAACACCACCTACAGTGGTCTGGGTCCTTTCACATCAATCATTAATCAAGAAAGTGACTCACAGACTTACCTACAGTCCAGACTGATGGAGACATTTCCTCAGTTGACATTTTCTCTTCACATATGGCTCTAGCTTGTGTCAAGTTAACAAAAAAACTAACCAACAAAGCAGGTTGTTGTTCCAGGCTTGCTGATACATGCAGCCTCCAGGAACCCAGGTCAGAGCATCAGCTCACAGGCAGGGGCCTTGCCTCAGTCCATTAAGGCTAAAGTAACAAAACATACACACCAAGTACCATTCAGACAACAGGCGTTTGTTTCCCACCGAGGGGGAAGAGATCTGAGCTCAAGGCGCCCGTGAACTTGGGAACTTTTAAGAGCCCTGCTACGAATCCACAGGTGCCATTGTCTTTCTTGCCTTGTCCCCACTTGGTGAAAGGGACCATAGAGCACCCAGGGCCTCTCTGGTGAGGGCACTGATCCCATTCCCCATCCCAGGACTGCCTGGTGACCTGGTCACCGCTCACAGAGCTTTACCCCAGAGGAGTGATTCTAACATACTTTGGGAGCAGGGAGGAACACAGCTATGTAGACCCCAGGATTTCCCCAACTCCAGGTCTGCAGGGCCTCTGGATTTCTGGGCCACCCGCCTTCTCCTCTGGTGAAATCTGTCCAGCCTCTAGCTGCTGTCCTGCCCAGGGTGGCTCCCTTTTCTTGGCCTGACCTCTGCCTTCCTACAGGTTCTACTTCATCCTGAACTCTGGCATCTCCTTCTTGCCGCCCCCAACCCAGCACTTCCTCCTCTCTTCTCCTGCTCCCCTCCCAAGCCTTCTCTTCCACTCCAGATTCCTTCCTTACAGCTAACTTCCTGAGTGCCCAGAATTGGGGATAAGATAGACAGTTCCAGAAGATGGGGACTCTGCCTCACCGTGGAGTAGCTCACAGTCTCAGCAGGAGACACAACTGAGCCACAGTGGAATGACCTCCCTCCCCATGCCCGAGTCCAAACAAGCTCATCTTCCATTCAGTGACTTTTCTGGGCCTCATCCAGGGACACCGTAACCCCCAGGATGTTTTGCACATGCTAGGGGTGGGGTTGGGTGAAGTACAGCTGTTTCTCTGGGGGAATCAGGACTCAGGTTCTACATAGGGGTTCTCAACCTGTGGGTCACACAACCCCTCTACAGTCCCATATCAGATATCCTGCATAGCGGATCTTTACATTGCAATTCGTAACAGTAGCAAAATTACAGTTATAAAGTAACAACAAAACAATTTTATGATTGGGGAGGGGGGGGTCACCACAACACGAGGAACTGTATTAAAGCTTCGTAGCGCGAAGAAGGTTGAGCACCATCGCTACAGAATGACATGTAGGCTGCACTTCAGTCCCCACTTTGCCTCTCAGCTTTGTGCAGGGCAGAGCAGGCCCAGCCACTCATGGCAGCCCTGCTCTGGGGGCCACTGATTGGTTCTGCTTTGCTGGACCACCCCCCCCCCTAAACTTTTGTGCAGATGTTGAAGAGCTTTGTATACTGAGTGAAGCCCTACTAGTCAAACAAGAGTTCCGATCTTTGTCTTCCTCTGCCTGGGATCCGTTCTTGAGTCTTCACCAGAAGCCCTCTTCTTCCTCCCTGTCCTGTGTCCTGGAAAGGCTGGGGAAGAGAACATGCCTCTTGTCCGTTCTCTCTCTCTCTCTCTCTCTCTCTCTCTCTCTCTCTCTCTCTCTCTCTCTCTGCAGTTGCATTTGACGGATCCTCGGGCAGAGGCACCAGCCCCTCCTTGACAGCAAACTAGTTTTAGATAAATGAGTATTGGTTTTGCTCTGTTTGTTTTTCATTTCTAGCCGTCCTCTGATGTTTTTTTCCCTGCAAAATCGGTTAAGCAATGATAGCCTGGGCCTGCTTATGCCGGCATTGATTGGGCAGCTCCCAGAGTCTGTGTCTTTTGTGGGCTCTCCTTTTTGTTCAGCTCCCCCGCCCCACATGCCTCAAATGCCTCCTCTATTTTTGTGACCCAGGTAGGAAGGAAGGAAACCCACAAATACAGAGCATCTATTCATGCCAGGTTCTGTGTGGGCGACGCGTGCCAATTGTCTCATTCTGTCTTCGACAAAGCACAACCAGCCAGTGTGGTAGGTAGGCACTGTTCCTCTTGTCTTGCGGGTGAACAACAGGGGGGCACTCAGAGAGGTTGTAAAAGCTGCTTAAGAGTGCACAGCCCAAACCTGCCTCGTTTAGTAGGGAGTCCACAGCTCCGCCTGAGAACAGCAGAAGTCCATGCGTGTTTCGTGACCGGTCCTCAGCAAGTCCTACCCAGCATCCAGACTGTCCCACTGTGCAGAGTCATGACAGTGAGGGGGGAAAGGACATGAACTTAGGGAGCTGACCAAGCTGAGGCTCTGTGCATGGGGGGTGGGGCCAGCTGCTCTGCAGCTGTGCTGGCTAGTCTCGAGTCCCCTGGTCCTTCGGAACAAAAGCAGCAGGTGTAGCTGGCTCCTCCAGCTCCTGCATGGGTGCTGAGGCTGCGTTGTCCTCTGCAGCTGCTGCCAGCAGGGCCATTGCAGAAGCCCGCTTCCAGCAGACCTCACACTCACAGCAGAGGTCCTGGTGGCCTGGGGAAACCTCTAGCAATGTTTGAACATGGAGCATGCTCGCAGTTCCCTAGACTGGCCAAGCCCCATAGCGTCAAGGAGTTAGGCTTGCCTTAGACACACACACACACACACACACACACACACACACACACACACACACACGTTGTTAGCAGGGAGGGAAAGGAACTCTAAGGCACAGCAGGGCCAAGTTTGGGGTTGGGAAGGGCTCCAAGAGCTTCCCTTTCTCCTTCCCAGAGCTGCGGATCAGGCTGGGGGAGCCCACTACAACAGTTACAGCTGACACAGAGAGAGGAGGCAGCAGCCGGTGGGGCTCGTAAACGGTCGGTTACATTTATAGCCATGTTCTTATTAAGCACCAGGAGAAGAGAAATGAATCACACCTCTCCTCCTGCCCACAGCCTGGGGAGATGGAGGCCACCAGGCACTGGCCTTAAATCTCAGTGAACTTAAAAGTCACAAGTGTTTGGGGCCAACCCTGTATCACCACGGACAACAAAGAGCCACACAGTCTTCTCCGGCCAAGCTGGCCTCATGTCCTAAAGGGGACCTGGCCAAGAAAGGGCTGCAGGGGTGGGGTGGGGGCTGTCTATCCTCCTGAAAAGTCCTGGAAGTAAAGTCCTAAATTCAGATCTTCACTGAATGCTGTATGATCTTAGGAAGGAAAGATGGCCTCTCTGAACCTATAGTCTTCATGACCCAATTAAATGAGCAGAATCTAGAAGTGATACCCCACCCCCTCTCAGTTCTCCCATTTTTTCAGGAAGGCGAGGCATACTTGGTGGTGGGGGTGGGAGGGGTCCTGGCTACAGATCTCCAGTAACTGCTCCCCCGAGGGCTCAGTGATGTGGTAGACTGAGGAACATGGCCTCCAAGTGGAAGCCAGGGACCCTGCTGGCATCCATGACCTTCCAGCATCCTTACCAGCCCTGGCTCAAGACCACACAGCCCACCACATTCCGGTTGCCGTGCGGTCTCTTGGCAAACACCTCACTCACCGCATGTCTCCCTCCAGGACAGCAGAGAGAAGGACGGGGTTTTTAGCCCTAAGAGGCTGCCTGCACACCTCCTGGGCTCCCTCAGAGGCTTTGTATGTGTAATTGGTTTCCATGAGATTTATTAGAGTTTTTAAACCTTTTTTATTGTGAAATATAACACAAATACCAAAAATTGAATAACCCATAAATGGGAAGCTTAATGAGTTGTATAAAGTGAACGCCCTGGGAATCTACCAGGTCCCAGGAAGCAGAATGATGTTTCCTGCCTGCCAGAGGGACCCACGGATCCCATTACAGTGCCAGATAACCCCTCCCCCAGGGAGGCCCCATCCCAACCTTCACTGCAGGCCCCTCCTCTGTCCGGCACTGAAGCCAACTTCCTGGAACTAAGCAGAAAGCAGGACCCAGGCCAACCCCTCTACAGCCTTGGTTTCCCCACGTGCAGAGGAACGAGATTGTCCAACCACATCCTAAAATAACAGGAAGAAAATCCTCTGGGATGGACGTGTGTATGGGTGCTGTGTGAATGGAAACTGGCCCAGCCATAGTGGAGGTTCTGATAATGGTCTATCTCTCATGCCTTGTCCATGTCATAGTACCCTGGCACAGGAAAGGCCTCCTGCCCACACACGTACAAGGGAGAATTCGGGGTCCTCTGGGATTAGCTTGCCCTTACCACGCAGTCCACTGCCTGATTTGCTGTGCTTCTCAGAAGCCACGGGGGTTTCTTTCCTCCTGCAGTCTCACACGGAGTTCTGAGAAGTCAGTGAGACATGGGTAGGACCTGAGCCATCTGTGTCGTTCTAGGACTGGTTAAGTCACGCCCAGGGCCCCCAGCCTATGCCTCGGGAAGTGCACCCTGAGCAGGGGCCTGTCCAATTCCATGCCTTTTTTTTCTCATTGGGTGTCCAGTTCCATCACAGAAATCAAGGGAGGGATACAGTCTGCTCCCTCTTGAGTCTCACCCCTCCTGCTCTGTCTGGGAGGGCCCAGGTGCTAATGAGTGATGGGCAGATAGGATAAATAAAGGGAAAAGGGAGTCCATGGGATGAGTACAAGACAGAAGGCAACATGAACTGGAAAGAAGAATGCCAGTTCAGAAAAGGCGGACTTCTGTGTGGCCCAGGGTCCCAGGAGACTTGTGCTTTCGGCTCTGATCCCCAGTCCTCTTCCCTTACTTTTTCCTGCCTCCCTTCCTCGCTTCTTCCTCTATCTTCCTTTCCATTCAGCTCAGCTCCCAGGTGGAAATTTGCTGCTTGAAGACCCAAACTCCTTTGCTCAGGTCAGTGACTTCAGCCTGATTGGAGCCAGGGCTCAGAAAAGCTTGGAGTCCGGGCTGACAACATCCAAGATGACCTGGCACCAAGATGGAGCCGGACTACCTGATCATTTCACTCCCTCCCTGCTCTGGGCTGAGCATGGATGAGGAGAGATCCGGCAGGGACCTGGCACCTTCCATCCCTGCAAACTACTGAAACACGTCAGCCTCCTGCAGCCCTGGCTCCTGCTGCCCAGCCTAAGTTAAGGCCACAGCTTCCCAGCAGCAAACCATGATTGCTCGTGGTATCTTTCCTGCTGGATGATTTTAGCTGAATAATTTTGCATGATTTCTGCCCAGCATGAAAGAGCTGCGCTGAGGATAAGGAGCCTGAGCTGAGGGGAAGGAATAGGACTGGAATCTAAAGAGCTTCCTTCACAGGGCCGTGGCCAGCCTCTGGGATTTCCCCCCAGCAGCTACCGCCTGTCATCATTCATTGAAATAGCGTCTCCCTCTACCTATTGCTCTGAGAAGGCCGCCCCTCCACATGACCAAGGAAGGCCAAGCCTCCTGGTGGCTCCCAGCCTTTGTGGTGACAGTCTGATGCTGATACTCATAAGAGGATTGAAGGATGCCATCCCACTGCATCCCCACTGCCCCACTCCCCTGCTCCACACACTCAAGCAGCAGTCATCCAAGCTGTGTGCAGCCAGCATACCTCAAGATCTGCCTGAGACCCTGAAGTCAAGGCCGAACTGAGATAGACAGACCTCAAACAAATGCTCATAATCCCATCGCCTTCAGTGAGCCTCCAACCTGGATAAGGGATGGAGAACTGCTTCATGCCTGGAAGAGCTCCCTACTTTCACTGGAGGGGAAGAGTTGGGGGTGCCTGTCAGCTAGAAGATCTGCAAGGAACTTAGAATCTCAAATCCAATTTGCAAGGACACTTTCAGGGTTTCCAACTACCCTCTGCTTTACAGATGAGTTCCCCAGAGACATCCTGTGGTTTGGCCAAGGTCCCAGAGCAGCAACAATAGTCTCAGAGTCACTGTGGCCCCGTGCTGGCCTGGGTCTGCCCTTCCAAGAAGCCATCCCAGCCCCGCTCCAGCCCCAGGCCCAGCTACTTGGGCCAGGTCAGGTTCTGAGGTCAAGTTCCAAGGCCGGGCCCGGGCAGGGGAGGTGGTCTCTCTGGAAGCCCCTTCCTTGCCGCTGCTATTCCTGGCATTATCCCCCTCCTTCCCCTTCCCATGGAAACCCAGTGATGGCGGGAGCTGGAATTTGGACGTTTTCCCAGCATTTGGGCTGTTAATTAAAACTAATAAATCTGCCACTTGGAGTCAGGTTGAAGGGAAGGAAGAGAGAGGGAGGGGAGGAGAGGGGAACTCAGGCATGGGGTCTCCCCTACCCCTGGGAGACTTTCCCTTTCAACCTGCCTCCTGAATCATTTTCTCCCTCAGTCACTCATTCATTCTACACTTGATTTGCTGCCTGCCTGATGCTGACCCCTGCCTGGGCTAGCTCTGAATTGTTCTAAGGATTAGGAACCTAGTTCCTAAGACAAGAGCTCACGGGCCACTCCCTGCTGATGCACCAGACTGAGCAAAAGTTCACAAGATCCCACCCATTCGGACAGGTCTGGTCCAAAACTCGGTGCTTGGCTTTGTGACCTCTGGGGAGGTTGCCTCTCAGACATCTTCCTAGCTTGAAAAGGCAGATTTTATTCTCACACTGAAAGGGTCTTGTGCAGAGGGCATGGTGGGATGGGGGGGAGTGTCGGAAATGGCCTGAGACAAATGGTTCAGCGTTCTCTCTTCATGATTTCCTACGCTGGGCTCCTCCCTCTTCTTGCCTCATGGTAGACAGTGGGTCCTGTAATCATCATGGGCTGTGAAGTAATAGAAGCAAATGCTGTCCTACATCTTTAAGGCACCTGCATTTTACAGAACTCCCTCTGCAGGCTAGGGGTGTTCTTCTTCCCCAGTGGCCTGCACACAGAGCCGCCTGCTGGCTGGGCGATGGTCACGTGGCAGTCATTAATTCTCCGGGTATTAATTCACCACAATGTATGCAGAGAGGAAAGGTTGCTTCATTTGGATGGATGAACCAGATGCTTTCCTGCCTGGAGGTGACCTTCATCCACTTGTTCCCCAACACTGTGTCCCCTCTCCTAGGGTCACTGCATCTTTTCAGCCCACGTTCCTCCCATCTCCTGCTGCCCAGCTGCTCCACAGGAAGCCAAAGTAGAGAGTATTGCCTGAGTGTACTGATTCTGGGAAAGCAGACATGCCTGGGGGGGGGGGGCTCTGAGACGCAGACACACCTGGAAAATGTTCCTCAAAACCCAGGAATGGCTGTTGTGATTTCAGGCTCCACTGCTCTTGGTCCCCAACTGGCCTCGGTGACTTGGGACAGGGATAGGGGCCACTCTCAGAACTACACCTCCACGAAGCAGGGACCACAGAAGCCAGAGTATTCTCAGTATGAGCTTGGTCCAGGGAGCCGTGGTGTCTGAACCTGGGAGGGCCTGGGAGCCCTGAGCCCAATGCTAGCTTCCACTGGGAAAGATTTCCATTGGGACCCTGTTGCTCCTTTCACACTACCCACGGCCCATGAAAACCTACCCTAAGTGTTATTATTGGTTTTGGGGGACTGAGAGAGTGGCTTAGTGCTTGCCTGGAGTGAGGCCCTGGGTGCCATCCCCAAGACCACTGACCACTGACAGCAGCCGGGTTAAGGCCTTAGAGAAACAAGCTTTCCTAAGGCTCACGTGGCAGGCAGGCAGTGAATCTAGCCCCAGAAGAGGCAGGAGGGTGTTTCCCACCCCTCCCGAGAAGAACTGATACAAATCAGCATGTGCCTAACATATACAAATTAACATGTGCAGAACTCTCAGTGTGGGGTCAACAACAATGGCCCTAAGGTTACTAGAGGTTCTTTTCTCTTTGCCAGGTCCTGTTCTGCACCGGGAAGGATCGCTCCATTAGCCCTGTGGTTGCAAAGTTCTGTTCAGTATTTCCCTTTTGCAGAAAAGTCTCTAGAGGGTCAGTCACTGCCTAGGACCACCCAGTGTGTTAGTTTACTGTCGCAGGATATTTGATCACACTGTGAACTCTGAGATTACATTATTTACTGGAAAAAATCTGTTTCTTGTTGTGATGTGGCTCAACCCTAGTACACACCTTTAATCCAAGAGTTTTCTGTTTGAATACAGGATTTCTGTTTGTAAACAGGATAAAGTCAACCACAGGTCAAGAGGCGGAGCAAGCAACCAGTTGACAGGAAGTGAACATGAAAAAAACCATAGAGAGTAAGAGGGAGTCAAGAGGACGGATAAGTGGATGTGGGAAGGAGGGACATTGAATTTGATGAGAGTTTTTCTGGGACATCGGCTAGGGAGGAAGGTCAGCTGGGTGCTTTCTCTGCCTCTCAGAGCTAGCAGGCTTTCACCCCAGCATCTGGCTCCTGAGTCTTTACTGGTAAAATCAAACAATTGAGATTTTGTTCAAAACAACAGTTTACCAATGCTGTAACCAAGTGGGGCCTGAGAGAATGGCAGGCTCATAACCAGAGGAGTGGACTAGGCAGGGTATGGTAAGGGAAAAATCTTCCTCTGCTTCCTACACTTGGTAGACAGGAAACAGAAGGAAGGGGTGAGGGACTCCTCCAGTGACCTACTTCCTCTTGCTGGGTCCCATCTCCCAATATGCCTCCCTCGCCTGGGGACCATACATTCACCTCAGAAGCCTGTAGAGCCCAGCCAGGTAGTGGGAGAGCCTGGACTTGAACTCAGGCAGTTCTGAGTCAATTCCTTGAGGTTTCCTGGCTCCAAAACCAATCTGAGGGGGATGACGCGAGGCTGTCTGCATACCTCAGACCTTGGTGCACTGAACACTGCTGTAGGTGAGCCCCGTCCATGTCCGCCACGCTCTTTACAACAGTCTTGCCATTGTCCCTGGACTCAGGTGGAACCTTGAGGGCCATAATATTGTTGCTTAAGAAACAGGAGAGAGCTTGTTTGGAGGTTCTAGCAGGGGAGGGCAGCTACTTGTATACCCTTGACCAAAGACCAGTCCTCCTCTATTGGGGAAGGTTGTCCTCTTCGACTGAGTGTGCAGCTTCCGGAGGGACGCACATGGAGCAGTGAGGAAGGAAGGGGACACCCGCCAAGCCAGCCAGATCAGCCGAATCAACCCTGGCGATCAATGGGGTGACAGATGTCGCAGCCAGATCGCCCTGCTGTTGTACGTAAGTGACCTCTTAAAAGGAGAAGGTGAAGAAGGGTCATGCGCCCCTTCTCCCTGCTCCTGCCTGCGAGGTGGATTTGCTCTCAGTCAGATCAGAGGACGACTTCAGTTGTCTATTCCATTCTGTATTCTTGAGTGTATTTCCTCAATTTACCTTAATAAATTTCGCTACTACTTCTTAAACAGACTCCCGTGGATGTATCGCTTTATTGCTATGTGTAGACAAGACTCCTGGGGCCTGCTGGGCAACTTGGGCTAGTCACTGCCCCTTTCTGGTCTGTTTCCTCCTCTGGAAAGGAAGTGGGGCAGGGAATCCTGGAAAAGGAGAGGAGGTCACTTCCTGTCACTCTACCGTGACTTTTCCCCTGGCAGGGCTGGCAGCACAATGGAACACGGGAAACAGGTTGGGCGTGGGTGAGGCCCTAACCATTAGGGGAACCTGCACCCCACAAATCCAGAAATCCAAGAGAGCCTGCGTCCTTGGTGTCCAGGAACCTGGGACCTATCCTATCCCCAGCGACAGTGACAGAGGAGCCTAGAGGAGACACTAGAGTGACAGACCTCTTGGCCTCAATATTCTCACCTGTAAGGATAAGGCCGGGAACTGGCAGGGTAGTGACTCAGGTCCCTCCTGGCTCCCCTGCTCTTAGGTGAAGCTGCTTCCCCATGGGTCACTTGTTCTTTGGGGGCAGGGCCAGGGCAGAGAGGCTGGCAAGGACAGGAGTGGTGGCCCCCCGGCCAGAGGGAGGCAAGAGGAGACCATGGTATTTCTGGGGAGCTCAGAGTAAAAGAGGGCCTTGCTGTCTTCTCTGGGCCCACCGGAGACAGGAAGACCACTGTCTACAGGAAGCCCCTCGATAGTTCCAGTTCTGATGCTCTCCCAACGCAGCCCACTCCTATGTGGGGGCTCTCTTACCTAAGCAAGTGAACACACACACACACACACACACACACACACACACACACACACACACACACGTCCTAGCCCTCTGAGCTTAAGTCTTCCACCAGCTGACCTCTGACCCAGTTCAAGGCCCACCGGAGAACTTGCAGAGTCAGAGCGCTGTTCTGTTTGCCGACTTCCTGCTGCTTTGTCTTTACAAATTCTTCGATAGCCCCGATAGCCCGTGGACTTCCAGGCTCTGAGGAAGGACAACTCTTTGCCAGGAAAAAGTAATTGAAAAGAATCATGAGAAGTAAACACAACTGCTCCCTGCTCCCTCCTCCCAACTAGCGCCCTGACTGGATTAGAAGAAGATCCTGTAACCACAGCGTCCCTTTGAGGCCACTTGTTCAAGCTTGCCATCGTGTTAAAACAATGATGATTTTTGCCAAAATTGGCTTACAAAAAAATGTGGTATATATTACATCTTAACATTTAACAATTTAATACTTAACACAAAAATTACAATGTAATATAATTGCTCTATTAACAAGGTAATTACAGGTTTATTTTTAATTAGTTCATAATATGCTACAGATGGTGTGGTTGGCCAATAGGACCACATTTAATGTTGTAGAAGGAAGGGTTTCTTTGCCGCCCAACAGATAAACTCGGAGCCGGGGAGCTAGGGACACCTGGAGCTGATCTAAAGGTATGGATCTGAGACAGCAGGCAGGAACTAAGCGCATCCAATATCCCTTCCCTGAGCCATCTACCGCAACCTGAGCATGAATCCTAAGGTTCCTGAAAACAATGAGGAGAGAAGAAACTTCTCAATTAACAGCAAAATGTCCCTAGACCAAATAAGGGGACCGAAACTGTAGCAGACAAGGCTGCATTTGGAGTCTGGAAGCTATTTCCAAACATACCTCTTCAAGGGAAGATTTGTGGGACCTCAGAAAAGCTCATCAGCCCCCTCCAAGCCTGGGCAGGAAGCAGGGCTGGGGATCGAGTCACCCCCAGTCCAAGCCAGGAGGCTCATGTAACTCATGACCATACCATGCACCCTCTACGAGCATGGCTTTCCCACTACAGCTGAGACATCGGGTTGTGGTGGTCAGGGAGGAAGGGGGAGTACATCCAGCCCACCCCTACCACATCACAGCAGGAGGTGCCTGTGCCTAGAGGCTCCTGTCTTTGCAGGTGGTAAACATTCAAAGTGTCCCCAGCTCTGGGGAGTGAGAGATGAGGAATGGAAGTCGGAGTGTGTAGCAGAAAGCCCTCTCAGAAGGTCGGACGTGGGACCCCGTGGATCCAGACACTGGCTTCCAAAGGAGTCCCCCAGTTTCCTTCCATCTCAAAGCCTGGGATGGGGCCCAGGTTCCCACAGTTGTGGCAGACACCATCCCTCAGGTGGGGGCAAGGAAAGAGGCAGGATGAGTCCAGGGGCCGAGTTAGGAGCCCCAGAAGAGGAGGAGGAGGATATCCAAGAGGCAAGAGCACACCCCTACTCAACCGACTCAACCTTTGTGCAGTAACTCAGCTTTTGCTCGCCTCAGATAAGTCTCTCCACCCTGGTGGAACTCCCAGGAGTACTAGATACACTTTTTTGACGTCATTGCTTCTCACTTCTGTGGCTGCTTCCCTACCCTGGTCTCCTCCCTCCTCAGGGCCACTTTCCTAGCTCTTTTCTGAACTCCTCTGCCTGGGCTCTAAGTCTTAGGGTAACCACCGCCAACCTTTCATGTGAACCCCAGAGGCTCCAGAGACCACACAGCCCTCCCTCACACCCTCCCTCACATGCCGACATGAATTATAACTTTCACAGGTCAGTGGCTTCCCACTGCAACCAAAATAGAGCCAAATGGCACACTATGGTGTATCACCAATCAGGCTCCCTGGAGATACTCTACCTATGATAACAAAAAGTGTGCAAAGTTTGTTTAGATGTGTTTTCGGGACCTACCAGTGGGGAAGGAAGGAAGCAGGACCTGCAATACAGATGCCATCACAGCCTAGCAGAGTCCAGCAGGAGATGCATAGTGGGTGGCCTTTCACAGTTTTCCCAGACAAGGAGATGAGCCTTGTGTCCTGGAATCAACCTGCCAGGGAAGTGAGCCACCTTCCCTAGAAGCAGGGCTTGACCCCAGCTGGACCAGGTAGCTCTCCTGAGAGGGACTTGGCTGCTGAGGGGATGGCTGTGGCACATGCAGAGTCTAGTACACACAACTACAAAGCAGGAATGACCCACCTCACCCCCAATGCCTCTTTCCCCACCCTCCACAACATCTGCTATGCTCTACTCCGGCACATTGGCCTTCATTCGGTCACTTTCAAGAACTCTGCTTTTGCTGCTTCCTCTGTGCCTCAATTTCCTCATTTGTAAAATAGGTCAAATAATCACTCCTACCTCACATAGTGATGAGGGTTCCCCAAAGAGGTGCTGCACCATCAGAAGAGACAGAAGAGGAGGCCTGAGAAGAAGGAATCTCTCCTTCTTTCACATTAATGTATGGCTGTCCTGTCTCCAGAGTCACCTCCTCAGACATGCCCTTACTTCCCACCCTTGTCAGGCACATGTCCCCCACCTTATCTCCTAGTTATCTTATTCATGGTGCTAACAATCCCTAACATTGTCCTATCAGTTTACAAAAATCATTTCTATTGAGGGTGATTTTGTCCCCCAGGAGACATAGGCAATATCCAGAGACACTTCTGGATGTCACATCTAGGCAAGGGGCAGTGCTGCTGGCACTTGTGTGTAGGCAGAAGTTTCTGTCCCACTAGCCACTCCCAAGTAACTACACAGAGGCTTAATATTAATTATAAATGCTCAGCCAATAGCTTAGGCTTGTTACTAGCTAACTCTTACATTTTAAATTAACCCATATTTCTTATCTATGCTTTGCCATGTGGCTTGGTACCTTTTCTCAATTCGGCATGCCCATCTTGCTTCTCTCTGCATCTACTCACTAGTCCAGACTCTGCTCTCCTTCCCAGCATCCTCCTAGTCTGGCTTTCCCACTCAATCTCTTCCTGCCCAGCTATAGGCCAGTCAGTTCTTTATTAACCAATGAGAGTAATACATATGCACAGTGTACAGAAGGATTATTCCACAGCACCAGTAGATGGAGGAGAGGGGTGCACAGCACAATCCCTACAGTGTCTTCTGGCTGCAAGTGTCCTCAGTATGGGAGCCAAGAAGTCCTGTCTGCCTATTTGCTTTGCCTCCTCATGGGAAAATCTGTCTCATTCTGTCCTAGGCCCACCACGTTCATACCTTGTTGACTAGCAGCAGAGCCTGCAACAGCCTTCATGTAGGAGGTGATTTGCAAAAGTTTGCAAAGGAAATGACCTCCTACTTATCAGCTGCATCAACTTCCTCACTGAAGTCCATTTGCCCTTTGCTCCTTTGTGAAGCAACATAAACAGTCAAGTAACAGAGCCAAGAATGACAGGTGTGCCTATAATCCCAGTACTCATGAAGCAGAGGCAGGAGGGTGGATGCAAGTTTGAGGCCAGCTTGACTTGCACAGTGAGTTCCAGGGCTGCATAGTGAGAACCTGTCTTCAAAACAAAACAAAAAAGCCATGCATGTAACTGACTTGTACCAAGATCTTAGAGCTCTCCCCTGCTCATTAGACCCATGCTGAGGATGACAGATATTCTGTAGACTTGACCTTTGAGACCTACTCACACTCGCTTCCCTGTGAAGCAGCCCTTGATCTTGCCCTGTAACCCTTACCTTCACTAAGCAACTTCTGTCCCTCCTCCTCCCCATCCCCAAAGTCCCCTGATCGGTGGTGAAGTAAGCTAGAAATACCAGGCGAGCACTTAGCCATATCAGATCCCCTCCTACTGTGGTAACAAATCATTTGCAAAGGGTCTTCTGCCATCCTGAGATGACATTCATGTCTAGTATAATCGACCAAGACACATCATCAGCAAATGAATCAACCTAATGCCCTGGCTATGATCAAAAGGAAAGGTTGAGTGCAGATAATCTATACTAAAATTTGTATTTCAATACATAAATGTTCTGGTTTCACTGTGCGGAACACTGATGGAGCAAAGGTGTGTGCCTACCCAGTCACCATGAAGGACAAAGACCCTGTCCCAAGTGCTGTCTAGACTCAATGAACACAAACAGTGTCGCCTTTGCAAATGCAAATTTTCCAGAAATGATGAGTAACTCTTGGAATCATCTATAAGGGAGCCCAGTGCAGCCGTATCTCAGTCTGCCCAGTGGTAGCATTCCTAGGAAACTTTGTGTGTTGAATCTGTAACATGAATACTTGATGTTTTCGTTTAAACTGGAGTTAGGTCCCCAGCTGAAGCAATTAGCAACAAGTTGTCAGCTACCTGAATGTTGACTGAAATATTTGAAATCCATGGGGATGAAAGGTGACTCTGCAGCATGCAAGGCCATCTGTGTATTGACAAATCTTTAGTGCCCTTGGCCCCTCTCCAAATTACCAGCAGCATCCCCTACAATAATGATGAACATAAAATACGTCTCCCACTTGCTCTCAGAACTGTCCCCAAGTGACAGCACTATGCCATGGGACTTTCCTTAGCTCATTGGGTTTTCGCTTTACCTACCTGAAGGTCCCCGGAGGGTGGATATACTTGTCCTGTCTTGGTCACCCCTGTGCTCTAGAAGGAAGGTATATAATGGGTATTCCATAAATTCCTTTGGGCCAAAGCCCATGAATGAACACTTAGCCATGTTCCTCTATCAGCTTCAGACACGACCTGCAGACATGTATCCACAGCTTCCTGTGTCTCAGCCTGCAGACATGTATCCACAGGTTCCTGTGTCTCAGCTTGTATGTAGTTTCTGGCCCTAGGCTGACCCAACCCCTGTTCAGACAGCCTCCAGCAGCCATTTGAAGGTGAGATTGGAGCTTGATGGATAAGTCTCCACTGTGGAACTTGATGGATAAGTCTTCACTGCTTCCTCTCTCTCTATAACCAGTCTGAGACATGGTCTCTTCCTGGACACAAGAGTCTCAGAGTTCCCTAGGAGATGGAGAAAGCCCCAGCTGTCCTCAAAACTGCCCCTCACCCACCTATCTCTACTCTTCTGTCTTACCACCCCACAATTCCCAGAGCACTTCCTGGGATCCCCTCTCAAACATACAGCTCACACCCATTCTATCTCAGGTGTCTTGGACACCATTGCTACCTGAAAACCACTAGACTGACTCAAGTAACTGTGCTTCTTTCCTCCTGTTCTACAAGCCAACTAGGTGGCTACTGAGGTTCCCCGCCCTCATGTCCCCATGGGGCTGTGTTTGGCTGGAGGGTCTGCTGAGCTGGAAGGTAGAGCCAGCCTGGCCCTTGCAGCAGACGGTGGCACTGACCATTGCTGGGAAAGACTCAGTCTCCTCCTCAGGGCTTCTTGTCCTAGGAGCTACATTGCTGTCCATGGCGGCCTTTGAACAGTGCTTAGGATGTCCATAGACGAAACGTAAGGCCAGAAGCCCAAGCCCTGGTCCTCAGACTTTACCCCTCCCAGGCCATGTGTAGGCCAATGTGTCTCAAAGTCAACTCAGCTTCGAGGGGCTGGGAGAAGCAGATCCAAATGGAACTGAATGTAAGATGGGGAGACTAGAGCCATTAACAGTCTTACACTATGGGGGATGGGGCATTCTTGCTATAGAGCAGGCTCATCCAGAATTAAAACATTTATAGCCTGGTTTGGTGGCAGGATGTCAGGGCACTGAGACAGGAAGGCTGCAAGTTCAAGAACAACCTGAGACTAAAGGTTAAAGAGAGCGGGTTCAGGCAGTGAAATGGACAGAACAACCAAGAGGACATGCCTAAGTGGATGGGATAAGATTCGTGAAAGCACCCAAAGTCACCCTTGTGTCTCCCAAGTGGCAGGGCCAACTGAGCCGTGCAATTTCCAGTCATGTAGGCCTGGAGGCCATTGAGAACTTCTTAGCATCTCTAACTCCACTCTCCAGCCTGTATTTTTCCACAGGACTGTGTAATTCACCAGGATACAGTTCCTTTGGGGGCAGAACATGAGCAGTTCATGCTGTGCACCCGTGGGGTCTGTAATTCAGTCACGTCTCTGGGGATAATTAAAACCTCCTCCTCAAAACAGGAAGCCTTGAAATAGCTCTGCAGCCGCATGCCCAGTGGCTGCCAAACCACGGTGGCTGCAGGGGCTCCCAGGGCAGCAGGAGGAGGCCACCAGTGCCCACAAGCCCTTAAAGAGTCCCCCCTTCAAGGTCAGGCCAGACAAAGAAGACACTCCACCGTGGCAGCTGGAGAGAGCTCAATGCCAACATCCACACATCCAGGGCTCTGTTCAGGCCACAGAGTGCTGCATCCTTCACTCATGAGTGACAAGGAGAGGTGGAGGGAAGTCTAGGCAAACTGTACTGTCTGAGGAAGGTCAGGAGCAGGAGCAGGGAGTCTTTCCCATAAAGGCCCTTGAAGACTGGGTTAGTCATCTGAGCCTGTTCCCAATGGGTGCAATTCTTCAATCTATACCCATTTCACTGACCCGGAAGCCTAGTCTTGGGTAGTTGAGCTACTATGCTTAACAGCATAAAGCTGCTATGAGAACAAGTAGGGACCCAGATATTTTGACTCCAGAGTCTATGGGAATGTCAGCAGGAAAGACAAAGTGAACTCCGGAAAGCATAGAGAAGAGAAGGCGTTCTCCAGTGAGGCAGGAACAGACTGCCTTAAATCTTTGATGGCCAGCCACAGAAGAGAAATGAACTTTAAACTGTATGTCTCCAAAGGCCAGAGCTGCGGTGGGTGGATGCTATCACAGGATAGGTTTAATCTGATAGGAGATTTCTCTCAGGTAGAATTAGTCCGCTGCGCAGTGAGCAGGCTGTATGGAGAGACGGAGAGCTCCGTGTATCCGGAAACGTATAAGCACAGGCTGAATGCTCACCCACAGAACTCTGGTAGGAAGGTCAGATCTAGCCCTTTGCACCCAGTAGAGCTTATGGTTCCGGCATTCTCTGTAAGGGGCTGAGTGGCTAGGTTGCCAAGGCTGGACTGACAGATGGGCTCTGGACCCCTCTCTCTGCCTGCCCTAGACCTCCCAGACTCTCATTCGCAGCTCTCCAGACGGAGTGCCAGCTGGGGATAGTGGGAGGACAGCGTTCCCTGCCCCTACCTGCCCACTTGCTGAATGGTGAGGGGTTAACCCGCTGGCCCTTAATCAGAGGCTCTGCACACCGCTTCAGGATGGATGTGGCCGGCCGTTCCTCCAGTCTCAATTACTCTGCAGGAAGTTCACCTGCTGGTGGGAGGCAGAAGACAGCTCAGAAGACGAACTTCCTGGGAACCATGGTGTGGTCTTCGCATGTGCAGGGGGACCCAAGGGAGGAGGGTCTCCCCACCCTCATTTCTGACAGGCCCACTGAGCTACAGTCGCTGGATTCCTGAGTCAGACTGAGAGGTGGGCGCTGAGGTGGGGCAGTGGAGAAGGTCGAGGCTCTCAAGACAGCCCAGGCTTTGGTAGAAGTGGCCAGTGGAACCCCCAAGGACATTGAGCTCCATGCACACCCCACCATGGGGGTTGATGATAGCACACACAGCATCTTTGGACTGAGAGGTTACTATTAAGTCTAGATAACCTTTGTACACCCATTCTTCAACCCCATCAACCTGTGTCCCTCCAGGATCTGCCAGTCCTAAGGGGTCCAAGAAAGGCCTGCCCCCTCGTCCTCCAGGCTTCTTTCTGCCTTCAGAATCGACCGGGAGTGCTGCCATCCCCAGAGACCTCCAGAACAGAGTGGCCTCATAATGCTGACAGCCCCCTTTCTCTGCCCTTGTGACAGGTACCCCATGCCATTAGGAAGTATTCAGGGGTAGGGAGGAATCCTGGGAATGTGGGAGATCCCATCCCCAAAGCGCCCCTTGGGGGAGATGGTAATCCTCCATAGAAGGAGCTTTCTGCGTGACTGGAGGGCCCAAGGCCCTGATCTGAGAAGGAAGAAAAACAAAGTCGGACTCAAGGCTCTCAAGAACACAGCTGCTAGCCAGAGTGCCAGCCCTCAGCAGCGCTCCTGCAAGTGGGCGCTGAACAGGGCCCGTGCACCCACACAGCAGGAGGATCCCAGACACTGCAGGAGGCCCCAGGCTAATCCTGGGCACCCCCGGAGGAGCCGGGTTCTGAAGTGGCCTCCCTTCCTCCACACGCAGCCTCAGAAGCTACATCTGGGAGCACAGAGCCGCGGGGTCCTGTGTGTTGACGGCAGCCAAGGAGAAGAGCCTTATTAATTTAATCCTTAAACAAATTTACAAAAATTGTCAGTGGACTTTCAGGAGGCTGAGGGAAGTGGCTTCTAGGGGAGGCAGCAGATTCTCCCCACTGTGTGAAATGTGGGTTGGCAGGAAGGAAGCTTCGCTCGCTTGCAGAGCCCCTTCCCCGACACTGGCTGGCACGGGTCCCACCTTTCGGCTTACCTCTTCCTTCACACTCTCAGCCTTAAGCAGAAGCAGAAAACGGGTTGGGGAAAGATCAGCCGCTTTCACTGCTAATGCATGGGATTAACTGGGCAAGCACTTTCATGAGCTAGGCAGGTACTACTGGTCACCATTTAACTGATGGGGAAACTGAGGCACAGAAGGATTCAGCCAGAGGTCTCACAGTTTCTTGGTGTCAGAGGCAAGGTCCAAATCAGGATGCCTGGCCCCCCAAAGATCAGCATTACAATTTCCTGTTTATTCTGCATCCTTAATATCTTATTCTCCCTCTCTCTCTCTCTCTCTCTCTCTCTCTCTCTCTTTCTCTCTCTCTCTCTCTCTCTCTCTCCTCCCTCCCTCCCTCCCTCCCCCCTCTCTTTTTTCTGTCTTTATCAAAAAGAAGAGAAGCCAAGCTCCATTTTCCCATCTCCATGAGGATTCTAGGCCAACTACCTCTTCCGATGTCCTCAGGGGCAGCCTGCTTATCACCCCAGCCAGTTTGCCCACAGTCCATGCTCCCCTGTCACTCTGGAACGACTGGCCTCTTGAACAATCTTCCATTCTGGCGGTATTCTGAGTTTCCCTGCAAGTTTAGAGTCTTCAAGAACTCAGACTAGCGGTCTGAACTTCACCCACAATCCATCTGGGTTTGTAAGGCACAGCCTCTTGGATGGAGTCCCAGTCCATAGACGGAATCTCACAGCAATTCCCCTGTTTGCTCACTAAGACTCCTGTCGTTAGCCTCCGCTTCAGGCACTGCATTGACTCAGTCCCAGCTGACTGCATCCCCTATCCCCAAGGAGGTCAGGGCCAGTTAACCCACTTGGAGAGGTCACTGATGCAGCACTGATAAGGAATTAGAAAAGCCCTGACCAGTCAGCAACCCTTTCCAGGCCACTGTCCCTGGTCTGGCTCCAGTGCCTCCGTCCGCTGGAGCCCTCATTAGCATCTTAATGTGAAGAGCATATGCAATGAGGCATCAGAGAAAATCCCCAGCATTTAAATTCATTAACAGTCCCTGGAAGTCTTCAGTGCGAGGTGGAATCATCACTAAAGTGCTTTTAACTTACCAGCTGTGCGCTAAACTGCCAGCCATGGGGGCTGGGCGTTAGGGTCTGGCAGGAAGGCCTAGAGGGGTACTGTTGTCTGGGGACGAAACTCAGGGATACCCAGGCTGCTGGCTGAAGGGCCTTGTTTCCTAGATTTCTGTTCAGCACCCTAATGATGAGTGAAAAATTCAATCAGCCAGCTGGCCTGTCTACTCAGGAACAAACAGCCGCCTCAACTGATATTGATGTGTCCATGCCTTTCGGGTTAAGTTCTGTGACCCAGCTCTCTCTGCTCCAAATCTGATGGATGACAGGGAAGATGTTTCTGCTCTCCCTGGAGCGGCTTCCTTCTTCCTAGCCAGCCTCTCCCAGAGTTCCATGTGCCCTTCCCAAGGCATCTGCTGGCACCCTCCTCTCCTCTCGGCTCTTGGTTTCCACCCACCCTGTTGGTCCCCCATCTCAGCAGACAGCCTACAGTGCCAAACTCTTGCTACGTACTGTCTTCTCCACATACCTTGAGATCCCATCCCAAGGTGAGTGTGTAGCCCCTGTGGACCCTAGATTCTAGTCAGCGCTGGCACCAAAGCTGAGCTCAGCTAAGATTCATGGAATCCATTAATTGATTGATGAAATGTTCCTCTTTGCCTGTCGTGTCAATCACAGCACCTGGCTCACTGTAGTGTCTCGATAAATATTTGCTGAATAAATGTTGGGCGACAGATAAATACTTACAGTGGGAATGGGGTGGGGTGGGGTGGTTAGGGTCTAGAAATTCAATGCTTTGTTCAACAAATATTAATTGTGTGACTAATCAGAGAGAGCTATGGTTAATATTTATATTAGACTTCCTATCTGCAAAGCCCACAGTGTGAGCTGGTTTAATTTTTTTTTAGCAAGCCTGTAAGCAGAACCCTAATATCAACCTCATTTTACAGATGGGAAGACTGAGGCCATCAAGTGACTCACCCCCAGGCTGTTCAGCATAGGAAAGCTGGGATTTGAACCTGGGAAGGCTAGATCAAGATCCATGCTCACCAGTGGGTATCCATCAAGAGACCTTGTGTATAATTTTACATCTCCTACCCCCATTCTGAAAAGAGAAAATAAGTGGGTGAGATTAATTTTTAAAGATATTTTATTTAACCTGATGTATCCAATATGTGATCTTTTCAATGTGTAATGAACATTTAAAAGGCATTAATGAGACACTTTATGTCCTTGTTCTCACACTAAGCCTGGGAAATCCAGTGGATGTTTCAGGCTCATAGACCTGGCAATGTTGCTGAGAAGTCCTGTGTTGGCTGTGCACCTGGGAGGAGGTGGCCTTGTGAGACCTAGGGAGCCCTTTACCCTGGTTTTTCCCAGACCTATGAAAGCCCCTTGAGAGCAGAAAAGGAGAAGGGGAGGCAATGGCAGACATCCTCACATTGCCACAGTGTTTTCATCGAACCAAGACATACCTGGCCACATTTGGGGACAGAGTACATGGCCCCAGCATGTTCATCCACGCAGGTCCCTTTCCAGGTTGGCCGTGTTTGAAGATGCTCACTTAATTTCAGATGAGCAATAAGTAATTTCGCAGTAGAAGTGTGTGCTGTATGCTGATTAGTTGACAGGGCCCAGAGATTGGGTGGGAGGAGCTCCAAGCTTCTGAGTTTTGAAAAGCAAGGGAGAGAGACTCTCCCAGCTCTCACTGGCTGCCTAGGGGAGAGGAGAGGTCTTTGCAGATGGAACTCTAGAGATCAGTGCCCAGGGAATCCAGATATCAGCCATGGACCCAGTCCCTTTAGGACACTCCCCTGCTGCCAGCCAGGGCCACCATTCCTCACAGTGGAGGGGATGGATGGAGAGCTGGCTGATAGGACATGCTGCTGTCCTCCAGACTGAGGAACTTGTTCAACTGGCAGACCCAAGCCAGATCCCTGAGCACTGCAGTGAGAGTCCTCAGAGAGTTGATTCCTGCTCCATACACAGTCTAGGTCCAGACCTGTGAAGGCTCAAGGTCAACCATCACACATGGACAAATAATCCTTCTCACCCCTCTCCTGCTGCAACTACACACACACACACACACACACACACACGCACGCACGCACGCACGCACGCACGCACGCACGCCTACCTCGCGGCATAGCCCCCAGCGCCTTCTCAAAGGTTTGATAGACACCTACGGACAACTGATGTGTGATGGACAACTGGAGGTTGAGAGTGGATGGATAAACAATGAAGCTGCCAGTCCCCCAAAAGCTGTCACTTCAGATCCACAATCAGGCTTCCGTAGCCACCAGCCAATTAGCCATGAGGTAACGGGTCCGTGATCCCAAAGGCAGCACCACCGTTCTGGGACATTAGCTTCTATTAGGAGCCACTTTCCACAGCAAACACAAACCGCCCCTGGGGAGCACAGGCAGGGTAGGGGCCGGTCCTGGTGGGAGAAACAGCCACATGCTTCAGAACACCCTGTATTAACTCCCTAATTAATTCACTCTGCTCCCTGCAGGGAGCCAGACCCAGAGCTGCTGGAAAAGGAACGAAGGATGTGGGAGGAAGATGTGCCATTCAAGAGAGGAGCAGAATCTAAAGAAATGGGGGTACAGGAGGAGCACCTGGGGTGTCACGCTGGGGAAATCTGGGGTCCCGAGTCTGGATGGGACAGCATGAGGGCAGCTTCTTGGGTCAAACTCAGCCTAAGCCAGGAACACGGACACCCATACAGTCACATACATACATGCATACATATATAAATGTATACACATGCTCACAGAGAGAAAACACACAGTGGAGGGAGGGACCCCTAATGAGACAACACAACCCCTGACCGGTCAGGCCC
This sequence comes from Peromyscus leucopus, assembly GCF_004664715.2. Lineage (NCBI taxonomy): Eukaryota > Metazoa > Chordata > Mammalia > Rodentia > Cricetidae > Peromyscus > Peromyscus leucopus. The sequence continues at coordinate 66,073,424 of NC_051086.1, forward strand.
AGGCCTAACCTGGGATTTTCATAGCCTGGGCTCACCACCCCCTTTAGACAGCTCCTTCTTGAAGTGAAGCGGAGCTGTGGAACCCACCTCCACAAATGATTTTGCCTTAATTGTAGAAATAAATAAGAAAAACATTTATAGTAAAATGAAATGGGCTTGGGGAGGCTACATCTCAGTGGCAGAAAGCATACCAAGCAGATGTGAAGCTCTGGTCAGTTCAAGCCTTGGCACAACATGGAGACTAGCTGATGAGTGAGCCGGAACCACTCCCACGGCCCGGGATGGAGGTGAGCCTGTGAACACGGCACCTAGAAACAGCGACGGTGAGACTGATGCATTTTCTTTAGGGACCGAGGCACTAGGAGCAGGGTTGCCATGACACTGTATTTCTAGGCCGTTAAACTGTTCCTGAGACAAAGGCCAGCCTCCCCTGGGCTTCCTGAAGGCTGCTGAAAATAACGGAGCATTAAGCAACTCAGAGTTAGGTTCCAGTCCCAGACACGTACACCAGGTACCTTCCTATGTGACAAGGACAGGGAGTGAGCCCCTTACCTCTGCCTCAATGCCAGGGATGCCCCCAAGTCTTGGTGATGGTCTAGAACCCTCCCCCCTCAGGGGTTAGTAGTGCCCTGGCTCCGAACTATTGCCTTGGTTCCTCTGGGGCTGAATGTCCAGGGTCCGGAGACCCACAGTGGCAGGTGAAGTTAAGGACCTCCTCCTCCACCTCCCCATTTGGAGACTAACATACAACCAGGTGAGCCCCTGACCCAGGTCAAGTGAGATTGTTTCTATGAGGCAAACACTGAGGACCAGGACTCTGAGCATGGGAGGGACACAGAAGACCAGCATATCTAAGCTGGACACATGTGGACCTTTTTACATGGGGGCATGGGGTCAAGGCTGATGTTGTGGGAGCTGAAGTAATGAAGTCCCGAACCCTCTTGCCTTTGATAAAGGCTGTGGGGCAGTCACTCAACTAAAAGACCAAGGGTTTTTTGGCAGACCCAGATAGATCATACAGGTATTGGGAATTGGGTAACAAAGGTTACCAGTCCATCCAGGTAGCACTTGGGTTTTCCAGGAACACATAGAGCGTGAGTAGCTATGATGGGAAATGATGCTCAGAGGTTGTGTCTAAGCAAGTAGTAGGGAGTTTCGAACATCAACTATGATGCTTGGTCTTGACTTGGTAGGAACTAGAGAGCCCTTGAAAGTCCCTGAGTGGGAGAGATGGGCACCCAGACCTTCCTTTCTGAAATCTCACTCCACAGTCTTTTCTCCAGGGCCCAGACCTAGCTCACCTCAGTGCCTGCCCCGGAGTGAGGTCTCTCCCTTGAGCTGAAGCTGTAGGGGAATCCTTCTCAGCCTCCTCAGGCAGTTTCCAGGCTGTAATTAGTTGCACAGTAACAAGGATCTAATTGCCTTCCCCTGCCAGCACCCCAGAGATGATGGGCTGTACCTGGAAGAAGGTGCACTCCGAAAACACAAATTAATTAACACCCGAACAAAGAGGCTGCTAATTGCTTTGTTTCCTGTACTCAGGAAGATGGTTTTCAGGAGTGGGAGTCTGCTGCCTTGGGCTCCTTAGGAAAAACCTTGAGTCCAGGGTGCTGGGGTCCCATTCTTCTCTCTCCTCAGAAGAGAGCTACAATGCCAGCTAACATAATCACCGAATAGAGAGAGGGCTCTGCTTCTTGCTGGGGAGTTCAAAGACCCGGGACTCTTCTTGTGCCCAGGTTACAGATGGGCAAACTGAGACTACGGGACACGAAGCCTCAATGGCTGGGCAGCTTGGATTTCTTTCCACAGTGTCACAGCCTCTGGGACGCTGACAGAGAGATCAGGAGAGCAGGTCTAGACGAGGACACTCTTCCTCCAGTTCTGGTTGCGTGGGAAGAAGGAAGTGGGTCCAAAGAGGTGGCTGAGGGACCAACCCTCAATTCCAACAAGTCAGGAAGGTCTCCTTGGGGCCAGATGTGTTGTTTCATGCCCGTTATCCTAGCACTGAGGCAGGAGGATAAAAAGCATAAAGTCAGTCTGAGAGATCCTGTTGCTGTTTCTTTCTTTAGGAAGGGAAGGAGGAAAGGAAAGAGAGAGAATCTCCTGGGGGAAGGAAGCAGGTCAGGGGAGGGCTTGGGCTTCTGCATGGGGCACCCACCCTGGCCCTGGAAATGTGTGGCTCTGAGACCACCACACACACACACACACTGTCAATCACAGCAGGTTGGACAGGAGCTGGGCCTGGTTGTGTGCACCCAGCCTCTCAGACTCTGTAGAACCAGTTCCTATGCCACCCTTTGCAGCCTCTGCCCACTGCCTGCTGCCAGTGCCACATAGGCAATACGAAACAAATGGACTGTTCCGGTGGAATTTCACATACCAAACAGATGGTGGGCCACAGGGCCCAGCATTCTCCAGTGCCTAATCAACTGAAAACTCCTTCAGGTCCTTTGGTCCCAATGCAGGTGGGTTCCTGTGAACGGCGTAGCTCATGAGAAGCAGGTCATCGTAAATAGGGCCCCATGGTGAGTGCTGGCTCTGAAACGTCAGGCTCTAAGACAGTGGTTCTCAACCTTCCTAATGCTGCGACCCTTTATACAGTTCTTCATGTGGTGGTGATCCCCAACCATAAAATTATTTTTGTTGCTACTTCATAACTGTAATTTTGCTGCTCTTGTGAATTGTAATGTAAATATCTGTGTTTTCTGATGGTCTTTTGGGGAGTCACGACCCTCAAGTTAAGGACCACTCCTCTAAGAGGGTGACACTTCACCCCGATGGGTCTTCAACCATAGAGGGCAAAGAAGCTTGGATGTGGTGCCAGTTGCTCCTCCTCTTTGGGTGCTGGAGCATCACAGGAGAGTGTAGCATGTTATCAGCAACTTCTCAATGGACAATCAAGGGACTACAGGGTCCCTGGCATTCCTTGCTCTCCTGCCTCATTCCCTGTCTAGATTAAAGATACTTCTGATGGCAATCTGCAGACCTTGAGGTTTCTGGGCCTGGGTCCATGGCCTGATCCCCAGGGGCAGGGCTGTCCTGCCTGAGAGGTTTCCTCTACCGCCTTCCTCTCCCTGAGTGGGTGGTCACTTGGCAGGGCCTGGGTGGAGGGATCATCCGGCATTCCTGAAAAGACCTGCCAGCCACAGAGATGTGTGGAGATGAAGGCCTAGCTAGACCCTAGCTAGGCCCAGGCAGGAATAAGAAAAAGGCTCCAGTGGCAGGGACTTGATCTGTGGGGGATCTTGGGGCTCTCCAGGCACTGGGGAGAGAGACTTCAGTGGATCTATTTCTGGAGGCCCAAGATTGTAAGAAAGGATAAGACAAAGCAGAGATGTGGGCAGAACCTGAGGTGGAATGAGAGAATCCAGGCAGGCTGTCCTGTGCTGGGGCTTGGCCTTCTGGCCTCAGACCATCCTTACTTCATGACAACAAAGAAGACCAGGAGGGGCCAAGCAACCAGGGGAAAGGGGTTGGCAGGCAAGTGAGCAAGTGGGAAGAACCCAGAAAAGGGAGGAAGCCAGGCCCCTCCAGGCCCTCGAATTGAGCACATAGCAGTGCACACGCTGGTTGAGAGGCCCCAAGATAGACTGCAAGGACACCAGTCTGTGGTAACTGTTGTGCTCATGAGGACGCCACTGGGCCACGCACCAAGCACCATCAGAATATGTCGTAGGCATTACTTTTTAACCTTTGGGGAACACCTTGTAGGCTGAGCAGTTGTATTCCCCTTTCACAGATGAGAAAACTAAGGTTCCAGGAAATCAAGTCACCTGCTTAATATCACAGCCTACAAACACCGAGGCTGGGTTCAAATCCAGTTCTGTCAGGTTCCAAGATATTTTCCTTATGCCCAGGGATGAAATTCAGAATACTTACCAAGTAGTCCATCAAGCAGAAGGTTCCAAGTGTGAAGTGTAGCTGAGTGTGGCTGCCAACTGTAGCCTGGGACGTCCGAGCTGAGGCGGCTGACCCCACACGTCACATCATCCATCCAGAATCAAACAGCAGGCTGAGGAGCTGACTCACTCAGTAAAACACTTAAGCACATGCATGAAGATCTGGGCTCGTGCCTCAACAGTCACATGAGAGCCAGGCACAGTTGTGTGCACTTGCAATCCCAGTGTTTGGGAGGCACATGCACTCTCACACACTTGTGTACTTGCGCGCACACACACACACACACACACACACATTCACTAACCTGCATAACTGACTGGGTATCGTCTTCCCTGGTGAGGGAAGGGACTCAAATCCCAACATGTCTGAGACTCCAGTATCTACCCATCCCCCCACCGCCACTGAGGTCTCTCATAAAGCCCCATCACAGGTGAGATCTAAGATCACCTCACTATATAAACAAGAAGATGCAGGTCCAGAGAGGGGGTCTGACTTGCCCAAGGTCACACAGCAAACTTATGCTGAACTCTAACCCCAAGAAGGAAAGCACCAGCCCAACCATTCCAGTGCATCCCTATGTATCCAGCTAAAAGTGGAACCACGCTGTCTTCGAAAAGCCATCTGGCAATGTGGGATGTGAGCTACAAAACTTCTAGGCCTTTTGACCTGGTAATTCTCCTTTGGGGAAGAAACCCCTGGGAAATAATCCAAAGAGAGACACAGGCAGAAAAAAAAAGCCATTTGACAAAGACATGGATGCCAACACTGTTGGGGAGACTGAACATGTGTCCACCACCCAAACACCCAACAATGGGAGAAGTGAGTGGTGCTGTGTTAATCTGCTGTCATTATTAAAAGTGATGGCTCTGGAGACTAGACAGACGCAATAGAAATGTTTGGGTGAAGCACCATTAGGTAGAGAAAGTACGAACCAGCTTCTAGTGCTGGCTACAACCAGGCAAGATGGCTGTGTGCTCACAAAGGCTGGTCGAAAGCAGGGAAGCGGAAAACAGCTTATTATTGAATTTGCCCCTCACCCCAAACACCCATACCAAAAGTTGTTTAGTGTCAGAAATCTTTAGGGATTGTTTTTAAACTTTTCCAACAGTCACGGGGGAGGATTAAAAACTGCAGAATGATACTGCATCAAAATTCACCAAGAGAAGTGCTAAATTCCACCTAGCCCTCCACCAAGCCCCATAGTTCCAGGAGATTTGGCTAGAGGTCAGGCTCCCCTTCTCCCCAATCACCCCTTAAGAAGGACATTTGAAGAACTGCCTTGCCCACACATAGTATGAGGAGGTTCTTACAGCTGTTGTCTTAGTTAGGGTTTCTGTTGCTGTGAAGAGACACCATGACCACAGCAACTCTTCTGAAGGAAGCATTTAATTGTGGCGGGCTTACAGTTTCAGAGGCTTAGTCCATTATCACCATGGTGTGACGTGGCGAAATGCAGGCAGACATGGTGCTGGAGAAAGAGCTGAGAGTTCTACATCTTGATCCACAGACAGCAGGAGCAACTGTGCGCCACACTGAGCATAGCTTGAGCATAGGAGCCCTCAAAGCCCACCCCTACAGTGACACACTTCTTCCAACAAGGCCACACCCACTCCAACAAAGCCACACCTCTTAACAGTGCTACTTCCTATGGTCCAAACATCCAAATGTATGAGTCTATGGCGGCCATACCTATTTAAATCACCACAGATGTCCTCCTTAAGATTAGAAGGGATGGGAAACCACGAGCTGAGCAGATCCAAGAGAGCAGATATGTTAAACACCACACACACACACACACACACACACACACACACACACACACACACACAAAGTGAGACCTGGACACTCTGAAGAGCTGGTGAATGCTGTTGCGTTTCATGGAGTGCAGGTGGGTTTCTGAAAGCTACCATTGGTCCTGTCCCGGAAGGACGTAGGGAGTCCTCTCAAGCAGTTGGCGCTGGTATGAGCAGCTGTTTCTCATCATGAGTTCCTATCATAAGAGCGCTCTCTCTGTGAGCTATCCGTGCATCCTCCAGACAGAAGCCAACAGCCTTTCCCCCACCCACCCATAAGTCAGGTGCCATTAAGCATGGTTGCCATCTGCCTTGGAGCCCAGCTGTTGTGTGGGTGTTTCTTGATGGCCTGGACTAACCCTGAGCACCTGGAATCTACTTTCAGCTTCTGCTCATGGTCCAGGCAGCTACTCCCCTGTCCCACACACCCTGCCACCCAGGATTGGTGTCTGACGGAGGTCTTCTCTGCTTTAACTGGATAAACCCCATGCAAGCTCTAGGAAAAGCTTTGACCCAACCTCCCTTAGTTCCCAACCATGTTTCTCGGGATCCTGGAGCCACGGGAGTCACTTAGCTTGAGGTCTCCATGCCATCCAGGTTGGTGAGGACCAGATGGAGCCTGCAGTTGCCTCCATATCATCCTGCCTTCCTTGTAGGCCTTTGGGCCTGTCCCCAACACAGAGTCCCTCAACACCAGACTAACGACCTTTCTCTCCCACACTCTAGTCTTCATCCACTCTCAACTATTATTATTAGCAGCACCATCAAGTGGTTCGTTACTTAGCAATTTGCAATCATTAATTAGGGGAAATTGCAGATTGAGGCCATGAAGGAGGATGGTGCAAACTAAATGCATTTGGGCATCAAGTTAATGAAGTGATAGAGGAGGTGGCTGCCTGTTCCAGAGCAAGTGGTCCTCCTGTACATGATTGGCCAGCCTCTGGCCTTAGACCAAGGCTCAGGTTCCCCAGGAGTGAAACAGGAAGGAGATGCCAGGGCTGAGGAACATGGAAAGCAGCTACAGAGGCAGCCAAGAGGTGGATGTGAAGGGCCGAGCAGAACATGGTGGCGGTATTCTGAATCGGTCCTTGTTCCGGGTTGCCTATTGCTCCTAGAAGACCTGGCCACACCCAACAAGATACAATGATCTCCACTGCTTTCTTTTCCAGCAAACAGCAAGATGGCTCCTCCTCTGATACACAGTATCTGGCTGGTCCTTGACCTGGAGACCTTAATCCACTCTCTGTCCCTAGGAGTAATGTCAGGGAAAAGGAAAAGTCAACGGCTTTAAGAAGTGCTAGATAGGCTCCCAGCCTCTCCCATGCATCTCAACAGAGAACCCAAAAGGCCTTCATCCTGCACCCCTCCTCCTCCTCCTTCAGTGAACAGCTCACCCTCTTGGCCCCCTTCAGTCCTTTGCCCAGGCTGTACCCTCTGCCCATACTGCCACCTAGGAATTAAGACATCTGCTCCTTCCACTCCCACTGAGCAGCTACCATCAACCCTGCTAGCAAAATGCTGATCCTGCCTGCTCTGAGATGGAGATAAAGCCTTCTCTTGGAGATGTCCTCAGTCAGGGGACAGCTATAAAAAACCTGCCCCGTGAGAGATCCCTGTTTAGGTGGAGCATATCCCTCCATTTGGGAGCTGTTAATGCAATTAGGTGCCCAGGGGGAGCAGGAGTAAAGGGCCTGCATCTTGTGCACTTTCTCCACACAGACTCTTCTGCAAGCCTCGGGAGATGACACAGAGGACAGTTAGTTTACTGGGAGCCCCATCTCAAGCAAACCAGCTTTACAGCGGCTAGCTCCACTGTGGAGCTGAAGGATGGTCCTGAGCATGGTGGGCTCGGCTATTTTAACACTATGAACACCGCACTTTACTGCAGCCATTAGGCCCATAACAACAGCTCATCCATCCTCTCGCCGGCCCTGCAACACCGAGCACTGATGGTGCAATTAGACACCCGAGAGCTGCTGTAAATTGCCAGGCAGTCTCCTGCCAGCTGCAGCTCAGGACACAACCTGTACCACCTGGCTCCCAGACCCAGTAAAGTGTGATGGTCTCCGGCCCCAGGACTGTCACCTGCACTGAGACCACCAACCAAGGCTGGAAGTCAGAGCACAAGACAGCCTCTTGCCTGCTAAAGCCACAGGAAGCTATAATCCGGCTCTTTAGAGGATTCTATTCTAGTGGTATTTTTGAAAAATTTAGGGGGTTCCTCTTCTGTGCTTCTTTGGCAGTTCCTTGTGCAAGCTCTAATAACCACCATATTTTGTCCTGGGGCATGGCATGGGACTGCTTCCTTCCTCTCCCAGACGACGTACCACTGCAGGGGGCTGTGGCTTTTAAATACATCTTTGTGTCCACTGGGCAGAGGACATGGCAGACACTCCTGTTAGTTCTTTTCCTCGTTGTTGTGACCTAATACCTGACACGAAGCAACTTAAGAAAGGAGGGGCTTATTTTTAGAGCTTGATATATCACATCAGGGAAGGCATGGCTGTAAGAACAGCTCTAGTCGCAGCAGAGGGAGCCCGAGGAGGCTCATTGCATTGTATCTGCAATCAGGAAGCAGAGAGAGAGGGGAAGTCTGCCGTTCAATTCATTTTTCCTTTTTGCTCAGTTTAAGGCCCCAGCCCGTGGAATAGTGCCATCTGTGTGCAGGGTGGGTCTTTGTCTCTTCAGTTAAATCTCTCTGGAAATGTGATCACAAACACACCCCAGGTGTGTTTCCATGGTGATTTTATATCCCTGACCCCAAATCTGTCAAGAAAGATTCATTAGCATACATTCCCAGTTAGAGAATGTACCTTTTAGTCATAACAACAGACCCCATACTGGGCAAGCTTTGTCCTCTTTAGATCCCATTATCTGTCTATCAAATTGATGGGGGGAGGACAGACTTAAGAGGCCATAAACTGGCCACCATCCCTAAGGATATGTTTGGCATTGCTCCAGAGAGAAGGGGCATTTACTATTCAGTTATTTAAGAATATTCACCTAAAAATACAAATTCCTTGCACTCTTTAAAAATTATTAGGTGACTCTTACACCTGTCAGAATGGCTAAGATCAAAAACACTGAAGACAGCTTTTGTTGGAGAGGATGTGGAACAAGAGGAACACTCCTCCACTGTTGGTGGGAGTGCAAACTTGTACAGCCATTTTGGAAATCAGTATGGTGGTTTCTCAGAAAATTGGGAATCAATCTACCTCAAGACCCAGTTATACCACTCTTGGGCATAGACCCAAGGAATGCTCAATCATACTACAAGAACACTTGCTCAACTATGTTCATAGCAACATTATTCATAGTAGCCAGAACGTGGAAACAACCTAGATACCCCTCAACCCAATAATGGATAAAGAAAATGTGGTACATATACACAATGGAATACTACTCAGCAGAGAAAAACAATGACATCATGAGATTTGCAGGCAAATGGATGGAACTAGAAAATACCATCCTAAGTGAGGTAACCCAGACTCAGAAAGACAAACATGCTATGTACTCTTTCAGAAGTGGATTCTAGATGTAAAACAAAGGATAACCAGACTACAACCCACAGCTCCAAAAAAGCTAAGTAACAAGGAGGACCCCAAGAGGGACACATGGATCACCCTGAGAAGGGGAAGTAGATGAGATCTCCTGAGTAAACTGGGGTTAAGGAAGGCAATAGAGGGTAGGGGATTGGGGTGAAAACATAAGGGAATGGGACGGTTAAGCTGGAACAGGGATGGAATGGGAGAGCAATAAAAGAGATATCTTGATAGAAAGAGACATCATGGGGATAGGAAGAAACCTGGTGCTAGGGAAGTTCCCAGGAATCCACAAGGATGGCCCCAGCTTAGACTACTAGCAATAGTGGAGAGGGTGCCTTAGCTGGCCTACCCCAGTAATCAGATCGGTGAATACCCTAACTGTCATCATAGAGTCTTCATCCAGCAACTGATGGAAACAGATGCAGAGATCCACAGTCAAGTACCAGGCTGAGCTCCAGAAGTCCAGTTGAAGAGAGAGAAGAGGGATTCTATGAGCAAGGGGCATCAAGATCATGATGGGGAAACTTACAGATACATCTGAACCAAGCTAGTGGTGTTGTGTCTGTGTCTCAAGACCCGGAGCAAGACCACCACAGAGCCTATATCCAATGCAAAACACACAGGGGTTTATTGATAACAAGCAAGCCCAGGCTTGGTTCAAGTCCAATACTCCGACACAGTGGGTGGAGGAGGATGGCCCTGAGCTCTCAAAATGAGAGGTTTTTAAAGGGAAAAACCACAAGCAAGGTGGCACAAGCCTTTGCATCACACAATTGGGTAAGGGTATGTAACTTTTGAATTTACTGGTTGGGGGTTACAGTTATCATTTTTGGGCAGGCCTGGACAAGTCCCAGGCTTTGTCCTTGAGCTGCCGTAGAGGCTGGTTGGCCTAACACGTACTGACTGTGGGGCTTGACTCAGTGGCCCAGGCTCTGTCCTTGAACTGCCATGGAGGCTGGCTGGCCTCACACGTTCACATTGACCCATGCACATAGCTCTAAGTTGGTGAGGGGTCCCAGGCAGTAAACAATTGGCTGAACCTTGAGCAGTCAGAGTACGTGCAGAAAGGGAGCTACTGCAAGGACTATGTCTTTTGTTCATGGCTCTCCCAGCTTGCTCAAGTCTCAGGAAACTGAAATTGAAGGCTGATCTCTGAGAGAAGACTGAGCAGCCTGTTATGGAGTCTGCTTGGTCCTTTCAGTGGGAACTCATGAACTTTAGACCAACAGCTGTAGAGCCTGCATGGGCCTGGACTAGGCCCTCTGCATAAGCAAGACAGTTGTGTAGCTTGGTCTGTTTAAGGGGCCCCTGGCGGTGGCAATAGGATTTATCCCTGGTGCATGAACTGGCTTTTTGGAGCCCATTACCTATGGTAGGATACCTTGCACAGCCTTGATGCAGGGGGAGAGGCTTGGACCTGCCTCAACTGAATGTACCAGGCTTTTCTGACTCCCCATGGGAGGCCTTACCTTTTTTGGAAGAGGGCATGGGGAATGGGTGGGAGGGGGGAAGGTTTGGGGGGAGCGGGAGGAGGGATGAGAGGGGGATCTGTGGTTGGTATGTAAAATGAATAAAAAAATTCTTAATTTAAAAAAAAAAAGTTTAAAAAAACGTATTAGGTGAGGGTGCAAGCCACCAAGCCTGATGGCTTGAGTTTGGTTTCCAGGAGCCTTGTGGTGGAGAGAGAGAAAACAACCCCCTTTGGTTGGCTTCTGATCTCCACACACTTGCTATGGCACACAAGCAACATACACAAAAAGAAATAAAGAAAGAAAGAAAGAAAGAAGGAAAGAAAGAAAGAAAGAAAGAAAGAAAGAAAGAAAGAAAGAGAGAGAGAAAGAAAGAAAGTTTAAATTTTTAATATTTACTTATTTTTATTTTATATGTTTGAATATTTTGCCTGCATGAATGTCTACACACTATGTGTGTGCAGTGCCCACAGAGGCCAGAAGAGGGCATCAGATTTCCCTGAACCTAGAGTTCCAGATAGTTGTGAGCTGCCATGTGAGTGCTAGGGACCAAACCCAGATCTCTACAAGAAAAGCTGGTGCTCTTAACTATGGAGCCACCATTCTAGCCTCCCTCCCAAAATTTTTAGATGAAAGATATAATTCAGTTAGTGTAATTGTCTCCAGCAAATATTCATAATTTTTCTCAATATGGGTCCTCAATTTGGTAGGTCCCTAAGATCCTAAGTGCTGATACCATGGACACAGAAGTTAAACTGTGGAACGACAGAGACCAAAGGGAGTGTAGAGGAAGGAAGGTAGGAGGGTGTGGTGGGAAGAATGCTCACAATGTATGAGAAAGGCCTTGTGTGGCCCCTAGAAAAAGATAAGAGAGGTGTGGATGGGGTCTCTCACCTGTATTCAGTAGCTATCCGGTGCCACACAGGGCGTGGGCCCACCCGTCACTGGGGCTCACCCCTCCCTTTGTTCTCCCTGGTTTCTCAAGTCTGGCCCACTTCTCTCACATCTGCCGCCTTCCTTGTGGCCTCAGGTCGTGATCTCCTGATCTTGCTCTCGGATTCTGCCGATGAATCAGTGGACAGAGGAAGAGGTGAGTGGCTTGCCGGTGAGCACTGAGTTCCTTGCTTTGTCTGGAGTAAAATTCATTATTTTCTGCTTCTCTGTGGCAGGCAATATCTTTTCTGTCCCTGGCTCCCTCAGACACCAGCCAAGAGAGATGAGATGAAATATTCAGGGAAAAAAAAAGTACAAGGGTCAGGAAAACGGATGTGGTGCAATGCAGAGGGGCCAGAGGAAGAATGATTGCGGTGTTCCACGAGAGAGAGAGAGAGAGAGAGAGAGAGAGAGAGAGAGAGAGAGAGAGAGAGAGAGAGATCTGTTGTCCACTCTACCCTGAAGCCACGCTCATCCTAAACATCTCTCTTGCCCACCTGGTGGTACCAAGATCTCTCTGTGCTTTCCTGCTCTTTCCTGGTTGGAACCTTGGACAGCTCCATCACCCCCAGATTCCGGCAGTTCCAGACCAGCCAGGGCATTTCCAGCCCCAGCCACCTCCCAGCCTTCGCCTCTAGCCTTGAGTGTCTCAATCCTTTATCAAACTCACCAAGCTTCACCCTCCCCTGCTGCACACTTCAGATTCCATCTTCTGGAAGTTTCTCCTCCCTTTTCTCCTACTGGTTCCTGCTTCATGGCTCAGCTTCAGCTCTCCATGTAATGCTATTTGGTAGCACTTCACCCAGTCCTTCATGGCACAGATTGCCATCGTCATAATGATGTAGATATTTGCCTGATCATCTCTTTCCATTTTAGAACAGGAGCCCAGGGAAGCAGGACTTCAGACTGGTCCTGTTCAGCTGGGTTCATGGTGGGGCAAATACATCTCTAAGGCCATTCTGAATGTAAGACTTCTGCTAAAATACAGTCCCTTTCCTGGAGAAGCTCCTAGTTAAAGCCTAGTTTAGTCGGGATGAAACACCCACCCACCCACCCACCCTGCTGCCACACATTTAAAAAACAAAAAATAATACAGCTTACCTCACAAAGGTGAGGACCTGAGTTAGATCCCGGAACCCGTGGTTTCAAAAGCTGGGCATGGCAGTGAACACTTGTAATCCCAGCCCTGGGGAGAAGGAAACAGGCAGAGCTCAGAGGCTCTCTGGCCAGCTAGTCTAGCCTTGTTGGTAAGTCCCAAGACAGTGAGAGACCCTGCCTCAAAAAGAGAGAGATGGTTAGCACTTGAAGAACAACAGTCGGGCTGGAGAGATGGATCAGAGGTTAAGAACACTGACTGCTCTTCCAGAGGACCTGAGTTCAATTCCCAGCAACCACATGGTGGCTCACACCCACCTGTAATGAGATCTGGTGCCCTCTTCTGGCTTGCAGGGACACATGCATGCAGAATACTGTATACATAATAAATAGAAATTAAAAAAAAAAAAAAAGAGCAACAGTCAAGGCTGTCTCCTGGTCTTACATGCATGGGAACACACACGTGGCATACATAGACAGACACACAAATAAATTAATTGATTTTTAAAACGATGATTGTGAAGCATAAATCATTCCCAGGACTGTGTGGCAAAGCCACAACCAGAACCCAACCTCCTAGCCAGTGAGGCGCCAGCCGCCTTGAGTTCTGCCCTGTGCTCCTATTATCCAGTCTGCCTAGTAATGGTCGGGCACACACCCCCTTCCATTATCCCATCAACCCTGTGTGGGTCTCCCTTTGGCTGGCATTTAACCCCCTGGGGCTTCTGTTGGCCATGGCTTTCTCCACTGCCGCCCTCACAGAGCGCCTGCCGGCCTGCCGGGGCCCTTCTTGCAGTTCTGAGCAGGAAGATTTAATGTTGCTGCTTTGGTCTCTGTCTTCACACATCAAACCCTTCCCCTGCTGGGAACCTCATCATCACCAAACATCAGGCTCCAGCTGAGTTCCACTTAGCTGTTTGCAAATGGAGGTGGGGTGGGGTGAAGGGGCACAGGGCGTTGTAAGAAGACACAAAAGCAGAGGACTCTAGGGGAGACACATGAGGCTTGTGAAGGTCGGCTAGCTGAAAGCAGTGAATCCGTGCCAAGGGTGTGAACTGCCCACAGTTATACCCCTCAGACCCTCCACGGTGATGGGCATGGGCTTCAGGACAGCTGCTCTGTGGATCCAAACCCTCAATATTGTCACCCAAAGCTTCAGCTTGCCTTTCCAAGTCTCGTTTGACTCATCTTGAAAATGGGGCTGCTGGTATGCAGAAAGATCGTGTGTGTGTGTGTGTGTGTGTGTGTGTGTGTGTGTGTGTGTGTGTCCATGTCTGTTTATGTGTGTAATGTGTCACTCCGTGCATTGTATGTGGAACCTAGTGGACAACCTTTTACATTTATCAGGCATTATTATTCTCACTGTATTCTGGAACATTTCATTGTCCTGGAACTCACCAAGTATGCTAAGCTGGCAGGACAGGGAGATAGGAACCTGCCGGCCTCCATCTCTCCAGCTCTGGGATTACAGGTGAGTGCCCATGCTCAGCTCTTTCACATGGATTCTGGGGATCAAACCGCAGGCCCTCATGCTCCTGTGGCCAGCACTTGACTGGCTAAGTGCCTCCCCAGCTAAAGAAGATCAGTCTTCATGCATAAACACATCACAGGATATCCAGCAAATATGTTTTCCCTATAACTGGTACCCAGCCTGACTTACTCTCTACCTTAACCACTATCTGTCCAACAGAATGACTCACCCATCCTGGTTGGCCCAGGATGAGTCAAGAGGCCACTGGAGAGGCCAACGTGGTGGAGGGGGTGGTACCCAGGCCAGGTCACCAGTCCTCACCTGCCCTGTGCCTTGCTCATTCCTTCCCTCCTTGCTCACTCCAGACTCTGAGCTCTTGGAATTGCAGACAGAGTAATTTATTCCGTGCTCTGAACATCTCTCCTCTCCCCCCACCCTGCTGCTTCTCTGCCGTAGTCTTCTCCTTCTCCACCTCCTAAATACAAAGACAAAATACCCATAGATGAGAAAAGGGATGGGGCAGACAGAATAGAGGAAGGCGGACAAAAAAAATCTCACCTCTCTAACAGAAAGGCTTCCTTTCTGACTCTCCTCGCTGCTCCGCTCCCATGTTCCTTTATTCCCTCTGACAGCCCTAGAAACCACCTCCTCCTTCTCACCAAGTCCCTCTCCCTTCCTCCTGCCTGGTCTCTAAGCTGCAGCTTACTTTTTCATAAAATTCAATTTCTAGCCATTCTCATTACTTACTCACTTAATGTGGCTGGCTGGGGGAGGGACATGAGCAGTGAAGCCAGGGGAGGAGAGGGGTGTACTGCATTAAATCAACCTGGGTCCCCAAACCCCCTGCTGAGGTATATTAACATCTGATGTGACCAGATAATGGACTTCTCTTTCCACACAGAGAGCTGGCTCCAGTGTCTGCAAGATTGCAGCATCCAGTGGGATGACAGAGAGACTCAGTCACCCTTGGCGGCTCCTCTCTCCCTGGGGACATGCCACAGAGGGAGCCATTTGTTTAATAAATATTTGCCGAGTGCCTTTTCTAAGCGCAACATGCTACTCATCAGATGCTGGAAGAATACACATAATAAGAGGGACCTTCATCTGGGTCCACTGGTTTAAGGAAGAATTTGGGAAGAATGGCATCTAGGAGGGTTATATAGACTCAAAGGAGAAAAATCATGCTCTTAGCTCAGGTCCTCCTCAAAACAGGCAGAAGCAAGGCATTGGGGGAAGGTCACTGACTTGGGACACCAGAATACTGATCCTAAGAGGCCAAAAGGAGCAGGGGATAGAGGGATCTGGGGAGACAGAAAGAGGGAGCACACACAAAGATTTGATGATGGAGTTGTGGAAAGACCTGTAGAAAGCTCGGGAGCCCCGAAAAGCCTGTCCCACAAGAATCAGTGATCTCATTGGAAGAAGGAGGCAAGGGCTTTTGCCTTATGCTCCAGGCCCCACCACTGTAGGGTCCCACCCAGAAGTGTTTGTTTTTCATCCTCCCACAGAACACATGCAACTGGAACAGAGAAATCCTTGAGTCAGAGACACAGAGACCCCAAAGAATACCAGAGGTTAGGTGCTGGCGACCTACCCAGACAGTCCTCAACAGCTTACAAACTCAGACCACTGAGGCAGCCTGCCTGGCATGGAGAAGTAATGTCTGCTGTAGATCACCACCTCTTGTCATGGTCATTTTATCTCTGCGTTTTCAAGACAGGAGAGTTGATAAGGGCAATGGTACCAGCAGGCATGCTTGCACACTGAACTCTGGAGGCTAAAGCTAAAGGACTTAGACAGACTTTTCTTCCCTGCCCACCAGTTCCCAAATAACCAACATGGGTACTTAATATTAATTATAAATGCTGGGCCAGTAGCTCTGGCTTATTACTAACTAGCTCTTACAACCCATTAAATTAACCCATTTCTATTCATCTATGTGCTGCCACGTGATTCATGGCTTTACCTGTCCTCCAGCATGTCTTGCCCCCTCTGCATCTCCTGGTGACTCTTCTGACCCCACCCTCCTCCTCCTCCTCCTCCTCCTCCTCCTCCTTCTTCTTCTTCTTCTTCTTCTTCTCCTTCTTCTTCTTCTCGGGATTCTCCTAGTCTGGCTCTCCAACTCAATCTCTCCTACCCAGCTATAAGCCAGTCAGCTCTTTATTAACCCATGAGAGCAATACATATTTACAGTATGCAAAGACTGTTCCACAGCAGGAGGATGGGGAATTGAGGACAACCTGGGCTGCAGATCGAGCCTCTGGGTCACTACAAATGTGTCAGTGGCTATTGCAGGTCCTGAGACTGCTACTGACATCTGTGTCTGTCCTGCACCACTTTTTCTGTAGCTGAGAGGTTTCTCCCAGTCCTGCCTGAGGTCCTACCTGGCCCCACAGCCCCACAGCTGCCTATAAAATAATCATTCAGCCAGGCAGTGGTGACGCATGCCTTTAATCCCAGCACTTGGGAGGTAGAGCCAGGCAGATCTCTGTGAGTTCAAGGCCAGCCTGGTCTACAGAGTGAGATCCAGGACAGGCACCAAAACTACACAGAGAAACCCTGTCTCAAAAATCAAACAAAAACAAAACAACAACAAAAAATAATAATCATCATTCAGAGGCCTGATATTATCTACAAATTGTATGGCCTATGGCAGGCTTCTTGCCAGCTAGCTCTTTCATCTTAAGTGAACCCATTTCTATTAATCTGTTTTGCCACGTGGTCCTGGCATTACCAGTCTGCTGGTATCTTGCTTCTCCTTGGGCTTCGGCTAGGCATCTCCTAGACTCCGCCCTTCTCTCTGTCCCTCCACTTGGATTTCCTACCTGGCTGTCAGCTTTCTTGCCACAGGCCAAAACAGTTTTATTTACTAACCAATGGGAACAGCATATATTCACAGCATACAGAAAGACATCCCACAGCATCTTTCCTTCATACTCAGCCAGTACTTTAGCCAGGTTGGCTAGCTTGCTCATCGGGGTAACCCAGACTAATATTTCCAAGGGGTGTTAGCCAGTGGTGGCCCTGATTCCATGAAGCCATGGTTGTTGTCATTGCCCATCTGCTGTTGTCCTCAGGTATGAAAGCATCAAGAGACCTCTCAGGAGGCCCCCAAGTCCCAAAATCCTCTATGAATCCATTACCTAGCACGCCCAGCTCCTTATCTCTTAGTCTAAATTGTGCTGGAGAGACTATGGTCCAACTCTCCCAGACCCTCAGAACATAAACTGAGACTCAGAGAAGGAAGGACCTATGAGAGGTGGGGGCAGCATCTGACTGAGAGACAGTCTGATATTTTCCTTGCATGGGGACAAATTAGCAGAGCTGTGTGGACTGTGCCTTAGCCCTCCATACAGCACTGTTTGTCCACAGGTCCTGGTAAATGTACTCAGTGCCTGGAAGTAAGGAGGCAGCTTTGTTCTTTTCTCTATAAAGAGCAGGGATGGCAGACTTGGCCCTCTGATGCCTCACACTGAAGTGAGCCAGGGGAGGCAGCTGAGGGAAAAAACAAAATATCACAAAGTTGTTTTTTATGGGATGACTCTAACCATGACAGAAAAATAGATGATTAGCAGGTCACATAAAGAGCTCTGACTCAAGTCTCCAAATCCCAATGTGGGATCAAATGGGGCTGCCCTGAATAGAAAGTGCAGGCCTCACAGTCAAGGTGAAAGCCAACAAAACAGATGACTGGGGTCGTGCAGGCAAACTCAGAAGTCTGCTCTCACCCAAGCCATCAGTGCTAACACACCCACACATACTATTCACACACACACACACACACACACACACACACACACACACACAGAGCATACACACAATTTACATATACATCATCTACACAATCCACATCCAAACTATACACATACTATACACACATCACACACACCACACACACTCCATCCTCCACCATTCCCTCAGCTGTCTGGCATCTTCCTCCAGAGAGAAAAAGGGAAGTATCCTCAGATACAAGCTTTCTAGAACACGGCAAAGAGAGGAGCAGCAAGCTTCGAGATAACCTTCTCCTTCTGTGACACATGTGACCAAGTTTGTTAAATGCCTTCCTATGCCCTTAGCAGATAGCCGAAGGTGGGGTGTATAGGAAAGAGCAGCAGATGGGCATCTGGAAGGTTCTGGTTCCCTCAGTTTGGGCTGGGCTAGGAGCCTCTTATTTCTCGTCTCCTAGCCTCTGTTTGCCAATCTGAACGCAATCTGAACCTCTACTAACAGGATGCTGGAGTGGTGAAGAGGCGTGATGCAGGTGTGTCTTTAGTGCCCTCGCGGGGCTGACAGAGGGATGCGGGGATGGGATGAGCTACTGCTCCAAGAGAGCTCAGCATCCCCCTGAGAGCAAATCCTCTCAGGTCAGAGCCGGCAGGAGCCCCTTCAGCACAGCACCAGTTAGACTGTACACAATGTTCAAAAATGATGAATTCTTATTAGTACCTAGCGGAGCATTTTTAAAAATACCTTCTGAGCATCACCTTTAAAAGACACACTGCCATTTTAGAGAAAGATGCCCCAGTGGTGGACTGGGAGAGAAAGACCTGCTCCTCTTGACCTCACCACCAACTGGTGTTTCCCAGTCTGCCTTGCAGTTAGGCAACCATGGAACTGAGTGCTAGCCAAAGGGGTATAAACAGTATGAAGGGAATGTATTCCAGATAGGACCGGGAAGGCCTCCCAGGTCACCCCCTATTGTTTCCTCCCCATTTGTCACCCCCTAGAGAGACTGAGCCCCCCGAGGTGGAGGGTCACGGGAATGTGGAACTACCAGGACTCCTCTTCACATGTAAGGGCCAGACACAACATGAGGAGGGTGTGATTATTGAGAAATCTGGCTTGACACCCTAGGCTTTTTTCTTTCTCCTTGTAGGAGCAGAGATCGAAACCACAGCCCTATACACTCTAGGCAAACACTCTACCACTGAGCTACACCCCAGCCTGGAGAACTAGATTGGATGGAGCTCTGAAGTCTACATTCCCGAGCAGTAAAGGATGGGGGGACGAACAGAGGTCCACGTGAAGAGAAGCCAGGTCAGAGGTGATCTGAAAAGCAATTGGAGATGGAGGCAGAGCGAGCTGGCTGCTCTCCAAACCTCCTTGCAGAGGCAGTAATCTCTTAGCTTGTCTAAGGATAAGCAGCACGCAGCGGGGAGTTCAGCAGCGTGTTCTCACCGAGGGAGGCTCTGTCTCCTCTATCTGCATGCTCCTGGACGGGAGTCTGGGCTGTGTTCCATCAGCAAGCATGAGCAATGCTTCTGCATGAGCACGCCATGCACATGTGCAGGCACACACCACATACCCGCCCCCCCCCCACACACACACACACTGACCTTCCCACCTCGATTCAGGCCTGTTATCTTCTCAACTATTTCCCAGAGCCAAGTTTCCAAAAGCACCCTGGAATTCCTAGAAAAAAAATCTAGACACTGAACCTGGGAGAGCAGCAGGGAAATCACAAAGGAAAAGGCTTCCAGCGCTTTCCCTGCAGGAGCCATTAAGATGTATTAAAACTAATGCCTCCTCCTCTGCCCACTCCTCGCTCACCTCCGCCCAGGCCTCCCCATCCCCACGTACACCACATTAGGACCAAATTGAATTAGAATAATTAACTTTTGGTCACACTTTTAATTTGGTGCAGGAAATAAGAGAGCTAATGGAGATTAAACAAGGCTCTCATTCCAGAGACCATTCCAGAAAGTGCAAAGGGAGACCCTGGCTCTGGGGAGGAAATTAAACGGCCAAGAAAAGCAGGCTGAGACGGATGTGTGTAGTGTGGGAAACACGCATGTATCTGCCCGAGAAAACATGCTCACTGTCTCACAGGCAAACATGTACGCTGGGCTGCCAAGGTAGCTTCGTTGTCAGAGTGCTTGCCTAACAAACACGAAACCCTGGGTTCGATCCCCAGTACTGTATATGAAAGACATGGTAATGTGTGCCTGTTGTCTTAACACTCAGGAGGTACAGGCAGAAGAATCAGAAGTTCAAGATCATCCTTAGCTACAGAGCAAGTTTGAGGCCAACCTCGGCTACGTGAGACCCTGTCTTAAGAAAATGCACACAATAAAACAAGAATCCATGTACACGTGTATGCATGTACACGTGTCTGAATGCTAGCACACAGGTGTCTTTGGATGGGTGTGAGTGTGTGCATACACTGTTTCAAGCCCCAGGCAGGTAAACTACCTGGTGCTGTGGCTTCCCAGCATCTCCGACTTGAAAGAAACCTTCATAAATATCTTCAAACCCGGTTACTTTCCACCTGTGGTTTAATCTCTTCTGCATCTCCCAGGGAACACACACAGCATCCTCCTCCCCCACAGCCCCCACTGATGGGCACTCCCCACCACTGAATGCAGCAGCCTGGGCAGCAGGAGTTCAGGAAGTGTTCTGTCCTTTACCCAACACCTCAATCTGCCTCCCCACAGTATCTCCAAGGGCAGTGGCCATCGCTGGGCTTCCTCTCTGATCCAGCTGCGGGATCTCATAGGACACCTGACATTGGTCCACAGCCCCTACCACACAACGGTACACAAGAAGCATTCAGAAGCCAGGCTGAGAGAATGCACATAACTGAGATCCTTCAGGGGTCAAGGCCAAGTTCACACGAACTAGAACATCTGGTGGGATTTATGAAAATACAGATCTCTGGGCACATGCCCAAGAGCTCCGGCTCTGAAGATCTGTAGAAGACATTTATCTTCTAGGTCCGTCATGCACAGCCAGGTGGCTCTGGTGCAGGAGCTGTGAGCCATCATTTGAGGTCACCGGCATAGCTGGTAGACAGCCCACTCCCAGCCTGCTTCCCTGAGAGAGCCCAGCCCCCTACAATCATGCCGCTGCTAGCAGGATCTAAGATGGAAGCAGCCCTCCCTGAATCTGACATTTCCATCTGTCCCCATGCTTATGTCTGGCCAGGGTCAGGAAGAAAGGTCAGGACCAGCAGCCCCACATCTATTAAGCAAAGGGTCTCTGCTCAAAGGAGCTGAGATCACAGAGACCATGGCTGCACTGGAGAGAATTCTCCAGGATGCAGGAAATGGATTGGGGTCAAGGTCACAGTGAGGATGCCAAGGTGGAGAAATGAACCAGGCAAGGAGAGGCCATCAGGGGCTTCCCCATGAAGGAACCAGACAGCCCCAGGCCTCATCACCCATTGACTCCAGAACTGCCTCTCCAGGCATCTCTGTCTCTCTCTCTCTCTCTCTCTCTCTCTCTCTCTCTCTCTCTCTCTCTCTCACACACACACACACACACACACATACACACACACACACACACACACACACACACGTACTTGCCACAGTTTGCTATGGCCCCAGCCTCTCATCAAACTCAAAATTCAGGCTCGTTACACAAAGAGCCACAGAAGAGAAGCCAGGACCCAAAATAACACAGCTCTTCAGGAAAGCATGGGGGTCTTTTTGCTATGCCGGACTTCTAACTTGCTGCCAAACGTGAGCACCTAACGAAAGGGTTTCATGTGCCCAGACACTGCAGAGAGGCAGGGACAGAGCTTAGCGTGCAACCAGATATCTTAACAAAGCCAGGGCAAAACCACAGTGCCCGAGAACAGGCCCAGAAAAAACCGTCTTTTGCCAACATTGATTTTCCTCATTAGCTACCACTGTCACCCTGCCCTCTTCCCCGAGGCACCTCATCATGTTCTGAGACTGTAGACAGAGAGCAGGTAGACACCTTCAGATTCAGAGCTCTGTGGACCCTGAACACAGGAGGGAAAAAAAAGGGGGAATAAAAGAGTCCAATGCAGTGGCACATGCCTATGATCCTAGCACTGGGGAGTCCGTGGCAGGAGGATCAAGAGTTCAAGGCCAGCCTGAGCTACACAGAAAAAAAAAGAAAAGAAAATCAAAGGAGGGGGAAGAAGAAAAAATTTTTGTTTGACCTGAGGTCTGATTTCTCTTTAGTCACGGACAAAGTCAAGTTCTGCTTGTTTTGAATGTGTGTGTCCCCAGAGAGGAGGGGAGTCTCCCTGCTGCCTCTCCGGCGTTCACATGCCACCTCCACTAGTCCACACAGGATACTCAGAACAGGCCCTGTTCTTTCTAGATGTGTCTGTAGCTACTGGGGAGGGTGTGAGTGTTGAGGACAAAGAGGACCACAACTCATTTTGGGGAGACAGGCCAGTGACCTGCTCAGAGTGTCCAATCTGGAAATCGAGCTGTCTACTCCATGCTCCTGCCCGAGACCAGCCTGTTCTATGTTCCTGAGGACGAGGATCCTATTTTCCCAGAGTCTATTCCCTGGCCTTGCCCCCCTCCTTTCTCAGGAAAGTTGGGGTAGGAAACTGAGAAGATGACAAGGAGAATCAGGGAGACATCACTGTCTTCAGGTAGGAGACAGAGGGTGAGCACTCGCCACTGCTCTCTCTGAAGGGGTGCCGTGGTCCTAGGAGTCAGTCTTCCCTGGGTGGTAGTGCTTGGCCTGCTCCTGACCTTGCTCTACCTGCTGCCCTGCACCTGCTCCCACGGGTGTCTCTCTTGACTCCCTTCCTGTTTTGGCCCTGCACTGAAGGAGAGTCCCAAGAGCCAGAGGAGGCCAGTGGGGCTAGCCTTGGGAAGAGGATCGACAAGCAGTGTTGTTTAGGTCCCACAAAGCCCAGGGTAGGAAGACTCTTGACTGGGTCTCACATGAACCAAAGGAGATGACTAGGTGAGGACTTCACAGATGTCTCACAGCCAGTAGGGAGCTGGAGAACTCCAGCCTGCAGGGCTGGAAGACATGGAAGAATTCCAGAGGAGGGAGAGGTCAGAGCAGATCTGATAGGTAGAGGCCAGTACCATTCAGCTTGTGTCCCTCTGTGGAGGCCAGGACAGCAATCGCCAGTAATTAGGGACAATCCTCCCATGATCCCTTGGTGACAGTGGGAAGGAAGAAGAAACAGGATTCCACACATGGAAAACGCTGAAGTCTTAGGCATCCAGCCCAGTGGGGGGTCCAAACTATGGCCTGCAAACTGTACCACCGGTGCCCTGATCATGCCTTACTCTCGTCACAGTCCTGATCATCATTAGTACCACGCACTTTATTTATTTTGCTGGTTTATTTTTGTCTCCTCCAAAATGTGAATTCCTTCAGGCAGAGTTTTACCAGTTTTGTCCGTTGCTGTAGTCCTCGATACCTAGAGCAGTTGCCTGGCACATAGTGAACATTTGAAAAATGAATAAGAGAGAGGGAATGTTTAAAAAATAAATAGCATTTGAAAAATGAATAGGAGAGGGAGGGAGAGAAGAAGGCGGCTGCTGCTTCCCCAGGTCCCTGGCTGTGGTCCAAGGCACTAGGTTGCATTTCAAGATAGGGCATTTGTGAAAAATCAGGGCTGGGCCTGCAGGCTGCAGGCTTGACGGCGAGTTCTGTGTGCTCAAGGCTACAGGGAGCATCCAACGCATAAAAAGGAAGGGATGAGACAAAACCCCTCACCCCCCACACACCCCAAAGAGGCACCCCCCTGCAAAACCTGTTGGGATTCTCGGATGCTCTGAGCCTCCTCATGGCCCAGAAAAGCCAGGCAGACTGAGAGGCACAGAAACCAGGTAGTTGTCCTACTATGTGTGTTCTTGGTTACTGGGGCCATTGCCAAAGGGCCAGAGGGCCAAGTTGCTGGCGAGACTGGCCCAGGTGCACACCCCGCTAGGCCCTTTCCTGCCCAGTGTCTTGGGACCTCACCTTGCGTCGCAGGCTACCCACTTCCCAACTTCTTAGTGTGGGTGACAATAAGCAGTGTTCACTCTCCTTTGTGGGACCTTTGCAAAGTTCAAGCACATGCAAAAATGCAAATGGATGATTCTTTCTCTCCCCTAGCTCATGGTTCCAAGATTCTTGCTTTCCCTTCCACATTTTGCAAATGGAAAGCTGTCTTCCTGAGCCCCTGAGTTGCTGTGCATGATAACTCTGCCCCCATTTCCAGCTGTTTCTCACTCGGCCTCCCTGAGTGTGTGTCTAAGTGTGTGTGTGTGTGTGTGTGTGTCCTCCACTTCTCTGAGTCCCAGGCTTGCTTCTGCTCACCTCTCTTCTCCCTGTTTTTTCTCTCTATCTCTCTGCATCCTTGCCTCCCTCCCCCTCCTTTCTCCCCCTCCCTCCCTCTCTCCTAATTGCTTCTTGTCTGCAGATCCTGTGAGGATTTATGTAATGCTGGGCAGCAGAGGCAGTAGCCAATCTGGATGCTGCAGGCAGACTAAGAACCTAGCAGTCTTCAAGAAAATGGGCTACAGTCCACCCCAGCCCCAAGAGGTAGCCCGGGCCTTCTCCCCCAGCTCCATCTCCTTACATCCTCATTCTCTCTGTGTTAAGGGACACCCCCACCCCTGCCCCCTTATGGCAGTGGAGAGGTCTGAGGCCCCTGGATAAAGCTTGGTGTTTAGCTTGTGGCCAAATAACATGATGGAGAGATGGCACTGGACCTGAGGTTCAGTGTCCTGTCATGACCCCCACTGGGAAGAGACCTTAGACAGAGCATGCACCTTGGTGAGACTGTTTCTCCACTTGGAAAATGAGGCAATGTCTGCTGCCATCCCCTGGCATTTGCCCCACTCAGCCAATGAGGTCAGAAGCCAGAGAGAGGGTGGGCCTGGATGGAGTGAGATCAAGGCTCCTACAGGAAGGTGGGGAAGAAACAGCTACCTGTTCCAGGCTGTTCTTGCAAGTCTTCCCAGGGAAACCAGGGTTCCCTCTTGGGTTCACAGTCTCATCAATAAAAGAATTTTAAAGATGAACTCAGAAGGAAACTCAAGGACAATTAAGTCTGAAAGAAAAGCAACAAGCCAGGCAAACTGCAGATCTTGGTGCCTACCAGGAAGAAGGGAGACAGACAAGATGAAAAGAGGAAGCCATGCATATTGAGTTTGGATCCAAGAAAGCCACGTGTTCAGCAATGGAGGTCCAACAAGCAGCTGAATGGTGGGAGGGGAAGGGTTTATAGAAAAAGCAAGAAAGCTGGGAGTGTCAGGGAAAGCATCCTTGGGCTTCTGGCCAGTATCCCAAAGAGAAGGAGATAGAAAGAAGAAAACAGACAAGTTATGCTTTTTTAGTTAGAACTTGGAAAATCGGGCAGGTTTATCAGTGCTACATGGATGCTCCATAAGCTGCTGCATGGGGGCAGGGCTTTTGGGTGGTGTAAGTACATTATCTCATGAAGGGGATAATTATTCCTCCCATCTCCTTAGCGAGTCTTCAGACTAGTCAGCCTTCCGGAAGGGTGGTCTCCTGGGTGGGTGAATGCAAGCCCAGCTGGGTTAACTCATAAGGGAGGACAATGGTATAGAAAGTGCTCATCTTAAGAGCAGATGAGAATGTCACGCCTCCACCTGGCGCCAGAGGTGGAGTCCATGCTTTGGTCCCAGGGGCCTAAGGAGGAGCAGTTGCATTTTCCTTTCCAGTGTTACCAGGGAAACAGAAGGTGGGGTCCCTCCTGAGGGAGGAGTCCATCCTCAATGGCCTCCAAGACCACTGATCTCCAACTAGCTACTTATCTCAGGGATCTGAGTCAAATTCAGACCCAGGGAGGTTAAATCGTGCCTGTCTGCCAGCCCTCCCACACCCTTGCTTGCTCTGCAATCCCAGAGCTTTCAAAGAGGGACAGAAGAACATCTCAGGGTCAGAAAGGAGTTGTACCAGTTTTCTGATGTATATCTCCCTCCTGCAGCCAACCTCACCCAAAACCATGGGTTGGGCTGTATCTGTGAAAGAGAATCTGGGAAGTTCGTTCGGTAAGAGGGGAATACATTTTCTCTCTCCAAGTACTTGGTGGATTAATATCTAAGAAGTAACAAGACATTTATCTCTGTCCACCACCTAAAGACAGAGGTCTCAGATTTCAGAAAGACAGGCATGGAGCAGACCTGAGAAAGGACTTCCCACCTAGCAGAGAACAGGTGCAGGTTTCAGTTCACCTCACCCTTGGAAGTTACTTCAGGAAAGGAGGGCCTCCTCGTAAAGGTCCTTTTGATGGATGTCAACCTGTGTGGATACAGGGGATTGGACTAAATGATCTGTTGGAGACTCTTACAACTCTCAGGGGTAGTAAGCATAGGTAAACAACCTCTACACATGTTCAGAAATCACACGTGTGATTCTTAGAGCCCCAAATACTGACTTTTCCTTCTGGTTCTGTAGCTTGCCTGCAGCAAGGCTGGCCAGAGCTGATGCTCAAGGCTTTGTCTGCATGGCAGGGACTGTGCGGGTGTATAGAGGTGAGGGAGATGGACTGATGATAGGCAGGAAGCCAGGGCAGACGTTGTTATCTCCCCATCTCCCTGAACAGCAGTCTCTCAGCCCTCCTCTGTTCAGGAAGGCAAGGCAGGAAATTAACTAGGAGCTGAGACACCTCCAGACACCTGCTTGCAAACTCAGGCCTGGGGCAAGTAGGGGCTAGCATGGAAGGGGTACCTAGACTGTAGGAGATCCCTGGAGAGGACACCACAGGGGTCCATGCAAGAGTGAGGTCTGTCCAGCCTTTTGTAAGGGGCATGTTTCACAGATAACCAACCTGGACTGCCCCAAACGCAATCACTAGGGACACACCAGTTCAAACCCACACCACACCATGTTAACATACACATTCCGCACATTGATCTCAGTTTCCTTGAGGTCTCAGTTTCCTTGATGAAATGGGCACCAAGCAAGGGAGATTAGTGACTTTGACAGCATGGCCTGAGGAGCCAGTGGGTTAGCAGTGTGCAGAGTCCATGAGCTGTAGTGTTCCATGCAGCTCTTCAAGAACACAGGTTCTTCTGTTTGGACATCAAAGGGACCTGGACACTCTAGATGAGTTTCTGGTACTCATCACTAGTGGCATGGCGAGATGATGATCTGTGGAGGCATTCTACCAAGCATGGTGACATGTTTAGCCAAATCCCTGACCTCTGCCTACCATATACCAATGGCACTCTCTCAAGTCACGATAATGGGTATCTCTAGACATTGGCAAGTGTCCCCAAGGGGACAAAACTATGGGGGAGACTTGTCATTCTAGTGCCTCTGCAGTTGGCCAGCAGAGGGAGAAAGAGGAAGTTGGAGGCATCTGCTTTGCAGACACCATTTTTCCTGGACTTGATCCAGGTCCTGTGGCCTCCCTGCAGGGGATGCTGGGAAGTGTAGTCCACTTTGTGACAAAAAGCGGCAGCTGGCCCAGTCTGGGTAGCACACAGCCATGCCTCTACAACACCATTTTTCTGGGCTATTGGGGTGATAAGAAGAGGAGGGACCTGGGTTCCCAGCAGGTACAAAGGGAGGTGGTCTCAGAGGGTTTGGGTCCCATGCCCCCCACACTCAGAAGGCTATGTCGTTGTATCCCCACACAAGGACAAGGAAGCTAGAAGGCAGGGAAGCACGTGCTCTCCCTGAGGTCACAGAGCCCACATCTCCCACCTTGAGGTTGTACTCTACAGGATGTTTGTGTCCTGTCCCAAGTCCCTCATTCATGCTGTCACACCATACATCACAGACTCAGGACCCACCAGATGCTGAGATGTGACTGACTAGTGCCACTCAGCAAGAAAGTACAGAACAGGCTAGAGCCTTGATTGAAGAGGCTGAAGATGCAGGGCTGTCTGGAAGGAGGCTACTTCTGTCCCCTATTAAATCGACTTTTAAACTAAAAAGCAACTGCTAGTTTCAAATATTTTACATTGGTATGGATTTTTGTATGTTGATACAAATTTAAAGTTATTTTTGTTACAATATATTGAAAGGTATTGTACCTATGCAACTCCTTTAAAATTGTAGTGTAAAGTTCTAGTCCTTGAAAGCTACTATTACAAACTGTTCAGAATAATTAAGATAACAATCAAACTTGTAGTAACGGTTTAGATGTAGACAGAAATAAGCTTCATTTAGCCTCATGTATTTTATATAGATAGGTTGTCTGTCTTCAAACACTTCAGAGATCTACATAATATGGCATTTAAGATGTTTTAATAACATAAAACTTTTCATGACAGTGAGAATGTCTGCTCCTGGCAGCACCAATCTACTTCAGAGAAGATGATGAGTATCTAAGAACCTCCATATGGAGTTTGCTTTGAATGTGACCAAATTAGCCACTGGGCAAGAAACTGCCCTTGTCTCTACTGCTGGCAGTATGCTGTACAAACTGGGCAAGCAGAACACAAAAGGCAACTGTCGAACTTTACCAAGACAAAGTAGAACAGTCCCTCAAAATTCCTGCTCCACAGAAAAGTCTGTCAGATACTTTCCAGTTCTGTAGACCAAAGATGGATGCCCCAGTGATACAGAAGAACGTTGGGTGACTGTCCCGGCAGCCAGCTATCTCTGTCATTTCTATAGTTTTAGAAGTTATTTGCTGGGCACTTCCTGTTTATTCAGGTAATAGTTTAACCTTCTCTGGTGTCTGGTGGGGGAGATAGTTAGATAGTTTTATCGATTTGTTACAAATTCAAAACCAAAATAATGACTCACAAAAGAAATGTAAAGTTTATAAAAGTTGCCAGGTAGGGGTGTACACCTTTAATCCCAGCACTCAGGAGGAAGAGGCAGGTACATCTCTGTGAGTTTGAGGCCAGCCTGGCCTACAGAGTGAGTTCCAGGACAGTCAGGGCTACATAGAGAAACCCTGTCTCAAAACACCCCCTTCCCAAAAAAAGTTTATGAGAGACATAAAAGCTTAAGTTGTTTATCTAAAAAATGTTTTAAGGGCTAAAAGGATATTTTTAGGCTAGTAATATAAGTTATGATAGGAAGTGGTTTAGGATAAAACTTTGGACTCACAAAGATAGGATAGATAATGGAGTGCTTTCTCCGAATTTGCCAAGTACTAATGGACTAGACATCGTGAGTGTAATTCTTATCTAATTGTTCTCATTGTACATAGTTTTACTGTGTTTGAGTTTAAATCTTTCCCTTTTTATTTAGACAAAAAGTGGGAAATGTTGTGGGGTAATCTTTTTGCATACTGTGAAAATGTGTCTCTCCCTAGGTACCTTCTGATTGGTCTAATAAAGAGCTGAATAGCCCATAGCTAGGCAGGAGAGGATAGGTGGGACTTCTGGGCAAAGATCAGAACTCTGGTAAGAAGAGAGGAGGGATTCACCAGCAAGATGTAGAGCAAGCCACACATACAGTATAGAGGAGAGGTAACAAGCCATGTGGCAAACGTAGGTTAATATAAATGGGTTAATTTAAGTTTTAAGAGCTAGTTGGGAACAAGCCTAAGCTAAGGCTAAGCTTTCATACTTAATCAGAAGCCTCCATGTCATTATTTGGGAGCTGACAGTACAAAGAAAGACCTGCTAGATCCTTTTGTGGTTCTGTAACACTGACATAAACCCCATCAGCTTGTGATGTCTCCAGGTTTAGGCTGAGGGACCTCAGGAAACCAGGCTGGTTCTCTAGGTGGCCAGACTGGGGGAAGACAAGTACAATGGACAGATCTAGGACCTGGTAAGATAGTTCAGCATGTAAAAGTACTTGCAACCCACCCCTACTACCTGAATTCAGTGCCTGGGACCCTCATGGTGAAAGGAAGGGATCCAACTTCTGCACATTGCTCTTTGACCTCCACACATGCACCTTAGTGCATGCAAATGCACCTGCACACACACACATAAATAAATGTGATAAAACAAAGCAATAGACTGTCCTGCCTCCTCCTGGATGCCTGGAGTGGGGACAGGTACCATGGAGGTGGTCATGTGACTGCATGGAGTGCTGTGTGTTATGGCTTCTCCTCTGGTCCACCTTCTCCCTATTGCAACGCTGTCACTCCCCCTTTCTGAGACCCTCCATAGCTCCCTGCTACCATCACACCAAATTCCACACCTCCCGTTCAATATTTCTCTTTGCTCTGCAGCACCCACTAATGTTCATAGTATCCCTGAACACATCGCTGCTTCAAGCTTTCTAGGACTTTGTCCTCTACCCAAATTGTGTTAAGAGGCACCACAGTAAACTCGTATCTCTCCTTCAAAACCCTATTTATATAGCATCTTCCTGGAGCCTTTCTTTACCACGGCACAAACTAAAATAATATTTTATTTATTTATTTGTACTTTACTAATTATAAGACATTTAAGTATTAGGTGTTGTTTTTCATAACATCTAATTTATTAACAGCTATACTAATACTATAAGCTTGTCTCATTCTTCTAAACTTGCCTCATTGACTTCAAGTATCCAAACCTACCCACTGGGCCTTTCAACTGTCCCTCCCCTTCAGCCTGGGCAGGTTTGCCACTGCCTCGACCACTAGAGGGCAGCAGAGGTGATGCTTCCATAGCTAGGAGGCCGGAAGGTAAAGATGCTTCCTCCTCCTCTCCCCCACCCCCCTACCCCCCCCCACCCGTGCCCCTCCCGACCCTGCAGCCCCCATCCCACCCTCACATCCGTGCTCATTGTCTGGACACTTTCTCTTCAGACTCACCCACCACCATGCTGGGTAAGCCACTCACAAAGGAGTCCCAGCCCGGGAGCCACATGGGCCATGGAAGCCACTCACACTGCTTTGAGTATTGAAGTCCTGCATGGTGGAGCAGGGACAAGCACCCCGTAGCACCCTTTCCCCAATTCCCAGCTCCTGGTGACAGATCCAACCAGAACCTGGGCAAAGGGTGATGCTGGCACTCAGCATTAGTTTATTTATTCATCCCAGCAACCCTAGTGGGCATACATTGTCTGTTGTTTGTATTTATTCCTATAAGGACACCAGGCCACAAAGGGTCAGGAGACTTGGCCAAGCGCTCACAGCCCACTATGGTGGAGGCAAGAACCTACCTCGGGCAGAGAAGATCTGAAGTCCTGTCCTTCATATTCCATCACCACATGGAGTACTCGGCATAGTATATGACCTAGGACTGTAAACTCCAATGCCGTCGAGCCACAAGAGGACACATGGGCCCAGGGACCCTAGAGGGAGGCTAAGCCCTTCTACATGCAGTGGGGGGGAGGCACCTTCCTGTTGAGCGCATGTCCTGAGGCCCAGCATCATGAGGTCCCTGGAGCAAGACACACCTCTAGCTTAGGTTGTCATTTCGCCTTCTGACTTGTATGAGGATGAAATTCAGGGGTTATTGACTGCAGCGATTTCATCGAGATGTTCTCACTCTTCGTGTCCATTCTTTAAAGGTGAAATAAAAAAGCCAAAGGCGGCGTCAGGTGGGGGTGGGGTTCGGTCTTGTTTACCTGGTATCATAAAAGCCATTGGCAGACATTCTCCTGGAAGGGGATAAACAGCAGAAAGCTCCAGTGACACATTCTAGACATGTTTCCAGTGCTGACTTGAGGGTCTGAGGATTGCTCCTGGCTACAAGGGGCTTTGGGATCCTGGGGTGAGGAGGCGGCAGCTGGTCCAGCACAAGTGATGCTTAGTAAATGCTTTTTGAGTTCAAGAGTGAATTGGGAATGCACACAGGCCAGGCTGCCCCCATTACCCATGGCAGGAGAGGCAGTGGCTAGAGCATTATGTCACCCAGGACTGGACTAGCACCCGAGACCCACTCTGGTCATGCCAATCTCAGTCCATGTCTTTGGGATTCCTGTTCCTCTAGTAGGAGGGACTTCAATCTAAGTGCAGATCTTCCCCTCCCTGTCAAATGCCCACTCCTCACACTCCTCATTCTCAGCATTGACACCTCAGGGGCCCCATCCTCCTCTACCAGACCAGCACCCTTCTGGGCTCTGTGCATGGAGCATGCTGGGTGCCTAGAATTGTGACTCGGTGCCTCAGGATGGGGTCCTCAACAGGAAATGCTCAATGGCTCTTCCTCAGGTGAGCAAGTTAAGTGAGTGAGTAAATGAATGTTTGCCTAAGTCTTGATATTCCCCAAGGCATTTTCCAAGCAGTACTCCAAGAGCTCTCCCACCCTGCCCCATGGTGCCTAACTTAGACCTCACTTTATAGGTGAGAAACAGAGGCAAACAAAAGTGGGTAGCCTAAAATAAAATGGCTGGGAATGCCTCTCCCTGATCCAGATTCCTATATTGGAATCCTAATGACCTCTGCAATGGTTAGTATTTTAACTTTCCAAAATCTAAAAATCACCTGAGAGATGAGCCTCTAGGCACACTGTTAGAATTCTGCCCTAACTCCAGGGGCGTGACCGCACATGCGCAGTCCAGGAGCTAAGCAAAAGGGCTTGAGCCTTACATCATCAGTGTGCGCTGGTGACAATGTGCACAGAGGCATGGTCACGCAATCAGCGCGTGTGTGGTGTAGCTCCATACGGGGAGCCCTTAAGAGCTGGACGCAGACCCTACCCCTGTTCTGCTCTGCTCTCCCCTCACCCCATCATCTTTCCCTCTGCTCTCTGCACGTGCTCCTTCCCAGGCCTGGTTCTCTTGTACCCCACTCCCCTCTTCTTCCTAATAAAGCTGTCTGTAACCTTTCCACGAGGTAACCAGAGCTGCCACCAGTGCTGTTTATCGTTCTTACACACACACACACACACACACACACACACACACACACACACACACCCGAGGGATTATTTAGATTCACATTAGCCTCCGAGAATATTTGTAGGGAACCCTCTTGATTACCACGTTAACTGGTGATGCAGGAAGGCACATTTTCACTGTGGGTGAGGCCATTCCCTAGGCTGGGGATCCTGCACTGTGTGAAGTGGGAAGGTGAACACTAGCAGGTGCATTCATTGCTTTTCTTCTGACTGCAGGCGTCAGTGAGCCGGCCGCTTCAAGGCCGGCCCTGCAGCCCCGACTCCCCACCCCAATGGACTGCATCCTTGAACTGTGAGACCAAACAAGGCCTCTCCTCCTTAGGCCGCTTTGTCAGAGTATTTTATCACAGCCACAGGAAAAGAAACTAAGACAGCCCCCAAGATGCAAGATGACAGAGCAGGGAAGTCGGGCCTCTCAGAAAGTGACTCCATCACAGAGTGTAGAGCCTGTGGGCAGGGGGGACCAAGGGGATGCATTTGCCCTTCCACTTGCTGTCAACGAGCCAGAGACCAGGCCCTCCCCCAGACACCTCCCCAGTCTCCACAACTCAGTGAGAACTGAGCACCTGCTACTTTTGAGACACCCCGATCCCGTGTAGTTTAGCAGCCTGAACAAAGAAAAGCACAGCCCCACTAGCAGGCCTAATCTCCATCCTCGGTGCTTCCCATTGCACCAGACCAAAGCTCAGAGCAGCACTGTAGGTGAGCACACTCCCACATGTTCAGGCACTAATGTGTGTGTAGACAGGCACACGGGACCCAGGTGAATATGCCTGTGTAGGTATGCACAAATGTGTACATGCACACAGATGCAGGTTGCACACGGACACAGGCGATTGACAGCCATGCCCACGCAGGCATGCACATGAACGGGAATGCCTGAACAGAAGAACGGTTAAGAGGGAGAGAGTCCCCAGCCTCCATCAATGCCATCTTCCAGCAACTGGCTTTGCCTTTGATTTTCAGCTTTTAATTTTCACAGAATCAGTTATGACATCAAAGCAATCTTCCTACAGGTGCACAGGACCCAGGCTGTCTCCAGCAGCCCTGATTCCACATTCCCCTTCCCACTGGGACCTGTGCCAGCGGCATTTCGCTTCTCATTAAGCTCCACATGGGGAGCGTGAGGGAGCAGGGGGCGGGCGGAGCCACACCTCACCTCCATGGCCACCTAGTTCACTTGTGTGGATGCTGCTTACAGAGGTGGGGTCCCACTGCAGGTGAAGCCGAGAAAACTTCCTTCCCCACCTAGATGGCCAGGGCCCCTGTGGAGATCCCTGCAAAGCCTGACTGTGCAAACTGTACAGTGCTGCGCCCAATGGAGAAAGTCACTCTCCACTCTCCTTCCTGTTGCCTCGCTAGAATGACAGGGTTCTCACCTAAAAGAAGATTGAGTGCTAGGAAGCAGGTGGCCGACTGCTTGGGGGTTAGAGGAGGGTGGACCGTGAGTGGACACTGGGAAGCAAGCCCAGAAACAGGCTGGAATGTCTTGCTCGGGCTTGAGAGCGTGGGCTGCACCTAAGGCCGGGCCTTAGTCGGGCTAAAAATAGCTGCGCATGACAAAAGCCTGTATGTGAAGCAGAAGACCCTCCAGCAGAGGGGGAGAAGAGACACAGGCCGGAGGCTTCCAAGCCCAGAATGCTAAGGAATGCTTTGAGCAAAGCTGTCTGCGCCTCCTGCCTCTCTACTCAAGTCCCCGAAGCTTCGAAGCTTCTCCCACCTCCTATCAGACCTGCTGCAGCGGGGTTTGGAGGTGGAGGATTCCCAGTGAGAAAGAACAGAGCCAGAGCAGTCCCAGCCCCGCTTTCCTTTATACACTGTCCTCCATATCCAGGGCACAGCAGGCCCCCACATATGGAGTGCCCGGGCACCCAGAGCATCCAGGCGAAAGTCCGAGACAAAAAGAAAAGCCCGGGGATGGGGCTCAGATTAAACATATGCCAGGCACACTTCAAATGCTGAAGATTAGCCTCAGAGAAACAAGAGGTGCATCCATTAAAAAAATAAATAAATAAATAAAAAAAAAAAAAAAGTTGAGCGGAAGGGATGGTTCAGTGGTTAGAGCACTGGTTGTTCTTCCGGAGGTTCAATTCCCAGCACCCATGTGGCTGCTCCCAACTGTCTGTAACTCCAGTTCTAGGGCTTCTGACACCCTCACACAGACATATACGCAGGCAAAACACCAATGAACATAAAATAAAAATAAACTTTAAAAAAAAAGCATCCTCTTAGTGTATGAACAAGCAAACAAAATACTAAGAAGAATTTTTTTTTTTTTAACTCTTGGAATTAAACAAAAAAAGAAAAGATTCCATTAGATGGCTGAAGGAGTCCACTAAGGAAATTACTAGAACATATATCAAAAAGAATGGGAATGAACGACAGGAGGAAAGTGATTGGAAATTCAGGAAATGGTCCAGGAGACCTGCCATGTAGCCAACAGGAGCTCTAGGGAGGGAGGAGGCAGAAGTGGCAAATAGGACATTGTCTCTACCAGAGGATCTGCGGTTCCGATGGGTGGCACCTGATACTGGAGGCTCTCTGTTGAGCAATCTCAGAACAGTGGGAATGAAGAGGACAGGAAAGCCACCAGAAAAGACTCCACTGTCACACAAATGACTGGGGAACTGCTCGGCATTCAACTTCCTATAAGCAATCTCAGGTGTCTTGGCTCCTACAAAAGGACACAAGTGAGGAAAAGAGACAATGTGAAACAGGGAACAGCACAGCCCAGCGGGGAAGGAGCCAAGTGGAAGGCAGGGGGAAGGGACACTCAAATCACCTGTGGGGCCCCTAAGTGAGAAAGGAAAACAGAGAAGAAGAAACCAAAGCCAAAGGACCACGTGATCCTCTAAACACACCTGGATCAGGCACCCAAGCCTCCGGTGGTAGGTACTACAGGCTCAGAAGAAGGACACCAAGTACCCTTCTAACCCCCAACTGGCTAAGTTCCCTCTCCGGCCACCCCTAAGCCAGAGCAGGTTGTAATTTCGACTAAGCCTCAGCTGGTTGCTATGGAAATGATTGGCCCTTAAGCAGAGCAAATACCTTGGTACTCATTCCTTTCCAAAACAGGGCAGGGGAAGCTGTTGAGATGCTGCCCATGTGGATCAAAAGCAGAAGGTGATTGTTAAGGTTCCTAGAAGGCGTTGACTTACACACTCAGAGAGAGGCTGAGGTGTGATGCTTCACTTCCAAAGATGAGAAGCCTGGGATTGAAGAGCTCCCTCGTTCTCTCTCTCTTCCTCCCTCCCTCGCTTTCTTTTACTCCCTCCCTCCCTAGCCCCCTCTCTCTTTCTCCCTCCTTCCCTTCCTCCCTCCCTCCATCCCTCCCTCTCACCTGTGACAATATAAAAAGTGTCACACAGAGAGACGAAGTGCAAGCCTCTGGCTTCACTGAGAGAGGTCCTGAGATCACACGGAAGACTAAGCCAGGACTACAGCCCAAGGCTCTCAATACTCCCCTCCCTTCCAGAACCTTCTTCATGTCACCTACCTCTCATTCTACAGAATGAGAACCAAGCACCTATTTGATGCCAGGCACTGGGAATTCTTACATAAAATCTATCTTGGGGCTGGAAAGATGGATCAGCAGTTGGAAGCAAGTTCTGCTCCAGAAGGCTAGAGATCAGTTCCCAGCACCCACACTGTCTGATAATAAGTCCTTATAACTCCAGCTCCAGGTGATCTGCTGCCCTCTTCTGGCCTCCCAGGTACCTGCACTCATGGGCACAAATCCCACCATGGACACAAAATTTTAAAATAAAAATAAAACCTTAAGAAAAAAAAACACCTGGTGATTAAAAAAAAGAAAAAGAAAAAGAAGAAGAAAAGAGAAAGAAAAAAACTACACAGAGGCACATGTGGAATTATGGGATGCCTGTCTAAGCAGTTCCTTTCCCTTGAAGTGCAGTGAGAGGACCAGGTCAAATCTGCTTGTGGGTGTCCTCTGAAGACTTCTAGAGGTTGGGGGGAACAGTTCTACATGGAAACCCAACAATGCAGAGACCAGTCCTTACAGGCTAGAACCTAAGGTCAGTTCTGAGATCCAAGTGAGGCTGGAGAGGCAAGCAGATGGTCCACAACTGGAGCTAGCATTCCCTCCCATAGAGGCCCACCTGGGAAAATGCCAGTCCAGTAGAACCGGGAAGGCACAGAGAGGCAGAATCTGCGCATGTCTGCCTGCAGGGAAGTGCCCTGTCCAAAGAAGGAGGGAGAAAGGAGGGGAACTGGGTTTGTCTCAAATGTCTTGGGAGAATGGTTAGAACCCCTTGAGCTGACAGGTTTGTAAACCCCCTTTCTCCATTACTCAGGGGTTACCCTTTAATTCCCC
Organism: Peromyscus leucopus; assembly: GCF_004664715.2. Taxonomy (NCBI): domain Eukaryota; kingdom Metazoa; phylum Chordata; class Mammalia; order Rodentia; family Cricetidae; genus Peromyscus; species Peromyscus leucopus. The sequence goes on from NC_051086.1 coordinate 66,110,397, forward strand.
AACCTCCTCATCCCACCCCCACCCCACCCCACCCCCACCTCGACCACCCAGTCCCAGCCCCCTAGGTAATTATAAAGAAGTTAAACTGAATTACACACACACGGTTTAGTTTGTGTTTTTCTGCTGCTGCTGCTGCCAATTATGGTGCAATTAGACTGCCTTCATTAGCAAATGAGATTAGAATTAACATTGTTAATTACTCGTTCTGTTAAATGGGGAAGCAGTTGGGGGGGCACTAGGTGGAGGAGGAAGAAACCATACATCGCAGGTTCACATCCCATGTCCAGGAGGGTTCCTGGGCCCGTGGGAACTGAAGTAGGGGAGGGATTTATCAAATGTCCAGCAATAGGCAGGTGACAGGGACTAGGGACTCTGCTCCTTGCTAGCAGTCAGCTGTCCACTGTACAGGCAGTCTGTGCAGTCCCTTAACCTGTGCACATCATGAGACCTGAGTCTTAGCATCCCCACTTTACAAAGGAGATAAACGACGTCCAGTGAAGCTAAGGGACCCTCCCACTGTCACACAGCAAGAGGCAGAGGGAAGTACCTCTCCGCGCCTGAACTGCTTTTCCTTTTAAATCAATTCCTTTGATGCTCTATCTTGCCTCATGAGGAACATTAGCCACCATTTTTTCAGATGTGGGAGCTGAGAGACCCAGTATGTAATGAGTGGTTGGCAAGCCACGGCCTGCTCACTGGATCTGGCCTACACCTGCTTTTATAAATAAGCGTTATTAGAGCCCAGACATGCCATTTAGGTATGTGTTATAAATAAGTACTCCTGGCTTGTTATATTGTAGCTATTCTCAACTACAAAATTTAATTCATAATACTTTTAGTTTTTAAAATTACGTTGTGTTTCTTTTGTGTGTAGAGAGAGGGGTGCACAGGGCCGTGACACACACGGGGAGGTTGGGGGATGACTTGCGGGAAATCTGTTCTCTCCTCAACCATTAGGCAGGATAGAACTCGGGCTACAGGCTTGCAAAGCAAGCGCCTTTACCTGCTGAGCCATTTTTTGCGGGCACCCATTTGTAAATTATAAACCAAAGTAATGGCTGAGTAGCTACAGCAGCGACCACATGGCCTGTGAATGAATGCATCAGCAGTGAAGGAAACACGATCAGTATATTCTGTTTCACAACATCAGGACTCAATCCTGGGGCAGACAGGATCCTGCTGGTGTTTGAGGGTTGCCGGTATCTGAGTTCTGGGCAGCAAGAAAGAATTGGGGCTTGTGGGGTCTGCAGAGATGGTTCTGCAGTTAAGAGCACTTGGCTGCTCCCGCAGAGAACCCAGGTTCGGTTCCCAGCACCCACATGGTTGATCACAACCCATTGTAACTCTAGTGCCAGAGGACCTGATGTCCTTTTCTGGCCTCCATGGGCACACCTGGCTCCAGGTGCACATCTGTACATGCAGGCAAAACACCCATACACATAAAATAAATGATTTTTTTAAAGTGAGGGCTGTGGAGTGATACTCAGAGGCCTCGGGGCTCCGTTCCAGGTGTCGCCCGGAGAGTCCCAGCCCTGAAGGTGAGGGAGCAGACTCAGCTCCCCCACTCACCTTTGTTAGGTGCTCAGCTTGGTCTCCTATACCAAGTTCCTCTGGCAGGCCCTCAGCCTCTGCTCCTCTCTTTCCCTGACCCACGGGTGGTGGTGGGTGGGTGGGGGTAGCCGCAATGACTCCTGGGAATTCTCCTGCAGTCTCGCCTCCCAGCTGTGAGGATTAGAGGATTCCTGAGGCAGGAGCTGTACACAGTCCTGAAAGCCCAGCAGCCCTAAAGTGAGCCTGACCCGGAGGCCCCCCTCTTCTAGAGGGCTGGACACCTCCCCGCCCACGTCAGTGCTGAAAGGGTCTGAAGTCTGTCCTGCTCTCTTGGGGACAGACGCCGCCGGAGGGAGGACACACGTTTACTTAAGACACACACATCCCCTGTTTCAGATCTCCCGGTCAGGACTTCAGAGTGCTAAGAATTTCTGCAGTAGGAAAGGGGGGGGGGACAGTGAGTGGCAGGTGGGAATTCCGTGTCCTGGGTGGGGTCTTTCTCATCCACAAGGAGTGTCTTCTTGCCTTTTTGCCTGGGGAAACATCCCACTGGGCTTCTGCTTCCTCGGCAGTTAACTAAGATCTAAGAAAGGCTGCTGTCTGCAGACTGGAGTGAGGAAGTGAGCCAGGCGCTGCCTGGGTGTGTGGGGGGGTGGGGGGTGGGGAGGTAGAGGGGGGGTCCGGGAGGACATCAATGTCCTCTGCACTGTGGCAGAGGCTCAGATAGGATGGCCTCCCCTAGACAGCTGGAGCAAATCCTAGCACCTGGGCCTCTCCTGCCTCCCTGTCCAGACCTACCTCCAGTTCCCCCATGCCCATAGGCCATGCTCTCTGTCCCCCCCCCTCCCCCGTCTCTCTCTTTGCTCTGTGGTCCCCTCCCCACTTGCAGGCCTCTTGGCCTTTCCATTGTCCCCTATCCCCAGTGGCTGCTGGGCTGGTTTGGGAAATCCTCTGGGGTTTCTAAAGCTTTCTGATTTTCCGATTGCTGGTTGGTCTCCGGGAGACGGTAGGGTAGGGAGGGGACCCCTTCCCTTTCTCCCTTTACCTTTTAGGACTGAGAGATACCATCAGATGACTACCCAGACTCCTGAGATCCCTACCTTTCCCAACCTGCTACCCATCCCTGAGTCCCTGGAGGATGCCATGGAATCTGCCACACACCTGAGCATCTTGGTACCTCAAAGAGAAAAGCTGAGGTACCTTCTAGTGGGGATAAGCACCCTGTAGACTGGAAAGAAAGATGATAAGACTCCTAAGAGAGTGACCTCTCTCCCACCCCTGTCCCAATCATGCAAGTAAGGGCCTGTTTCCCAGGGAAAGGCTGATCCCCTTGAGCCTCAGGGATAAGTTTAACAGGGATACAGGGAAGTGATGCATGGATGGATGGATGGATGCATGCATGCATGGGTAGATGCATGGGTGGGTGGGTACATGCATGCATGGATGGATGGATGCATGGGTGGGTGGATAGATGGATACACGAATAGATAGATGGTTGGTGGATGGAGGCATGCATACATGAATGGATACATGGACAGATGGATGGATTGATGGATGGATAGTAAGCTTGGCTCTTCCCCAAGGGAAGAGGCTGCACCAGTCACTTTCTTTTTTCTTTTTGACAGAGTCTGGTGTAGCCTAGGCTCCTGACCCTCCTGCCTCTGCTTCCAGAGTACTTGGATTACAGGTGTGTGCCATTGTGACCAGCCACTTCTGACTTACAGCTTTCAGAGTTGCCCCAATGCCAGGCAGTCCATTTGGTAGAGCACTGCCCTCTATGCGGCTGTGTCTACCCACAGGCGATGCTCAACAAGATTGCACCTGTTGACCTTCCTGCATAGAAAGGAGGTGGGAAGGGTCATTAGATCCACACCTAAGAGTCCACCCTCCTGCACCACAACCCTAGCTGCAGGTAGTCTCTGGAGATGGGAAAAGTGAAAACATACAACAAAACAACAACAAAAAATCAAACCCTAACAGTTGGTTCTCTGACATCTTGGTGTAAAGAAAGTTCTAGACCCAGACAATGAACTTAAATGACAACAAACATTCCAGGACATGAGTTGAGCACTGGGGCCAGACAATGCAGTGTCTGAAGATCACAACGAGGCCGCCTCCCATAGATTGCCTGTGGAAAGTGTCAGCTGTGGGCCAAGTCCCATCCACCTGACATTCCCACTAATAACAAATCCTAATTAGCATGGCTTTTAAGCATCCATTACATTAATTTAACACGAAAATCTAATGGAGCTTTATTGGAATTTTTTCGGCAAAATTAACCCTGCGGGTTTCTTACACATGTTTTCATTAGGGGCTGTGAGCTGCTCAGAGAATGGAGAATTAGAATCAGCCCCGGGGTTTAGGCTGTGCACTCTAAGCCAGCCCTACCCAAGCACCCTGGGTACAGGTCTTTGTCAAGCAAAACTTTTGCCCCTAACCCAAACAGTGTTGCAGGGCCTTCCATTCCACCCCACAGGCTTCAGTACTGGAATGCTGAGGAATCTCAAGACAGGGTCCCTAGAGGGAAAAGGTATTAACGACCATCTCTGCATGGCTTTACCCAAGCCGGGGTATCATCTTCCTTCCCTGGCTGTCTTGCAGCCGGGAGTGACCACATATTTATAACTCAGCTCTAGCCTAAAGCAAGTGGGCAGAAGCCTCAGGATGGCACACTTCCCTGAACAGAACACAAGCTAGAATACCTCTGGCTGCTCATGCAATCCTCCTGTCTGGAACATCAGGGTCCATTCTGGAGCAGGAGCGACCATCTTCTGCCATGAGAACAAAACCCCCAAGCTCAGGGTGGCTGGAGAACTTGGGACAGGAAGAATCTGGCCATCACTGAGCTGCAGTGTAGTGAGTTCCCTCAGCCTGTGCCTGGCTTCCTTGATGCATAGGAGAAAATCCTTATTTGTTTAAGCCTCTGGGAGCAGAGTGTGCTGTTACTCTTCCAGCCCCCAAATAGTCCTTGCTGATATACTTCCGTTCTGGTCCTAGACTACCTATAACCTTGTGCAGCATCCTGCTCCTCTCCAAATGTCCATTTCCTCACTAGTAAAGTAGCCCAATGACAAATGGAATAAACCAGGTTCTTTAATTTTTTAATGTATTTATTTTACATCCATTGGTGTTTTGCCATGAGTGTCGGGTCCCCTGGAACTGGACTTACAGACAGGTATGAGCTGCCATGTGGGTGCTGGGAATTGAACCCGGGTCCTCTGGAAGAACAGTCAGTGCTCTTAACCCCTGGGCCATTTATCCAGCCCCATAAGCCAGGTTCTTAAAGACTTCTAAACCACAAGTCCAGACAGCCTAGCCCCCTCCAATGACATTGTATTTCACACCAACTGTCATCGCCAGCCCCGAGGTCAGGAATGCATGAGGAGTAAGACACCTGGGCCTGGCCTACTGTGCTTGCTCACCCCACCCCAGAGAAGATAGGGTACTCCAAACACACAGCCTGTGAAGCCCTAGCCCCCAGGACCTCTGAGCACTCACTGATCTGACATCACATTGGGCCTACAGAGACTGTCCCAAGCACAACAGGCAAGGGAGACCGTTTTAGAACAGGTCTACTTGCTGCTCTTGTCCTCTGAGTCCCCATGCATACCTGGACCTGGGGCTCATTGTAGCAAATTCTGGGTGGTTGCCCCTACTTCTGGTCAGTAGGTCATCCCTTAGCAGAGGCCCTTGGATGCTGACACTGCCTCCACCTGTGATTCTGAACAAGATGCTTTCTTAGCTGCTCTGCTTAAGGAGTGGCCACTGTCAGTCACGTCACGTGGTTCCAGGCATAGCATGGATACAACAAACTGAGTCACCCTCAGAATCAAAGGCTGCATCCAAGTCCCTACGGTGCCTTCCAAAGAAGAAAGCAAGCACCTAGACAAGGCCAATATGCCACACTGAAGGGAGGGGCCACAGAAAGCAGGTAGAGGAGGGCACATCAGGACATTCCCACATCCAAAGAAAATGTACAGTACATGTAACTAGCATCTCTCGAACATGATCCCTGTCTCCTGGAGGACATCTCCTAACTCTATAGCCTGGCTTCAGGGGTGGCCAGGCCTTGGCTTCCAACAACCCTCCCAAATAACCCTCCTTTTCATGGGAGGGAAGCCAGACTGGGTGGTGCAAGCCTGGCATCCCAGCTACTCTTGCGGTGGAGGGAGGTGAGTCCGGAGTTCAGAGCTAGTTTGGGAAGCTTGGTGAGACCTTCTCTCAATAAAAAGTGACAGGACAGCCGGGGTTGTGGGTCAGTGGTACAGCCCTTGTCTCGTGTGCCTTGGGCCCTGGGTTCAACCATAGGACAGAAAGGGAGGGAGGGAGGGAGGGAGGGAGGGAGGGAGGGAGGGAGGGAGGGAGGGAGGGGGAGGGTGGGAGGGTGGAAGGGAGGGAGATCTGATCCAATTCTCTTTTGGGGTTTTTTTGGTTTGGTTTGGTTTGGTTTTGTTTCTGAGACAGGGTTTCTCTGTATAGCCCTGGCTGTCCTGGAATTTGCTCTGTAGACCAGGCTGTCCTTGAACTTAGAGATTCACCTGCCTCTGCCTCCTGAGTGCTGGGATTAAAGGCTAGAGCCACCACCTCCTGGCCCAATTCTCTGTTTTTATGGGTAGAGAAGTTAAGACCCAGAGAAGTGAGGCAACTTTCTCAAGATTACAAGCAAGTTGCTGGCTCCCTAAGAGCACTCCAGTCTCCTGTCCTTGACTATCAATCAGACAGTGACCGGGAGGGGGGATCCTTTAGTCTTAGGAGCCGGGGCTGAAAGAGTCCAGAAGAGTCTGACAAGATGCTGTCACCGAGCCAGATCAGACAAAGTCTTTTATTGGGCCGGGCAGTCAAGACAGGAAATCAGGATGTCGGGGATCCTGCTCCCCAATTAGTGTCAGTGCTCATCTGTGGCCCAGCCCACTGCAGGTGGCAAGTCTGGTTGCTCTGGGGGAGAGGGGCGCTGCTCCTGCCAGCTCCTTGAGGGACTTGGCAAGGCCAATGCAGCAAAGCTGGTGGTGGAGATAAAACGCCACTTGCCCCTCCCCCACTTGTGTGGCGTCATCCAGGCTCAGCTTCCAAAGCTGTGTGAGCCTGGCTGCTAGTCCCAAGCCGGTGCTCCACCACACCAAAACACAGAACCCCAAGCAAAGCCACAAGCCCGGCACCAAGAAGCCTTCAACATGAGTGGCTTCCTGCCCCCTTCCCTGCATTCCAATGCCACCAACACAGAGTTAGAGCAGAGATGTTCTAGCCTGCCGGAGGAGAGAAATTCAATCCTTGCCTGCCTCAGAAGCCATCTCCCTGCAGGCAGGCACCTGCAGGATGTTTCCCAGCATGGGCAGATCTCTCTTCTGTTTTTCAATTGGGATTAAGGTTTTTCTCACACCAAGATCAAAATTAGTTTTCCTGATGTTAGCTCGTGATGGAGGACAATTACGGGAGAGGAGGGGCTGGCTGGGAAGGAAGGCTGAGGAATTACAAGGATGGATGGGCCAGGAGTGGGTTTTCCAATCTCCTCCATCTGGCAGGAAAATGGATGGGACAAAGAGGGGTCCAAGTGAGGCTACACCCAGGCTGTCCCAGACTCCTGAGGTCCCTGAGATGGACAGGAAGCCTTGGCCAGAGGTCTAGGGCCCTCTGCACAATTGATGTCAAGCCGGAAGTCCCACAGCTGCAGACCTCACTGACTTTTTCTGGTCCCATTCATTTCTGTGAACAGGGGTACGCCTGGGAGCCCGCCTTCTGCTTTATCTGCTTCAGGATCTCTAAGCTTCAAGAACCATGAGCTCCAGGATCCAATGACACAACACTAGCCATGGCCACACCCAGACCCTCTATCTGTCCCGTCCGCCATTCTCCCCATGCTCTGTGTGTGTGTGTGTGTGTGTGTGTATGTGTGTGTGTGTGTTCACACATGTGCATACACACTGCCCATGGAGTCTGGCTAGTACATACTGCTTCTTCCTCTCTCCTGCCCCACATTGTCTTCCTGTCACCTACCCTGCCTGTCAGGAAGACATAAGTGGAGGCCGCAGTGTGGAACTACCATGGTCGCACATAGATGTGCTCCATAGGGAGCCCTGCATGGGGGTTGGGAGACCTAGTCTTGGACACCACAGTACTACCACAGTACCACCACTGTGGCTATGGGACCTTAGGCTCTCACTGGCCTTTTTTTTGGGGGGGGGGGACTTAAGCATGGCAAGAGATGCCCCAAGGTCTCTCACACAGGGACTCTGAGAAGGAGAACAGAGGGGGGCGGCCACACTGGCCCCTGAGAATCAGAGCACAGGACTTGGTTCTCTCATGGTGGTGAGCAGAGTCGGGCCCTTTTCTGCTGCCCAGCCAACCGGAGGTGATTTGGAGGTGGCATAGGAAAGAGATGTCCCACAGTGGCTGACCTACACAGAAGCTCATTGAAAATTTCAAGCTGAGAGTTAGTTTAAAGCAAAGAACAGTGCTTATTTGGCCAGTTATGCAAATTGCTTGCTGCAAAGCCCTCTGGGAATTGCAATTATTGAAGAAGGTGAAGCGATAGGATTAAAGATGGGAAAGGAGAAAGGCAGCATTCTGCAGTTGCTGGGAGCACACGCCCTGGAGCTGGGTTTTTATCCTCCCAGTCCAGCAAAGCAGGCTGAGCCCTTCCCAGACCACAGAGAGTGCGCTCAGCAGGCTGGAGTTGCACAGGCCATCTCACATCCCAGTCCGTGGGTGCACATCCCACATCCCACATCCCACATCCCAGTCCATAGATGCACATCCCACATCCCACATCACGGTCACACCACAGGGCCACTCCTTGATCTTCTCTGGGAAGAAGACCAAGGTGCCTGGTTCCAAGACATCCTCCAGTGCCCATGTCCTCCTGTGACTCACTTCCCTGTGTGGTCTGCTCCAGCAATGGGTTGATGCAGAAGACAGGGCTAGGTCACTGAAGACACTTCTATTTCTGTCTTGTCCCTTCTCACTGTAGGGAAAGCCAGCGTCAGGTTGTAAAGACACGTAAACAACCTCAGAGAGAGAGGTCTTTAAGGTGAGGACCCAGGCTCCTCCAAATGCTGCCTTGCTACTCAGGGAGATGGGCCATCGTGAAGCTGGGCATCCTGATGCAGGGTTTCTAGCCCTAGAGACGGCTCAGATGGCCACAGTCCTGGGCCAGCACACCAGCTGGGACTTCATGAGAAACTCTAAGCCAGAGGCCACAGCTGGGCCATCCCCACAGTTCTAACCCAAAGAAATCACTAGTGTCAGCAAACATTTAGTGTTATTTGAAGACATTGTTTTGGGCTTGTTAAGCATCAGTAAGCAGCTGACGCAGGTGGTACTTAGGATGCAGTTGTGTCTGTTACTCAGGTATGGGGAAGCTCGCAGGTGAGGAGACAACTGTCATTGAAAAGACAGCTTGTCAGAGGTCTCCGAGGAACAGTGTGTCACGCCACACGGAGCCACACAGGGCAACATCAGATTTAATTTGGGAGACAGGGGAGTCAGGTGGAGTCACGAACAAGGGCCCGTGGCCTCCAAAACAGGCATGTGTACCACAAAGTAGGTAGGTTGAGGCAGACCTTGCTCGAATCATCTCAGTGAGTGTGAGGGAAAGGGACTATCTCTGGGTGCTTAGTCCTGGCTCTGGGACAGAAAGGAATAGTGGCCTGGAGCAGAAGACGCCCATAAAGCAAATGGGTGGGATATGGATTTACGTATGGTGGCATCTCCCAAGTGTCAGCTATCCTTGGGGGGGGGGGGTAGGTTCTCCAGGTTAGCTAGGCTTGTGGGGTATTGGAGCATCACAAATACAGAAAGCAAAATGCTGCCATTGTCCTGATTATCAACATGACTAGATTTAAAGTCACTTAAGAGACATACCTCTGGGAGTGCCTTTGAGTGCATTTCCAAAGACTATTAGCTGGGGAGGGAAGGCTTACCCAAGTATGGGAATCTCATGAATTGGGCTCCTATCCTGAATAAAAAGGGGGGGAAAGGTGGGTAGGAGCCCATGGAATGCCATTGTTCACTGCGCTCTGCTCCCTGATCTGTGAAGATGTGAGCAAGCAGCCCCACGCTCCCGCTGCCACCAGGGTGGGCTACCTATACTGCCATGTCTTCCTCACCATACTGTTCAACCCCTGAGCCAAAATAAGTCCCTCCTTGGATTACTTCTTGTTAGGTATATATTTGGCTGCAGTAAGAAGAGAAGTGACTAATACAGGAAGGGGTATAGGCCAGAGCCACAGCGACCCTCTACCCATGACCTGGCTTCCTGTTTCTGAGAGGCCAAGATCTAGAGGAGCAGCTCAGAGGTCCCACCTGAGGGCTCTCAGGAAGCCTGGAGTCCCAGAGAGGCTCCAAAGAGACAGAGGACTTCCTGTACTTACAGTACTCTGTATCTGCCTGTACTATCTAGCAACTCCCTGTGGCAGTGTGGCCTGAAGATCAAGTCTACAAGGCCCTCCACAGTCTGGGCACAGCTGCCTCTGTGGTCTCATTGTTCTCCTCCAAGCCTGGCCCTACCCCATGAGAACTACCCATCTCTTACAGGAGGCCCTCACTAGTCCCTGGGAAAGAGAAGTCCTCGGTGGACTGTACGCCTCCACATGTGCCATTCCCTTGGCCTGACAAACCCCACACAGGAAATCTCACTATAGAGGCTATCCCTCTGCGGGGCCCCTGCCACCATAACAGACTAGGTCCCCCTGCCCTTGGCACTCACACACCTAGCAATGGATGGTTCTACCCGCCCATCTCTAGAATTCCCCGGGAGCAGGCCATGGTTTATCCTCCCTTGGATCTTTATCACATGCCACTAGGTCTGGTGGACACAACAAATGTCCCTGTTAAATGACTGAATCAATCAGTTGATGGACAAATGTGGCATTGTGCAATTCATTCTCACCCCTAGGATCTCATTTGGCCACTTCAAATCATTATAGCCATCAACAACAACAACAACACCCTCTCATTATCATCACCACTATCACCATCATCATCACCATTATCACTACAACCAATGTCAATGTAGTGATAATGATATCACCATCATCACTACAACTACCACCAACACCACCATCATCATCACCATTATCATTACCATTATGACCACCACCTATCACCACTATCACCACTATCATCATCACCACCACCACCACCACCACCGCCATCACCATTATTCCCATCACCATCATCACCACTACAACCACCACCACCACCATCATCACCATTATCATTACCATCATAACCACCACCTACCATCACCACCACCACCACCACCACCACCCCTTTTCTGCCCACCTCACAACCCATCTTTGGGATTCAGGGAGGCAAAGGATGGAGGTAATTTTTATAAACTGCCGAGTGCATAAGGAGATACATACATAAGAGAGTTTTTCTTAGCTCTGCTGGAATCTTGCATCACAGCTACCCTCTCCACTAGCCCAAGTTTCAAGGTCCTTCCAAGTCCCTGGCAAACAAAGGCAAAAAAAAAAAAAAAAAAAAGGCTCCCTTCACATTTGTCCCTCCCTCCCTCCCTCCCCCTGCTCCTCCCCTCCCCCAGCTTCCTCAACAGCGTGTGGCCGCCCTCTAGCCCTTTCTCCTCCCTTTTTCTTTCTTTCTTTCTCTCTCTCTTTTCAATAAGCAAACTTGAGAAATGGTAAACGTTTTCCCCCCATTATTCAAATAGCATGGAAATTACCTACTTGGCATTCCTCTTTGACATGGAGCCTTTAATTAGCCACTGGCTCCCCATCCTGGGTGTTTCTCTGGCTCCACAGCTCCCCCTCTCCCTCCCTCTCTCCATTAGCATCCTAATCAGGGAAACACAGACTTTGGGAAGAGGGAGAAGGGCGGTGGCCTAGGGTGGGGAACCTCTCATGGGCTGGGAGAGAGAGCTGGGTTCTGGGGCCTGCTCCTCCAACCAACTCCCCTGTGACCTTGGATTTGATTGGAGTCACTCATAACAAGAAGCATTACTGGCTCCTACTGGGGCTCTGGCCCCATCCAGATCCCTTATCTCAACTATAAACACACACACACACACACACACACACACACACACACACACACACTCACGCACCACCTCTAACAGGCCCACCTCAGCTGGGTTTCCCCCCTCCTTCCACTCTCCCAGTTCTCACAGGATACCCACCTGACTCCGGACCATCACATGGGTCCTCCAGCTCTGGGGGAATGCAGGAAGAGTCCTCTCCTGATGGGACTCTCATCAGGACCTGGGAGGGCTCAGGTCCCTGGCTTCTCAAACCAATAATCCAGAGCACCTGCCTCAATCAGGCCCTTTGTGTACATCAATTCTCTTTCTCCCGGCCCCATGAAGGAGGGGTCCCTGTTCATACTCCTCAGATGAGGAAACAGAGTCAACCAAGAGCAGTTGATGCACAATGGACAAAGTCAGACACGACACTCTCCCCCACATCCCATACCCCACACAGTATTCTCTTTCACTAGACACTTTACTTCCGGGACAAGGAACACCAAACCCCACTTGGTGTCAGGACTGATGTGCCAGCCCTCCTCCTGTCCCTTTGTAGCTGAGTTCTTCCCTTGTCACTCACCTCATCCCCTTCAGATTAGACCATATAGCACAGTGGCTGTTATCAGAGAGGTTGAGTCCCAATCACCAGGCAAGGGAGAAACTGTATAAGTCAGTAATGTTTCCGGTAAGGGCCCAGGGCTCTTCTGGTACCTTCCATGTCGAGGACTCAAGCTTCAGCCACTTTGCTGCTCCATGGCTTTTCTTCCTCATGGCCCAATGTGGCTGCTCCCATACTAGTCATTACAACTGCATGGCAGCTAGCAGGAAGGGAAAAAATAGATGAAGATGAACTTATTCCAGTTTCTTGATGGACACCTCCTGGGGGCCGTGCACACGGTTTCTGCTCGCATTGCTCGTCCAGAGTTTAGTCTTGTGGACACAGCTAGCCGCAAGGGAAGCTAACAAATGCCATCTTTATTTTGGGTAGCCATGAGCAGAGTTCTTACAGAGGAGAAAGAGTGGTGGCCCATTGACTCTTGCTGTCCCCAAGAGTCTTCCCAGCCTCGCTTCACTAGGGAGGTTGTGTGGACCTTAAACAGAGGTTTCCCCTTCTTGTTAGGTGACCCAGAAATTGGCCAGCATTGCTGGCAGACCGATGCCCTGAGCATCTTCTCACTCTGAATGTAGTTCTTCCATGTGGAGCACTTCCTCGGCTGCTCACTGCTGGGATTCTCTCTGCCCCGCCCCCTTTTCATCATCAGTTGCCATGCTCTTCCTTCTCTTCACTTTTAAAAGGCGGTGGTAAACCTGGGATGAACAAAGCTCCATAGAAGCACCGCTGTAGCCATTACTTCTCTTGTTGCTGGGACCAAAAACCTGACAAGAAGCCCCTTGAGGGAGGGAGGGAGGGTGTGTCCCGGATCACCGTTTGGGAGTGCCATCCATCACACCGGGTGGTGAGAGGAGCTCTAGCTGGGGAAGCTGGGACTCATCGCTGTCTCACATCTTGGCCAAACAGAAGGCAGAGAAAAGACAGGAACCTTCCAAAACAGTGTTGCCGGTTAGGGACCAAATGTTCAAATACATGAATCTGTGGGGAACATTTCACATTTGAAACAGCACAATCACTTCCCAGGAAGTCCCCCTGTCCTGAACTAGAACCAAGTAGTTTTGATTAGACTGCTCACTGGACAGCCCTTCCTGAGCTGGCACTGGGCACTGTGCTAGGCACAGAGGACATGCACATGTGAAGCTGGACCTACCCTTGGCAGCTCACACTTAAGCCCCGCCAGATAAATGGGCATCCATGTGACTTAGCAACAGGTGTCTCCGTGTTTTAGAAGATTTAGCATTACGTGAATCTGACACGGTGGCATAAAGATATTAATAAAGTCTCACTTTACATGCAAAATGTGAAATAGTATGTATCATTTGCATTTTTTTTTAAAGCATGAAGAATGTTCAAGCTGTCGGGCCCGGTGAATTGTAAACTGTGTTTGCATGCTTGCTGTACAGCGGGGTGGCTTCAGCTCATCAACAGAAACACCGACCCGCCTGTATCAGGATTTGTCTTCAATTATGCAAGTTTCTACATCATACAGGGTCTACTGGAGCACTGCCTTGCACGCCATGCCACAGGTCTGGGAGTCCGAGTTCTGCCCCTGGTATCAGAGAGCTAGAATTTGGTTCCTAGCTCCATCACTCTGTAATCTTGGGCAAGAGGCAGAGCCACTCTGTGCCTCAGTTTCCACCTCTGTGCAGTCAAGGTGATCGTGCCAGAGGGCCTAGTGAAATGACCTAGGAGTGAGTGCTGCATAACTGGAGGGCCAGATCCTCAGCATTCATGTCAAAAGCCAAACTTGGCAACAGGAGTCTACAACCCCAGCCCTGGAGAGGTAGAGACAGGAGGATCCTGGGGCTGGCTAGCCAGCCAGTCTAGCTGAATTAGAGAGTTCCAGGTTTTGTGAGAGAGCCTGTCTCAAAAAATAGAGAGTGATAAAGGAAGACACCTGAAGTTGACCTCTGACCTGCACACACACACACACACACACACACACACACACACACACACACACATATACCTAAATTATCCTGGAGCCTCACCCTGGGGGAGCCCCTCCCCACAGAGAATCTGCGAAGTCTTTCCTAGAGGCAGAGGTGCTGCCATTCACCTGCTCCTCGGAGCAGAGCGCCAATGAGCCAGAGAGAGGCACTGCCTGGCAGCGGACCAGGCAGGTGGTTGGTGGGCACACCCAACACAGAAGGAGAAGCAGGTCGGCAGCTCCAGACAGAGCAGGGCAAGGGGCAGCCAGGGCTCCTCCACATGTGCAACTCTCTCTGGCCAGGGGGAGGTGACCTCTCTCCCGTTTTTGCCTTGTGTCAGCCTTGCAGGTCTGTGAGGCCTGTGGATTCCTTCTCAGGATCCTGTCTTTAAAAGACCAAAGCACAACGTATAGAGTTCCAAGGGAAGCCACTTCCTCAGGCATCATCTGGTGGGTTTTTAAAAGAAAGCGCACATTTTAGTCACATACATGCCTTTTCTTAATGTATCAAGGGTGGGATGTAGTGGCAGGAAGCAGGGGGGAATTAAAGTTGTTTCTCGAGATATTTAAACCTCCGGAATAAGGCACAGAGACACCCATGATTTCTATTACTGATAAGCTCGGCTTCTGCCGATTCCATTGTAGCTTGTTGCCCACATCCACAATGAAATCCTCAATTTCACTGAAAGCTTAGTGAAAATGGAGCTGCAACTCTTTCCTGGCCGAGTTCACAGGCTCCCTGAATTCTTTTCACATTCCCCCTGGATCTCCAGGATGCCAGAGAGAAGTCCTGGCCATACACAAAACTCCAGTTTTGTTCTCAGAGCCCAGCGGTTAAGAACATCAGAGCCTATGAGGCTTGGTGGCACGGGTCTATAATCCTAGCTACTCGGGAGGCTGAGGGAGAGGGTTGCACACTCAAGGGCAGCCTGGGCGACACAGGAGAAGTTCAAGGACAGCCAGGGACACCTGTCTCAAAGTAAAAAGAAGGCTGCGGGTGTAGCCAGTGTTGGTGTTTGTCTAGATTTCATTCCCAGCGCTTTAACTCATTAATTAATAAGATGTAGCTCCGTGACAGAATGTTTTTGTTTAACGTGCATGAGGCCCTAGGTTCAATACCCAGTATTCAAAAGAAACATGTACCAAAGCCAGATTTACTCTACTGTTTCACCTGGGGCCAGATCCTGCACCCACCGTGCCTCAGTTTCCTCAAAACCACGGGCATAGAGTGAGCGCAGGTAAAGCTGCGAGAGCAGCACCTGGCACACAGTCTGTGCTCCTTCCCTAGACAAGCTGCCTCCAATGGTGGGTCTCAGCCCCTTGTGACAATGGGGTGAGGAAGCCCGAGCCTCGGCATTATTTACTAACTGCCTTCCTGTTAATAAGCACGCAGGCACAATTAGCAGCGTTATTTCCATTCTGAGGTTCGCCTGACTGTAAAAGCTTCCCATTTCTCCTTCCCCGACGTCTCTCTAATTACAAACGCCATCGTCCATCGCAGCTGTCATGCACACCCATGCTGGCTGCATCTAAAGCGGTCGTTAAGACAGCGTAATGGTGCACCCTGACTAATTGGCCGTCACACCCAGGATGAATGGAGTCAGGTGAAGGAGGCTGGCCAGGTCCTGGTCTTAGGACCCCGAAGTACATGGCTCCAGCAAAGCTCCCTGTACCATTCACTTTGCCCTCCCTAGCTGCCCATAGGAACAGGCCATGGAAGGATGTGTGGATAGGTGTACTGAACTGGGAGGCTCTGGGAGTCCTGGCTGGGCTAGCTCTGTTCTACATTGCTGTGTGACTTTCAGTTACTCACTAAGCCTCTCTGGGTTTCTTGTTAATCATCTATCAAGTGGTATCAGGAGGAAGAGATTGGTCTAAGATGTTTACTAGAGTTCTCCAGCCCCCATCTACTGCACCTCACTTATTCTGGGGCAGGCAGCCATCTCTCAATACCCTGGGGTTTCCCAGGCCACCTGACAGTGAGAAAGAATCAGAGAAGGGCAGAAACTGCCATGCTCACCAAATATTTCATGTGGAATATTTCCCCATATTTCCCAACCTCTCTGCTGTTGGATGAGGTCGCACATCCAGCTCTGAGCAGTGAGCTGTCAAGAAATGACATGTGTTGCTCCTAGCCTCCGGCTGTACTAGAAATGAGCACCCTGCTACCTCAGTCTACCTTCCCATGTGTGGAAGGACTGTGGTGGGAAGGTAGACTGAGCTGACCTGGAAGCAGCCACGTCCCACTCGGCCACTTGGAGGACACTTTGCAGAAGTTACAACCAGAATTCTGCCTGCCATGACGAGCTGGCCAGAGCCAGGTGGTGGTGGCGGCGGCGGCGGCGGCGGCGGCGGCGGCGGCGGCGGCGGCGGCGGCGGCGGCGCACGCCTTTAATCCCGGCGCTCAGGAGGCAGAAGCAGGTGGATCTCTGTGAGTTCGAGGCCAGCCTGGTCTACAGAGTGAGTTCCATGACAGCTAGGGCTACACAGAGAAACCCTGTCTCAAAAAAAACAACAACAACAACAAAAAAAAACAACAAAATAGTTGGCCCTTGCTATCACAGGAAAATCTGGCCTACTGCAACTAAAGGTAAGTATCTTCCTTACCATTTAATTCAAATCATGGGGCTTCTAACCATGGTTTTCCTTATCATTCAATTCAAATTCAAATCATGGAGACTTCAAATCACGGGGTTTTTAATCTAGGCGCAACAGTGAGTAAAGAGGAAGGTTCCAATGAGAATCTCCAGCATGGACCACAGAAGGGCCAGCATCAGTCACAGAGAGTGGGCTTTCTCTAGCAACTGGCTGGGAAGTCAGATGAGCCGTCTCCTCCAGCTGCTTCCCTGCTTCACAGCTCTGCAGCCAAGCCAGATGGCTGCAAATGCATCACAGTCCTCAAGGTGCAACCAGGGATCTAGGGAGACCTCAGGCTTCCTCCGGTTCCCCAGACAGGCTTTTCACACCATGGTTCAATGCATCTGTGACAGAAGAATCACGTGGATTTCAGGCCTGGGAAGAAATATCTGGGCAGGGGCTTTGCCCTGGGACCTCTCTATCGAGGGAAGTTAATGAAGAATAGAGTGCCGCTGGGGTTCTCTTCTGTCCTTGCAGCATATCCCCCCCACACCCCACTTCCCTGGAGTATGAGTGAGAACTAGATCCTTTCTCACCTCCACAGGGTGTGATAATCCCACAGAACTCTTGATGCAGCTTGAAATCACACACTGCTTGGGGGGAGGAAATAATTCTGAAGCCTCCGAATCCAACACTAAAGACTCCCCTGAGAGGACCACAGGAGGCTCCAGAGAGGAAGAATAGGACTCTGGGATGAGTGGTGGACTCTGCAACGTCAACCGTGGAGTCTCCAGGACAGGTTGTGACATCTTAAATGTGATCACAGAGTCTCCGGATTCTAGGGTCCCCGAAGCCAAGGCTCCAGAGCAGTCCTGGAAATGAACAGGTGAGAGCCAGGCCACCCATCTGGCAGCCATCAAGGCTGAACCCACAAGGGTACCATTGGCTGCTGCTTCTCAAGGCATTGCAGAGGAACAAGCTTCCTGTCTCCCCCGTTTCTAGGTCCTGTGCTCACACCCCCCAAATCACAACTGCAAAAAGCTGTCCTCATGCAAGAAAGAAATAGTTAAATAAATAAATAAATAAATAAATAAATAAATAAATAAACAAACAAACGAGCGACTTTGTATCTGAAGGACGAACACCAAGTCTCCTCTCTGGGGCCCTCTCCCAAGCCTCTGTATATTACCTCCACGTGACCACATTGTCAGCACTGCCACCGGAGCTCTGCTTGGCTGTGATAAACGCAGGAGGCTGCACACTGTCTACCCCCTCCGGCCCTGCAGTCAGGGATGGGGTTGAGGGGAGGACATCCCTGGAGTCACTCTGGGATTTATGCTTGAAACTATTTCCCTTTGTCGGGGGAGAAAACCAGCAGGTGTTCATAAAGGTGAACTTTGTAAATCAGAGCATGTGCATTGGCACACCGTGCCCTTTGAGGCCACCTGACAGGGTTGAGGTTCTGCACCAGCACCTGGGATGCTCTGGGACAGGTACCCACCCACCACCTCCCACAGACCCTCCCTGCCTCTCACCCTGTTCTGACTCCTCCAGGAAGCCTTCCCAGACATTCCTCCTCCTTGCTTCCAATAAACAATGGCCTTTTCTCAGTCCCCTGTGAGCTCGGGTTATTCCAGATTTGTTTCTCTTCATCCTGTGTGAGAAACACCTCTCCCGGCCCAATCCCAGCCTAAAACTGAAGGGGAACAGTGCCAACTACATCCCAAGCCAGGGGCCCATCCAGGGGAGACCCTGTGGCATCTGGAAGGCTATGTGGAATGGTCACATAGCCTTGCCACTTTCTGGAGAGCAGACCCACCACTTTTAGGTGATCCTCAGACAGATCTGATCAAAGCCAACCAGGACGGGGCCTCCAGAAGCACTGAGTACTGAGGAGAGTGAGGTACTGCTTTGCCCTGCACCTGCCATATGCGATTTCAGCTGACCCGAGTTGAGCTGTGAACAAGAAGCTTCCATGACACACAAGTTCAGCAGAGCTGAATGTCTTGGGTTTTGCTGATGCCTTAGAATGCAGCTAAGTCTTCCCAGCACGCAGGGAGGCCACTGCCCTCACCAGCTGCGGAGGGAGGGTGCAAATGTGCAGTTTCAGGACAAGGACTCAGCGTGCAGATGGGAAAAGTGCATGTCGTCTCCCAGCCTCTGCAGCAGGCAGGTGACATGAGGCTAAGTCCCCCCCCCCCCCCCCCCCCCCCCCCGCCCCGAACCCTTTGCTTCCCCAGTCTGGGCAGCAGCAAGAGAAGTAGGGCTGCTTCTGTGTGATAGGAACTAGAGTAAGACCCAGCGAGGGGACCGTTCTGGGTTCTGCGGGGCATAGGAACCACTAGGACCTTCCTCAACCCTCAGTCCCAGGAAGGGGGCTACTGGGTCAGCTGGTTGGCCATGACGACAACAAACACCTAAGATGGTCCACTAATAAAAACTTCAGCACAGGGTCTCAGAGGCTCTGGCCCACCATCAGCTGACTCATTTCTTTTGGGTCTGTGGACACTCATCACGGTGACAGAGCACAATCAGTGACAGCACAACCCCTCCCCTCATGGCTGAGGAGCAAAAGAGAGAGGAAGAGATCAGGATCTCATGGAGGCCCTTTAAGGGCCCCACCCCCAATGACCTAAATACCTCCCATTAAAACCCACCTCTTAAAGACTCCACCACCTCTGGCAGCACTACCTTGTGGACCCTAGCTCTTAACACACAGGAATGTAGGAGGCATTCAAGCCCTAAATGCAGCAGCACCAACGGTGGCTCAGTGGAGGAAGGGCTCTTGCATGCCTGGGAAAGCTTCAGAAATCCATCACCTGGAACCTTGCTGCCAGCGGTCCTGAAGCTGTCAGTCCAGTCTCAGCATACTTCCCGATGCCTTAGAACCCAAACGTCCTACCACAAGATACAGGGGTGAAGCTAAGCACCTGTTTCCCAAGCTGAGCACCTGCTTCCCAGGCCCAAGGTTTAGATGGCCACAGGAGCCACACCAGGAACAATGTATGACATCGGGGTTCCAAATGGGAATCGGGGAAGCCAGTTCCGACTCCCAGCTCCCCCTGGTTGTGTTCTTAGAGCCTGGCAAGCCGCCGCCCCTGGGATCATCACTGTTCATACAGAATGCGAGGAAGGACGGCCTCCTGAACCCTGGTGACACTGTGTGTCTCAGCTGGCGGTCTACATTCTAGAAAGGTCCCGAGTGAGGCTTCTCCTCAGAGCCTGCCTCCCCAGTAGGGTGTGGAAATTAAGAAAGGCCTGGTGGTGTCTTTACCACATACTGTTAGTTCAGAATCGAAGTAAATAGGAAGTTCTTTTTCTTTTAAATAATTTATTTTTTATTGTATGTGTATTAATGTTTTGTCTGTGTGTAGGTCCCCTGGAACTGGAGTTACAGACAGTTGTGAGCTGCCATATGGGTGCTGGGAATTGAACCCGGGTCCTTTGGAAGAGCAGTCAGTGCTCTTAAACCACTACGCCATCTCGCCAGCACCTGTAAATAGGAAGTTCTTAAGGCCATCTTTTGTGATAGCCTTACCGGAATGCTAGCACTCACCAAGATCCCTCTGGAAACATGTTTTGGTGTTAGCAAGAAAGCAACTAGTCTGGTTGGGCGGGATTCTAAGCAAGAATACAGCAGTCTAGTAAAGTGTGGGCAATGAGGAGCACAGGCAGCTGGCGTCTAGATCCCAGCACACACCCAAGGATGGGGTACGAGGCAGGAAGTCTTGCTGAGTAGAGTGTCCACAGGAGCCTCTCTGCTGGAAAGGAAAAGAAGTATCCATGACGAAATAAATGTGAGTGAAAACTAGATGGCAGAGGATTGGGTGGATGCTGGGCACACAGGTAGCAAGCATTTCATCTCCACAACCTGAGAATGCTATGGTGACATTTGTTTTATAGATGGGGAAACTGAGGCTCGGAGAGGTCAAATGACATACCCAAGATAATGTAGCTAGGGCATGGCAGGGCCAAGACTCCAACTCCAATTCATATGGTCTATGAAGTCTCTCCAGTGATAGAGGCCTCGGGCACCTAGCCCAGAGAGCCCAGGAGACTGTTTAGCCCAGGCTGCCCCCTGTGTAGTTAGCTGGTTATTCTCCTTTCCTTGCCCACCCAGCCTCTTCCTGCCTTGCACCTAAGATGTTCTCAGAGCCCCGCCAACAACCACTTGTTCCCCCAACTTTGAGACAGAAAGTGGAGCTACCTCAAGCTTCCTCTAGGGCATTCAGCGACCACCAGGCTGGGCTTTATAGCCTCCGCTCTCCTGTCCCTGCCAAGGACAGGATTTGAGCAGATCAGAGGATAGGAAGCAGGGGAGCAAGAGTACCAGGTGCAGAAGTCCCTAGCCTCTGAGGACCACAGAGCTGAGCTCTTGACGTGAACTCCACAGCTGCCAGGTTCTTTCAACAGACCTTTTCTTCTTTTCTTTTCTTTCTTTTTTTTATTTTCTTTTTAAATGTCACCATGTAGTCCTGGTTGGCCTGGATTTCCCTATGTAGACCAGCTGGCCACAGACTCACAGAGATCCGTCACCCTGGAACTGGAGTTAACAGATAGATGGTTGTAAGGTGGCGTGCGGATAATTGAAACTGAATCCACATCCTCTGCAAGAGCGGTCAGGGCTCTTAACCACTGATCCGTCTCTCCAGCCCCTGGGTAGGACACACTTTTTTAAAAAATGTGCGAATGCCTGTGCCTTTTCTGCATGACTTGGTCCTGGAATTCTGACTAGGGCACAAGGGAAATGGAGGAAGGATAAAAACACAAACACTCCTACAGAAAAGCTGGGATCTGGTGGGCGGTGGGCTCTGATGGAGATGGGGTAACAGTATCAATCCGGGAGGCAGGTTTGTCGTATCCAGCTGAACAGGAGGCAGGTTTAGCTTATCTTAGCAGGAGGTCTCTCTAAGTCAGTGTGGTTCTCCACCTTCCTAATGCTGTAACCCTTTAATACAGTTCCTCATGTGGTGACCCCCAACCGTAAAATTGTTTTTGTTGCTACTTCCTAACTGTAATTTTGCTACTGTTATTAATTATAATGTAAAGCTCTGTTTCCCTATGGTCTTAGGTGACTCCCATGAAAGGGTCTTTCTACCCCCAAAGGGGATCACAACCCACAGGTTGAGAACCACTGCTCTAAAGAAGGGTCAGGTTGTAATCGTCCTGGAAGAGGACACTGAAGTTTTCAGTTTTTGCACACACTGTCAACCTCTGCACACAGGCCAGAGAAAGGCTTTGCCCATTCCACTGGGTCTGAGTCGTTGAGGTCATTGACATGGCCAGGGCATGTCAACGATACCTTTTCACCTAGGATTTCCTCCACTCCCCATATGTGTGTATGTGCACCACGCCTGCACGTGTGCCCACAGAGGTCTGAGAGCGTATCAGATGTCCTAGAACTAGAATTACAGGCAGTTGTGAGCCACTGTGGGTTCTGGGAACCAAACCTGGGACTTCTACAAGGGTAGAAAGTGCTTTTAACCCCCGAGCAATCTCTCCAGGCCAAAATATTCCTAAACACAGTGTTTGCTCCTCCAGCTATTGGTGGAAGAGCTAAGACTCCTCTTTGTAGAGGAGATGCCAGGAAAGGATGAAGCCATGCCCTTGAGGACGGGCCACACTGCCCATTTTCCACACAATCATGAGCCATGATTCTTTTCTGGGCCTCAGTTTCCTTGTTGGGATTTTTATTTTTCAATCCCTTAGGCCACAAACCTTGTAGTTAACTCAGTACCAGGCCCTGTCCTGGGCCCAAGAGTTGGGAACATAGTAGGTCTTTGCTGCTTTCAAGAATCCTCCATCTAGGGGCAATGGTGGCACACGCCTTTAATCCCACCACTCAGAAGGCAGAGCCAGGTGGATCTCTGTAAGTTTGAGTCCAGCCTGGTCTATAGAGCGAGATCCAGGACAGGCACCAAAACTACACTGAGAAGCCCTGTCTCGAAAAACCAAAACAAAAAACAACAACAAGAATCCTCCATCTAGCAGAGCACACAAGAGTAATTATGATGCAGTGATTGTTTCCTCTGGATTAGATATTAGAATTGTCTCCATTTCACAGGTGAATAAACTGAGACTCAGGAGTCTGCTCTAGACCACTGTGGTGGTTTTGTTGAGAATGGTCCCATAGGTTCATATATTTGAATGCTTCTGCTCAGTTTGGGGAGTTGTTTGGGAAGAATTTAGAGGTGCGCCTTTGTTGGAGGAGGTATGCCACTGGGGGCAGGTTTGAAGATTTCAAAAGCCCACACTTTTCCCAGTTAGCAAGCATGCTCTGTCTCTGTTTCTGTGTCTCTGTCTCTCTCTGTCTCTCTCTGTCTCTCTCTGTCTCTCTCTCTCTCTCTGTCTCTCTCTCTCTCTCTCTCTCTCTCTCTCTCTCTCTCTCTCTCTCTCTCTCTCTCTCTCTCTCTGCCTCATGGTTTTATCTCAACATGTAAGCTCTCAGCTGCTGCTCCAATGCCATGTCTGCCTTACTGCCATGCTCTCTGCCATGATTGTCATGAACTAACCCTCTAAAACCGTAAACAAGCCCCCAAATAAACTCTTTCTTCCATAAATTGCCTTGACCACAGTGTTTCTTCACAGCAGTAGGAAAGTAACTAAGACAGTCACACAGCCAGTCAATGGCAAAACCAACACTCCATCCTTACATTTATCCATATGGCCACTAATTACAACTGATGTGACAAGGTCCATAACTGAGAAAAGGTCACATAGTGTGGGCATTCAGGAAAGGAAGGCTTCCTGGAGGAGGTGGCTTCTGACCTGAAGCTAGAAACAGTGAGGCAACATGGACATGCAAACATTTAGGGAGGGAGAGACAGGAACATTTATGAACTAAAATCCCAACAGCACTTGACGCTGACTCCCTACCAATACTCCTACCCACTGCCCCTGAAAACAGCAGCATCCAGGACTGCCTCTGAACTGCAGCTAGCTGCAGGGTTCCAGGATGAGAGGCAAAGTGGGAGGGAGGACAGAAACAAGGCCAGCCAAGCTATGACTAAACTTTGAGAAGTGGGATGAGGAGAATCCAGGGCCAGATGCCAACCAACAGACCAGGGAGAATGGGATGAGGTCACAGCATGGGGGGCAGGGGAGCGGGGGAGCATCCCTCTCTGCACTCTAGGCACCCCAGTCCTGACCCACATTGCAGAGCACAGCAGGACTGTAAACCACTGTGTAGGGAGGATATTTATTGATGTGGAAAAATATCCCCATATATTTCAGGTGAAACGGCAGGTTGCAATATAATACGTATGGTGCGATGCCATTCTTGTAGGAGAAAAATATCTTCATGTAAGTCTGAAAAGATATACACCCAAGATTTCAACCATGGCTATCTCCAGGTGGTAGATTGCGGGTTTTTATCTTCTTTACACTTACCTGTATTTTCTAATTCTTCCACAAAAACAGACATTATCTATGCTGGTGCACAGGCTTTTAAAAAATAAGGTAAATACATCTAGAATTTGAGCAGATATGGTGGACGGGAAAAGAAAGGGCTACAATCTGATCGCAGGAGGTGGAGGAGAAGGGAGGGGAGCATAGGAAGATGGGAGTAGGAAGTGGGGGGACTCCTTTAGGATAGGGATGGAGAGAAGGGAGGGGAGGATTCAGCCAGGGTGAGGCTGGGGAGGTGGAAGGACTCTGTGAGAATGGGAAAAGACTTAGATGCTAATTTGTAAGTTCTGTCCCTCCGTCTTCTGCTCCCCCATCTCTTCGTAGATGAGGGGTGCTGTCTAGAAGCCCACAGCTGTCTGAGAAGATGCAGAAAAGGGGTGTAGAGGAGGGAATGAGGTATCATGGAGTCCCAGAAGAATGGGGAAGCTAACTTGGGGTGTATGAGAAGCAGACAGAAGTAGACCTGGGCAGCACCCTGAGGAACACTGTCAGGTAAGCCTCCAGGGTGAGGCAGGAAGCCGATGGCCTGGCATGCCCTGAGATGCCTATGGCCCAGTGGTTAATTCAGATCCCTGTGACTGGCAGCTGAATAATTGGCTTGAGGACTAGTGGCTGAGGCCAAGCCAGGCACAGCAGGAAGTACCCAGCACTCCCCAGCCTTCTCTGAAGCCACACAGGTAAGGCCAGCCAAAGCCACAGTGGTGACTGCCTGAGTCACATAGGTGTCTAATATTCCGGTTATACCCATCATTCTCCTCTGTCAGGAGCAAAATGCTTGAGACAGCCAGGAATCTCCTTACCTAGGTGACAGGTACCTTAAAGAGTGAGGAGCCTCCTGCCCCTGGAGTTATTCAAACAGGAACTGGACCCCCTCAAAGGGTATGTCAGAAAGAGTTGGACTCTGAGGTCCTCCCATTCCAGCGTTCCTCAGACTCCATGACAGCAGGACCCAGGCAGAAACTGTTGAAGGCCAACATGTTCCTGTGTCTGCCCCACTCCTCACAGACCTATGCCTAGGGGAAGTGGGTCCATCTACAGCTCCCAGCAAAGAGCTGGGTCTAAAAGAGGAGTCCAGCCTAGGTCTGTCTGCAGGGTGGAAATGAGATGGAACAAGGCTCCCTGGGAGGAAGTGCTGGTCTCTGGGAGAGAAAGCAAGGGTCTCTGGGAGGAAGTGAGGGTCTCTGGGAGAGAAAGCAAGGGTCTCTGGGAGGATGCAATGGTCTTGGGAGGAAGTGAGAGTTCCAGGGGGAAAGCAAGGATCTGAGGGGAGAGTGAAAGGGATTGAGTGGGAGTTCGCGTCTCCAGAGGGAGATACAGGTCTCCAGGCAGAAGTAAGGCTCTCTGGGACTTTGGGATTTGCCACTGGGCTGGGGACCTGGAGGAGAAAATGCCAGCAGGAAGAAAAGCAGATGTGATTCTACTTCAGGTATTCAGGGAGTTCACAAGGTCCCGGGGAACCTGGCATAATGAAACATTTAGCCCAACACATGAGTCTGTTGGTGAAGGTGAGGAGGTGAGGGTCCCTTGTGAGTGTTGAGGACCAGAGGCAGCTTCAGCGTCCTTAATGCTCACACATGGAGCTGACAGAGGAGAGGAGAGCTGGAAGGTCCTGGGCCGGTGAGGAGGGTTAACGTTGGACGCTAACCTGGATGCCATCATTCTCCTCTTCACAAACCTCAACACCACAGTTTGCCGTTAACTCGGGCATTTACAGGGGAGCTGACCTGCGTTTGTTCTTAGGGAGGTTTAGGTCTCTAAAACAGGAGCAGTGGGAACTAAGAGGCAGGTGGGGGTGCATGGCTCTGGGCAGCTGCAACCAACATGTAGGTGCAGACCTCTGTGATGTAGCAGGGTCCCTCCTCAACCTCTCAGGTCCTTTCTCCACCCTCATTCTATCTACCTGAAACCCAGCCTAGGCCCTGACTGCCTTTGGCTCCTGTTGGGTCTGAGCAACCCTGAAGCCATGCAGTGAGGTGGGAGAGAGGGCACAGGTATGCATGTTCTGGGCTCCCTCCCGGCAGGATCACCTTAGACAGGAGGTCACAAACCTCTCTAAGCAGCCTGCATGACACAACCCCGGCCACTTTGGCTTCTGGTCACACTTTCTTCCCTGTCCCTCACCACCTAAGTAGTGTCAGCTCCATCACACCACACCTGTCACTAACCCTGTCCCACCTGGTAGGAACCCCCCCCCCAACCCTGCCCACACCTTGACGAATTGTTCCTTTACCAAAAACCATGCTGGAATTATAATAATGCGTTCACGCCATCTGGCTCCTGCCAGGGTGCTGACTGATGCACAGGATCCCTAATCAGACAAAAGAATTAAGCAATTTGTCCTCTCCGCGTGCCACAATTAAGACGGTTAGTTCCGCAGAATGTGAACCGGGATCACTTTATCAGGCTGGATAGATGGCTCAGGAGGTAAAGGCACCAGCTAACAGAGCCTGGTGACCAGAGTTCAAAGCCTAGGATCCATGTAAAAAGCTGGGTGTGGTGGTGCATGTCTGTAAATCCCAACACGCCTATGATGAGATGGGAGGTGGAGACAGGACAATGGCCCAGAAGCTCACAGGCCAGCTACCCTCAAATACACAGCACAGTAGCCAAAACAACAGAGGCCATGCTTCAGTAAGGTGGGAGGTGAGAACTAGCTAGTGAAAGCTGTCCTCCACGCATGCCCCAGTACTTCTCTCTGTCTCTGTCTCTGTCTCTGTCTCTCTGTCTCTTTCTCTCTCTCTGTCTCTCTCTCTCTCTCTGTCTCTCTGTCTCTCTCTCAATAAATAAAGTTAATTAATTAATGGAATCACTGCTGTCAGCCTTATTCCATTTCAGTACTAAGCTATATTATTGGCCATTGAGTGGCTCATGGCTCACAACTTCCAAAACCTTTCCTCTCCACGCCTACTTGTTCTAAGGGAAAACTGAGTCCTAGAACTTTACCCAGAGTCACAACCAAACAGAAAGCCAGCAGCCCCAGATGCCACCCAGGGGCTTTCCCTGAGCTGAGCACCTAGCTGGGCCTTGGAGTCCTTCCCTGTCCCCCTCCGTGGAGGGGGCGGACCTTGGGAAAATGGTGAGGTTTTTATAGATTCTGTGGTAAGTACTTAATAACTCTCCAGGCATAGATCTGTGCTTCACATGGACTGGGAATAATTCACAGTAAAATATGACTTATCATTTATCACATTGACGGGTAATAAATGCTTTCCAGTGAAATCTGGGCCCCAAAATGGGGGTGGTGAGAGCAGCTACCAGATGAGGCTCCAAACTGGATGTTGGAGATCAGGTCAGTGGTAGGGGGATTTAGGATGTGCAAATTCATCCCACAGAGGGAACAGAATCCAGACACCATAAAAAGTTTTTTTTTGTTTGTTTGTTGTTTGTTTGTTTGTTTGTTTGTTTTTTAAGTACTAGGGATTGAATCTGAGGCCTCCCACATGCTAGGCAAGTGCTCTGCCACTGACATGTCTCCAGGGCTGTCTTGACACAGGGTCTCCCTAAATTGCCTAGCCTGTCCTTGAACTTGCAACCTTCCTGCTTGATCTCCCGAATAGCTGGGATTATGAGCCTTTGCCACAAGGCCAGGCAACTCAGAAGCTTTCCACATCATGATAAAACTCCCTGGACTGTACCTCAGCTCTCCATCAGCTTTACCACATTTCTAGATATCTCATCCCTCCCTCCTAGAGCCAGGATATCCCAGAAGGCAGTGGGACCTATGTCTAGAAGTCCAGGCAAGTGTCCTCTGCCTGCCTTGTCCTGATGAACCACTGTCCTATGGGTTGCTTTCATAGTTTCCGCAGCTTCTCACAGTCATCACAGCTTCCCGAACTCAGCATCTGCCATGGGTCAGGAGCATTTGCTCATCTGGTTCAGGACATCCATGCTAGCCCTGGCCCTTAGATGACAGCAGGGACACACAGGAATTGAGTGACCAGCCCTGGGTCTCATTGGGGTAACACAGTGCCTCAAGCCTTCACACTGAATCCATCTGCCCTCTGTCATTTTATCTTAGAGACTGTCTCAGTGAGGCTCCTGCCACATGCAGATACTGAGACAAGGGTTGAGTGCACCAAGGGTAGTCCATCTAGGAAGGAGAGAGGAGTGTGGGCCCAGGGAAGCAAGGACGCTAGTGAGGACTGATACGCAGGTTATGCCCAGGCACCTGAGGAGCTCAGGGGAATGGGTGCAGACCTCAGCAGAGAGGGAGCCAGCATGCATCCACAGTCACTAGTCAGTCACTTACTAGTAGAGGGTGTTCATTCATTACATGTGATGGTTTGGAGGAGAAATGTCCCATAGTCTCAGCATTTGAACACTCCATCTTCAATTGGTGGCCCTGTTTGGGGATTTAAGGAGGTATGGCCTTGCTGGAAGAAGTGTGCCATTGGAGCTGGGCTTAGGGAATGCAATGTAATTTCTAGTGTGCTCTCTCCCACCTACCCCCTCTCTCCCTGTTTTATGCTTCTGGTTCAAGACGTGAGCTCTCAGCTTGCTGCTTCGACCGCCTTGCTTGCTGCTCTGCCCTGCCCTGCCCTCATGGACTCTACCTCTGGGACCAAAAGCCAAAATAAACTCTTTCTTCTAAAGTTGCCTTGATCACGGTCTTTTATCACAGCAATAGAAAAATAACTAATGCACTGTGGTGGGACTGCAGAACAGGTTCCAGTAGCCTGAGGGAGTCCACAGAAAGCCTCTCAGGTGGCAAGCTGAAAGCATGGAAACGATAAATGCCATGACGACCTGGGGGAGAATCCCAAAGCATTTATTGTGGCCCTCCTACTACTCGTCTGGTCTCCCTCTTGGCCTGGCCTCCTCCAGTACATCTTCCTGGAGGTACAGCATACCTCCAACTGTACAGAAAAGCACAGGGTGGGACCTGAGGTCTGGAGAGCAGTCTAAACTGTGCAAAGGTAAAGCCAGACAGTGGTGGTGGCGGCGGCGGCGGCGGCGCGGCGGCGCGGCGGCGGCGGCGGCGGCGGCGGCGGCGGCGGCGGCGCACGCCTATAATCCCAGTGCTCAGGCGGCAGAGGCAGGCGGATCTTGGTGAGTTCAAGGCCAGCCTGGTCTACAGACCAAGATCCAGGACAGGCAAAGCCACACAGAGAAACCCTGTCTCAAGAAACAAACAAACAAACAAACAAAAAACACAATAAACTGGGCGAAGGCATAGGTGTCAGGCCTAGGTAGGGCCTCAGTCCTCACGTCAAACACAGGAAAGTGACTGGGCACGTTAGATGTTCCAAGAACTCTCTGCACTCAAAACAAACACATCTCTGCAGCAGAAGCTTCATGGGATCGGGAGCCAGAATCCAATCCTGACCCAGACACTGACTGTGCTATAAGGACCTCGGGGTTCTTGGCTATGTGCACTTGGGATGAGAGCCTTGTCGCAGATGAAGAGGACACACAAATGCAAAGAAAGCATTTGTCCCTGCAGCCTGACTCTTGACATTTCACCTGGAGAGCATGGCCACTTGATCCTGGTCTCTTCCACTCCTGCCCTTTTTTGGAAGACAATATTTGGCAACAATTCCAAGAGCTCCATGTAGGAGAGTAACCCTCCAGTCATCCTCCATGGCAGAGAAGGCCTCCAAGAAGCCTTTCCTGAGGCTGCTCTCCATCCTCTCCATGAGGAAATAACAATGCCCCCACTCTGTAGACTTATTTTGTATAGCCCAGGCCACTTCATCTCCGACAAAAGTCTGCCTCCCTTGCTTCACTGAGATCTCCTGAGGACTGTCAGAATCATGTCTCATCGCTTGTACATGTGCACATGCGCACATACAACACCCAGACACGGACTTTGAAAGCCCCAGGCCTGTCTCCAACCTGGCTCACTGTAAGCCTTGTCAAACATCAGGTTAAAAGACTGAACTGAAAAATCAATTAGTGAGCGGGGCCAAGACCCAACAGCGAAACTCCAGACCAGCAGGCACAAAAGGAGATGAACTCAGTTCAGCAAAGTTCGAAGCTCAAGGATGGAGCTGCTTCATTCTTTCCCCTCTCTCTTCCTGGCCCAGGCAGTCCAGGCCTGCTTCCTGCTGTCTGATGCCAATACCCTACAAAGAGGTATGAAGAAGTTCTCCCTCCAGCAGAGGCCACAGAGAAAAAAGTCTAGAGGGTGGAGGTCATTCCCTGCCCGGGAAGCTGAGCATCCTACTGTACTGAAAAACTCTGGGACCAAAGCTGCTAGCCCCTGGCTGTTCTCTACACCCCTTCTTGTGACCCACCCCATCCTCCCACCACCCACCCCACCCCTGATCAGAAGACCAGACCAGACAACCCATCACCACTGTGGGATCTAACTGCACCAGTCATAAAGTCCCCCAGGGCAGGGTGTGTGAGAAGCCATTTCCTGGCTCCACAAAAGCTACTGGGCAAATCTGTGGAAGGACAAGGACCTGAACCACAAACTCCTCCTGACACCAATCCGTGGACCACCCTGCTCCTGCCTCATCCATACAAGGCAGAGCATTGCTACCCAAAAGTCAGCAGATTTCCCCCAGCAGCCAGAGAGGCAGCCCTGCTCCCTGCTCCCACTCCAGATCCGAAACAAGAGCGATAAACAATTTGTGGTGTTCCTCGCCTGTTGGAGTGGATTTCTTGCTTACTGGGGATATATGGGCTTCTGAATAATTAAGCACGACATTTGGCTTCTGTGGCCCAAGACTCCAAAAAGGCATGGTGTAGCAGAGGCCAAAATTTTCCATCAGCAGCCAGCCAAGATTCCTGGAAGTAGGCACATCCCTGCTAAGGACCAAGGAGCCCTGGGCTTCGCCTGCAGCAAGGAGTCTAGCTGAACAGCTCTGACACCTCCACCCCCAAGCAAGGGAGATGAGGTCCTCAGAGGGGCTTCACCCAGGGTTACCCAAAGCCTGGAACACCTGGGAAATGGCCAAGAGTTCAGAGGGAAGCCCAAATCTTGGGGTGAACTTGAGTCCTCTATTCCCCAGCTGTGCTACCCTGGACAAGTCACTCTACCCCACACAGTGGCACTTTCCTCTCCAGAATAAGGAGAGCTAACATTACACGGGTCACTCTAACCTGTGGACAGAGGAAAAGGAAGGTGGGAGAGGAGTCTGGTGTGGATTTCAGAAGAGGCAGGCTTGGGCTACAGATGGTCCTGTCCCGGAGGTCTAGCGCTTTGTCCTTTCTCCTTTTCACCTCTTCCTCACCCCCCCTCCCACTTCCTTCCCCCAAAAGGACCAAAGAATTCATTCAAG
The DNA here is from genome assembly GCF_004664715.2 of Peromyscus leucopus. Classification (NCBI taxonomy): domain Eukaryota; kingdom Metazoa; phylum Chordata; class Mammalia; order Rodentia; family Cricetidae; genus Peromyscus; species Peromyscus leucopus. Next base: position 66,141,680 of record NC_051086.1, read on the forward strand.
AAGCTACAGAAAACAATTAAAACCAGGCTAAGTGCCAACTTCAGAGGAACCACAGGGCTCGGAGAGAGGCAGCTGCTGGTGCAGCCTCCTGGGAGAAGCATGGGGTTCAAGGTTGCTGGAAACAGGAAGCAGGTCACATCTCGGGGCTGTGAGTACCTACCCCAGCACCACAGGCCACTTGCTGTAAACCATTCAATGCTAAACTCCTTACAGCATTCTGCCACCTTTGGTGCTATTGTCCTCCTTTTACAGAATGAGGAAACAGAGGCCCAAAAGGCTAATAACGTCGCTGAGGTCACAGAGGTAGTAAGTAGAGGAGCCTGAACTCAGAGGAACATTGCCCATACTCCTAACCCTGTCTGTGCCATTACAGTCATTCAGGAGGTCGCTCCGAGTCTCCCTGCAGGGCAATGACAGCGGAGAGGCCTGTGCAAGCATCCAGATTTATAGTTTATAGAAGATGGTTAAAACATACACACAGCCCTCTTCTGGCCCCTGCCCCTAGATACGGAAAAAAGAAAACGGTGTGAAATCACTTTTCTGGTTTAGCCTCTCTAGACCATAAATATAGCTGTACAAATCTGCCCAAGGCTGAACTGGGGGGTCGGGGTGGGGGTGGGGGTGGGCCCTGGACTGGTAGATGCCCCTCTGGAGCCCAGCAGCTCACTGCCCTTGTGCAACACAGGCACCATTCTGCCATCCTGCCCTTTGCTCTGAGAATCAGGCTTTCCTCGTGCATCTTTATTCCAGATCACTAGAAGCCCTCAGAAAATGACGGTTAGGTAGGAATTTCAGGGTCCAAGGCAGGACACCCCCCCCTCACACACACACACACACACTGAGGACTCAAGTCCTCAATTCAACTTCCAGCAGCCTCCCTTTCAGGTCACTTCCTCCTGAACTGAGCCTTGAAGAGCCTTAAGAACCAGTTGGGATGAACCCTAGTGAGGTCCCATTCAGTCATCCTATAGCACACAGAGGCTGGGAGAAGAATGTCTTCCTGTGCTCACAGGATACGCAAGGAACAGAGCTGACCCGAGGGCAGACCGTCCTGCACCTGGCTGGTTCTTCTTCCCCAGTCACCCCTCCAGCTCCAAGCTGAATGAGGCAACCATTCCAGAGTGCCCACTGAGCCACGTGACCCCTGAGCTGCAGCCAAGGTGCTCTGGCTACCAACTAACTACCTATGCATCCTCTACAGGAAGCTAACCCGCCCAGCTCTGAATCCAAGCCCCAGGCAGGCCTGCCCTCACAGCCCAGTTCTGCATGGTGCAAGGAATCCACTTCTGCAGGGCGCCTTGGACACAGCCATAAAGTAGCCTTCATTCACTACACAGTATCCGTGGGTTATGACCCCAGGCCCAGTTTTGCCATAATCCATCCAGGCCGTGAGTTCTCTCCAGACAGAAGCTCAAGGTCAAGGAGAGTCTGTTAGCAAGATTGAAGTCGTGATCTTTGACGGCTAGAGACTACATACTATGAAATTAGGACTCACTTGTCCAGTTCTGTTTACACACACACACTTGGGATTTTTTGAGACAGGTCTCACTATTGTAGCTTTGGCTGGCCTCTGGTTTTTTTGTTTGTTTTGTTTTATTTTTTCCCCTGTACTCTTTGGGAGGCTCGCCACCCAGCTCCCAAATAATCACACAGAGGCTTATTCTTTCTTATGAATGCCGGCCTTAACTTGGATTGTTTCTTGCCAGCTTTTCTTAACTTAAATTATCCCATCTACCTTTTGCCTCTGTGCTTTTACCTTTCTCTAATCTATAGACCTTTCTTTACTTCTTACTCCATGGCTTGCTGGGTAGCTGGGTAGCTGGCCCCTGGTGTCCTCTCTCCTTCTTCTTTTCTTGCTCCTCTATCCTCTCTTCCCAGATTTCTCCTATTATTCTCTCTACCTGCCAGCCCTGCCTATCATTTCTCCTGCCTGACTATTGGCCGTTCAACTCTTTATTAGACCATTCAGGTTTTTTTGACAGACAAAGTAACAGCTTCACAGAGTTAAACAAATGCAACATAAAAGAATGCAACACATCTTTGCATCATTAAACAAATGTTCCACAGCATAAACAAATGTAACACATCTTCGACTAATATTCCATAACAGGCCTCGAACTTGTACAGATCTACTACTACCTCTGCCTCCCAAGTACTGGTATACACCATCATGTTTGATCAAATTATTTAATATATGCAGTATAACACAGTTAAGTGAATAGCATAGGATATACAAGGAAATGGAGACCCTGGAATTTTCTAGCATATGTAAACAAAATACCTTTTGCAATTTCTCCTGTTTCCTTTGGCCCAGTGAACAACTACAAAATGCACTGGAGTCACCGTCTTTAGTAACCTAATCACAAAGGGACATTTCTTCTTGTCAGTTGGGATTCTGTCACCTGGGTCCAGCCCCAACTCTGAGTGGCAGGACACAAGGGCTTGGCTATCAGAGACAGGGGCCAGCTATCAGCCTGCCTGCCACAGGCAGGGCTAACTATGTGTCCCTGGTCATACTCCTTTGCCTCTCTGAGTGTCAGTTTTCTCCTCTGGGATCCTGGGGACTGATATTCTGTGCTCAGCAACAGGCATGTAGAAAGAACTAAAGAAATGATGGAGAAGCCTTCAGTTCTAGCACTTGGGAAGCAGGGGCAGGCAGATCTCTATGAGTTGGAGGCTAGCCTGGTCTACAAATGAGTTTCAGGCTAGCCAGGGCTGCATGGTGAGAACTTGTCTCAAAAAGCGGGGGGGGAGAAATGATGGAGTGTGTTACCCTAAGAGTCTGAGAAGGCAGGACAAGGTCAGGCCTACGTGCAGCCAGTACACACAAAGAGATGGTGAACCTGAACACAGGTCATGGGTGGAGCGTCTTCTGAGTCTGGGAAAATGGTTTGACTAGTTGGAGGCTGTGGTGGTATTGTTTTCCCCAAAATATTGTGTATCCTAATAAACTTATCTGGGGTCAGAGACAGAACAGCCACAATATTAAACATAGAGGATAGGCAGTGGTAGCACACGCCTTTAATCCCAGCACTTGGGAGGCAGAGCTAGGCAGAAATCCATGTGTTCAAGGATACAGCCAAGCATGGTGACTCACCTTTAATCCCAGAAAGCGAGCCTTTAATCCCAGGGAGTGGTGGTAGAAAGCAGAACAGTATATAAGGTGTGAGGACCAGAAACTAGAAGCATTTGGCTGGTTAAGCTTTTGGTTGGTTAAGCTTTTAGGTTTTGAGCAGCACAGTTCAGCTGAGACCCATTCTGGATGAGGACTCAGAGGCCTCCAGTCTGAGGAAACAAGACCAGCTGAGGATCCGGCGAGGTGAGATAGTTGTGGCTTGTTCTGGTTCTCTGACCTTCCAGTATTCACCCCAATAACTGGCTCAGGTTTGATTTTATTAATAAGAACTTCTAAGATTCCTGCTATAGGAGGCTAGAGGCAAGAAAATGCAGGGAATCTGCAGGAGTCAACTTGGGAACTCGAGAGGACTTCACAGAGCTCAGCTAACCCTGCGGCTACAAGAGGAAGGTCAGGAAGGGTTCCCATAGACACAAGGCTTCCTGTCTCAGGGAGCTGATGCCCCCAGGAGGGAGGGAGGTAAAAGGAGCCAGTGCTGGGTCCTGTCATGCTGCTCACCCTCACGATATTTCTTGTGGCTCTCTACAATCTCAGAAAGTTCAGGCACCACCCACCAGTGCTTAGCAAATGGTACCTGAAAGGAACAAAGACCTTCATAGAGATTTCTACATGAGTTTTACACTAGCAACCTGAATCAAACTACAGCTAGAGATGCTGTGCTGTGATGTGAGCCACGCAGAAGGAAAAGCACCGCGTCCTCAGGTACTGACCAGAGTGACCGGGGAATACAGATTGACATAGGGCACCCTGAGCCTCTGGAATTGTGTACAGGGGTGTGTGTGTGTGTGTGTGTGTGTGTGTGTGTGTGTGTGTGTATGCATGCACACACACGCACAATTTTATGGAGACTCCACTCTGAACAGATGAGAAACTGATCTAGCCAACCCTCCCATTTTACAGATGAAGAACCCAAGGGTCTTGGGGAGGCATAAAACCACTCCTAAGGCAGCCAGAGTGAGAGGCCAGGCTAGCCCATTCCCCACCTTTGCCTGCCCAAGCTTAGGCTGTGTGTCCTCTTAACAAAGTAATGAGATCTCCAAATGGTCCTTAATTATCTCACAGAAGAACCACCTTAATAGATTGCATGAAACTTAAAGGATTTTTAATAAAAAAAAAAAAATCTGGTGCACTTTGGGGCTCCAGTCCCCTCCACAGGCTCCCCTTTGCGAATTCCCCTGAACACAGAGACAGAACATTCGTCATTATATCATTAGGAGCTGCAGTGCCCATGTTATTTATGAGCTTGCTATTTATTGAAAATTGTATTTTTGAGGGGGAAGGGGATGAGGTTTATCGCAGAGAAGAAGCCACAGCAGGAAAATTAGTGACATGTCAAAGTACCCAATTCCAGACAAAGTGATCCCAGACCAAGTGAATGGGTGCACTGTCCACCAAGATGTCAAAGCATATGCAGACGCCAAGTCTGAGGGTGGTGGCTGGTGGCAGCTCCTGGAGGCTCTTTTGGCCTCAGGAAGTGACAACCAGTTTGAAGTATTATCCTCTAGATCTGACCTCTCCCTGAGCCCCCCTCTTTAATTTTATTTATTTTAGGGATTTTTGTTTTTGTTGTGGCTCTCTCTCTCTCTCTCTGTCTCTCTCTCTCTCTCTCTGTCTCTCTCTCTCTCTGTCTCTCTCTGTCTCTCTCTGTCTCTCTCTCTCTCTCTCTCTCTCTCGTGTGTGTGTGTGTGTGTGTGTGTGTGTGTGTGTGTGTGTGTGTGTGTGTTCACGTGGACACGCACATGACAGCCAGTTTGGGGCAGTTCAGAGGGCAGCCTTAAGAGCAAGTCATCACCTTTCCACCTTTTGTGAGACAGGACCTCTTCTTTGCTGTGCACCACCGTGTACCCTCAGGCCACCTGGCCCTTGGCCTTCCAGGGATTCTGTTGTCTCCACCTCCCCTGTCACTCTAGGGGTGCAGGGACTAGAGATACATGTTACTGCCTTCTGCTCCGTGGGGGTCTGGAGATCAAATTCAGCCTCCCATGCCCTGCCTTCTTTTGTTGTTTTGTAAATTGCACCCATTTATTTATTATGGAAGGGAACCCATGTGCGCACATGCGTGGGTGCATGTACCAGGACCCATGGGCAGAGATCGGCGGGCAGCCTGCAGAAGTCAGTTTCCTCCTTCCACCCTGCGGGTTCTTAGGTCTAGCAGGGAGCACCTTTACCTGCTCAGCTCTCTTGGCAGCCCTTCTGTGGTTTGTTTGGAGTTCTCTTGAGACAGTGTCTTGTGTAGTCCAGGTTGGCCTGACAAATCAAGCTATGCAGCTGAAAATGACCCAGAACTCCCGATCCTCCTGCCTCTACCTCCCCGTGCTGAGACTACAGGGGAGCAGAAACATCTCTGGCTTTTGTGCAGAGGCAAGGATCACACCAGAGCGTTGGTGGATGGTAGACAAGGACTCAGCCAACTGAGCTACATCCCCAGCCTCCAAACCCCTGGTTTGATTTGAAGTAATATATGCATCAGGTTAAAAACAGTACCCTGCTAACAGCCTCTTCCTCCCCATCCAGTTCCCTCGGGCAGCCACATCTAACTTTTTAAAATGTCTTGTTCTGTATTTACCTCCATTTTTCCCAATAATATTCTTCTACCCATATTTCTTGATTCATCAATTTGAGACACAGCCTATTGACTTACTGCTATAGTAAACAAGGATTTATCTCACCCACACCCTCATCCCTCCAGCCACCTCCCCAGCTCGGGCCCTTCGGTTAGTTCATCTCCAGCAGGTGTGGGACCACAGAGCTGCACCCTGTAAAAAGAGGATGTGACTACACACCATGCCCTTCACCCCACCGCCCTTCACCTCAACCCTGCTTTCTGTCCTGTTGCAAGGAATTTCAAGTGTTTATATCTATTCTGCAGCCAGAATAGAGCTCTCCGAATGAGGTGAATACTGAAACATCATCAAAAAGCATTTCCTGGATGTGGGTAAAGACTGTTGACTGAAGGGTCAAGTGTGTGCTTTGGCTGGCTTGCTGGTGGGGGTTGGAAGGATTGTGTTGTGTTTTGAGTTGTTTTGGGTTTTTTGTTGTTGTTGTTTTGTTTCTTTGTTTTTATTTTCAGATTTTAGACAGGGTCTTGATGTGTAGCCCAGTCTGGCTAGCAACTCAAGGCAATTCTCCTGCCTCAGTTTCCTGAGTTAGAGGTGTGAGCCACCAGGTCTAGCTGAGTTGTCCTTCGTTTGTCCTTCTTTATTCTTTTGTCCTAATTATCTTTATCACAGTTCTTCTCATTCTTGTTGTTGTTGTTGTGTGTGCATGCTATTGAGACCAGACGTCAACTTCGAGTGTTGTACCACAGGTACCTTCTGCTTTGTCTTTTGAAACAAGCTCAAGTTTAGTAGGAAGTGGGACTCCTTGATGAAGCTTGGCTGGCTGGCCAGCAAGTCACAGAATCCTCCTTTCTACAACCCCAACCCCAGCACTGAGATTACAAGCATGCCCCACCCCCCAACCCCAGCACTGAGATTACTAACATGCCCCACCCCCCAACCCCAGCACTGAGATTACAAGCATGCTCCACCCCAACCCCAGCACTGAGATTACAAGCATGCCCCACCGTGCCCAGCTTTTCTATGCCTTTCTCTGTAAACATGGGGGTCCCACTGAGGTCTCCACGCTTGCATGACAAGAGCTCTACCGACAGTGTCTCCCCAGCCCCGTCACAGGTCTTCTCAAAAGCCCACATCCACTGCATTCCGTACAAGCCCCTCTTCATGGGGTGGGAGGGCAGGGATGCCCCTGCCATGCGCCTGCACTCACTCACCCTGCCCTTCCAAACTCCGACTGTCAGCTCCCCCAGCCTGCGTCTGTCTGGTTCACCCCCCAGCTTATTGTCACACATCTTCGAGTTGCTTCCTTAGGATTTATGGGAGATAAATTTCCTGAGCCATTGCAACTTGAATCATGGGTTGGCTGGATACAGAAAGCCCACGCTTTCTGGAAAATTATTTCCTTCTGAATGTGAGGATATCTGATGCTGCTGACAGACCGGCATCAGCCTGTGTCCTACCGCTTTGACAGTGACCTGATTTCCCTCATAGGAATCTCTAGAAGGTTCTTTTTCCTGTCTCTCTTGTGACTCACAGAGAGGAAATTGGTGTGGGCTCTTTCATGTATCCTGTTTAACTCTCAAGATGGCTCTGTGTTGGGGCTTACATATGATTCTGTGAATTCTATCTTGTGAACTACACAATTTATCAATTTATACTTTAAGCAGCCTGAGTCCCTTCATGCCTCTCCCAAAAAACAGCATCCCAGCATCAGCCACCATTCCAACACCTACCACCTTTTTTTGAGTGCCATGTAAACAGGCTTTTACATTAAGTGCCCTTTTATGCCTGACCACTTTTATGAACATTGTTTTTCTAACTTTCACCCGTGTTGTTCCATGTAGGAATCATTGCTTCTTTTTTAATGCTGTATAATATTTCAATATTGTTGACTTGAACAATTAATTTATATAAATGTTGACAGATGTTCAAAACTGCTCCTGGTTTGGAGCTATTACACATGATGTTTCTGTAACATTCTTGTTCATGTCTTTTGGCAGAAATAAGTATCCACTTTTTGTGTGTCTATATCTAGAGGTCAAATTTGGGATACATAGAGTAGGCATTAGTCTAGCTTTTGTAGATGGTGCCTATGATGATTAAACTCAATTGTCAACTTTATGAGGTCTAGAATTACCCGGCAGCTGGGCCTATGGGCATGCTGTAGCTAGAGTTTTCCTGCCTTGCCCACAGTCAGGACAAATCTTTGTCACCCGCCAGTCCCACAGCCGCTCAGACCCAACCAAGTAAACACAGAGACTTATATTGCTTACAAACTGTATGGCCGTGGCAGGCTTCTTGCTAACTGTTCTTATAGCTTAAATTAATCCGTTTCCATAAATCTATACCTTGCCACATGGCTGGTGGCTTACCGGCGTCTTCACATGCTGCTGGTCATGGCTGCGGCTGGCAGTGTCTCTCTGCCTCAGCCTTCTGCTTCCCAGAATTCTCCTCTCTCCTTGTCCCACCTACTTCCTGCCTGGCCACTAGCCAATCAGTGTTTTATTTATTGACCAATCATAGCAATACAGACATACAGACCGTCCCACAGCAGCATGCCAGTGGGAGACTATTTTATTTAGGTTACTTGAGTTGGGAAAAACCGCCCATTGTGAGCCGGGATCCTGGGCTGCAGGAAAAGGAGAAAGGGAGCTGATCACAAACACCTATCACTCTCTGCTCTGTGACTGCAACTACAACGTGACCAGCTGCCTCCAGTACCTGCCACTGCTGTGGTTGGTGTCCTGCTGGGATGGACTGTACTCTGGAACTGTAAGCCAAACAAATCCTCTCTCCCTTAAACTGCTCTTGTCAGAGTGTTCTATCACAGCAACAGAAACCGGAGCTAAGACAGGACCGAGCAGCTTTCAAAGGGGGTTGAAGCAAAAATACCTGCAACCACCGGCAGTGTGGCTGCCCCCTCGTCAACACTTGCAGACCTTACATTCTCACCATTATGGGAGGAGTGTGGTGGTGAGTGTTTCGTGGAGTTGTGATCATTATTTTCCTGGTTGCTAATAACACTGATCACCTTTTAATATGTTGACTGACCATTTTTACTCATCTTTTGTGAGATTATTTTGTAACGTGCCTATTTTACTTATTCTTGGACACTTTTTAAATGTGCATAATGTATCTTGATCCTAACTCCCTACTCCTTCAAGATACCCATCTCTTAGTATATCCCTTAGCCCATCTTCATGTCCTCCCTTTTGTTTTTCTGTAATCTACCAGTTCAATCAGTGCTGCCTATTGGAACATCGAATGATCTTGTTGATTTGTCTTGTGCAGATAACCGCAGCTGCAGTGAGTTTATGAGTAAAATGGCCATGTCAGATCCAGAAGGCGGCATTTTCCAGTCCTCTTCCTCATCCTCCAGCTCTTACATTCCTTCAGTCCTCTTTTCTGTGATGTCCCTTGAGTCCTAGGGATGAGGTGTTGAAAAAAGTGCCATGTTTAGGTCTGAAAACTCAGTAGTAACTTATCCCCAACTCTTTGACAGTTATGATTCTCTACATTAACTCTGACCCATAGCAGAGAGAAGCTTTTCTGACCAAGGTTGAGAGCAGCATTGATCTAATAGTAGAGACATCAATACTTAGAAGGCAGTTTGAGAATATGTTTATTTAGCAAAATAACAATAATAAGATCCCTCTCCAGGGCCCATGTCCTCCCAAGCCTTAAGCTTTTGATCAGGTTTGCAGTACCAGGCATGAATTCTCTCCTGGGGGAATGAGCTCACATCCAACTAGAAAGCAATCAGTTGCCCCAACAACCTTCATGCCACTGTTGCCCCAGTGGGCACATCTCGGGTCCCTTTGAGCATTCTTAAAAGCCAAATCATCTCATGTTATAAATTTGCAAGAATTTGTATGCATTGGATGCAAAAAACATTGTTGAGCCATGAAAATACTTCTCCGGGTCTTTGCCTTGCCTTTCATCTCTTTAAGATAGTCTCTTATTGAAAATCAGTTCTTAATTTTAACAGTCTTATCAGGTGATAATTTCTTTTGTGGTTACTATTTTGTATTCTAAGAAGTATTTGTCTGTCCCCAAGACATGAATTCATTCCCTTAAGGGTTCTTCCTAAAAGCTCTACTTTCCTGCTCATATTTAGGCCTAGCATCCAGCCTAAATTAACTTTTCCATGTAGCTTATAGGGATTAAGGTTCATTTCTTTTTCATATGTTTTTCCATTTGGCCGAGTAGTAATAGGTCCTTTCAGCTCAAGTCCTCAGCCTTGAGGAATTGTCTTGCATGGGTTCTTGGTACAGTTCTCATTTCTCCCATTTTCTCTATTTCTGAATTTTATTATTCCACTGTTAATATCTGGTTTTCTTTCTCTCTCATTCACTCTCTCTCATTCACTCACTCTCTTGCTCTCCTTTCAAAGGGTTTCAGAAAGTTTTACACCACATGACTTAGTCTGGGATAGTTTATTTAATAAGGAGCATGGAGGAGCTAGATACTGGGTAGGATGACAGATTAAATTGGAGCCAGTGAAGTCATGGCACAGCATGGCTTCTCAACTCTGTGCCAAAGAGAGAACTGTAGCAGAGTGAAGCCTGATTTCTTCAGGCTGTGGGACCTGGCCACTTAGAGTGACCAGCCTTATAAAGGGACAAGCCCATGATGGTGACTGAGGGACTGTGTCCAGTGATCTATGCGAGTGTTAGCCAGAGAACTCAGACCCAAGTGTGAGTGCCACAGCAATGCCTCGTGACAGTGATGCTTGAGTGGCAGGACCAAGGCCGCCCCTGGATGGCAAGGGCTGCTCTTCTGAGAAGCTGGAGGAGCTCACAGACGGGACCTCCATGATTACATAGGGAGCTTGGGTGGAGTTTATGAGCTTGGGTGGCCCTTCCAAGTTATCTGGACCCGAGGAAAGAGTGGAACTCTTATTACACCCTCACACTGGTTGCTCATTGGGTGCAGACCATCCACAGGAAAGGCCTGGAAAGGGCTTTCTTTGATTGAAACAGTGTCAGAGAGGAAAGCAACCAGAGACATCAGCAGCCCACACTCTCAGCAGCTGGGAGAATAAACGACTCAGGCCAAAGCAGGGAGAGGATGATGTCTGGGCCTAGTATCTCTGATAGCACCCATTATAGTCCGTTTTCCTTTCCTTCTGTCTCCATCACTTTCCCCTCCCTACACTCTTGCACACATGTGTATGGCCTGCATGATGACACAGGACTCTGAAGTCCTCCTCTGAGTATCATCTGACTTTGAGGAAATCAAGGAATACACAGAGCACCAATCCTGAGTCTTCTGATTCCCTTCCACCGTGTTTACATCAACCACTTGGAACTGAAACATGGCATGGAGAGGAGAAAGACAGAGAAAGACAGGAGGGAGATCCAAGGGCTGTTTCCTGGACCAGAGTTGGGAACAGGATTTAAAACTGAATTTTATGTGAATGAGTGTTTTGTTTTGTGTATGTCTGTGACTCTGTTAAGTATGTGGTAGCTGTGGTGGCCAGATGATGGCGTTGGATCCCCTAGAACCAGAGTTACAGGTCAGTTGTGACCTCATGCTGTTAATTAAAACCTTAACCACTGAACCATCTCTCCATCCCCCAAATTAAAAAAAAAAAAAAAAAAGAAAATAATAATAATGTAATAAAGCCAGCACCTTTTTGCCAAAGCCTCCCACCTCAACCCCCACCCAGTTCAGCCCTGTGTATTCCTCATGCCTCCTGGGAACAAACTAATGTAAAAGATCCTTCCAAGGAGCTAATCTGCACTACAAAGGGAAACTGGGGGGAAGAGACTTGGGCTCCAGGGAAAGACTCAAATTGAAAATGCTCAGGGGGCCCCATTAATAAAGACAACAACCCGCTCCTTTCTGAGCAGTCCGGAACAAAGAGGAGAAATTGCTGAGTTTTTACCTGAGTGGGGAGGGGGGTCTGGGAGAGGAAAAACAGGGACAGGTCGTCAAGTTGGCTGAGAACCATGAATGCTCCTCTCAGTGTCTAAAGACACACAACCCCCTTACGGATTCCCAACCCAACCTGCCCCTCAGCTCTTCCCAGGGTAAGTCTCCCACCATTGGGGGTCTCCACGCTCTGCCTAGGTCTGTCCACACACGAGCAGGTAGGAGCAAGGACACTGCAATCACCAGATTCACGGGGGGGGGGGGGGGGGGGGGGGGGGCTCTTCTAGCAACTGTGTCTCTTAGTGCATATAATCTGCACTGGTCCCGTAATGGGAATAGGAAGATAATGAACGCTGGCTGAGCTCATTACCCGCTAGGCACTGGACTTTATCTTCTCGTCCCTTGCTACAAAACTGAGTGATGGAATCTATTAGGAAGCCCATTTTCCTTTCACAGAAGCTTTGTTGTGATACAGTCCACACAGTATATAACTGTCCCACCAAACGGGATGATTTAATGGTTTATTATTATTATTATTATTAGTAGTAGTAGTAGTAGTAGTAGTAGTAGTAGTAGTATAATCCCAGAGCCGGACAGGCTTTCACTACAGGTTTGGAACACTTTCATCAGTCCCCAAAGAACCCTCATCTTCATCACTGACACCCTGAGCCCCTTTACAACCTTCCCACCACTGAGTCAGTCCTACACAATTTCCTACCCATTTTCTGCCTCTGTGGATTTGCCTATTCCAGACATTCATGTAAGTGGAACTGTACCTGGGATCTTCCGTGAGGGGCTTTATTTATTTAGCATTAAGTTGCCAGGATTCAAGCTTATTATAATATGTTTCTATACCCCATTCTTTTTTATGGCCAAATAATATTTCATTGTGTGGATATACCATGATTTGTTTATCTACTGAACAGTGGATAGGCATTGGAGTCATTTCCATCTTTTGACTACCATAAGCAACGCCTTTTATAAGTTTTAGGTCAATGCACATTTTTGTTGTTTGGAGGCATATACAAAGTACTGGAATGGCTGAATCACATAGTAATGTCATGTGTTTAGTTGTTTGAAAGATGTATTTTTATTGTACATGAATCAGTGTGCATGCATACCTGTGCACCTCTTCTGGAGGCCAGAAGATGGTGACAGAGCTAGAGTTATAGGCAGTTGTGAACCACCATGTGGGTGCTGGGAATCAAACCCAGGTCCTCTGGAAGAACAGCCAGTGGTCTTCACTGCTGAGCCACCTCTCCAGGCCCTGTTTATTTATTCTTTGTTTGTTTTGTTTGTTGGTTTGTTGAGACAAGGTCTATATAGCCCAGGCTGGCCTCCAACTCTCAATCTCCCCATCTCAGCCTCCACAGTATTGGGATTAGAGACCTGTACCACCACCTCCAGCTTAACTTTTTGAGGACAACGCAGACTATTATCTAAAGTGGTTGCATCCTTTTATATTTCTGCCAGTGTGGGCGGCTGGGATTTCTGCACATCCTCCAAACACTTCAGTCCGTTTCAGAACACTTGTGCTACTGGGTCCCCAGTGCTTTCACAGTGACTTTGGTTTGCATTTCCCCTGTGGCTAATGAGGCTGAGCATCATCTCGGGTGCTTACTGGCCATTTGGCCCCTCTTTGGAAGTGTCTGCTTAGATCCTTTGCCCACTTTGAAGTCCAGTCGAGTTATAAACATTCTTATATACTCTAAACACAAATTATTATCACATGTGTAATTTAAATTTTTTTTCTCCTGTTCAGTGAGTTGTCTATTCACTTTCTGAATGGTCTCATTTGGTTTGGTGTGGTGTTTTTGTTTGCTTGGTTGGTTCGTAGATGGATGAATGATTTGGTTTGGTTTAGTTTGTTTCTGAGATAGGGTCTTATTTTGTAGTCCAGGCTGGCCAAGAACTTGCAATCTTCCTTCTCAGCCTCCTGAATGCTAGGATTACATGCATGCACCACTCACTATGATCATCTTGAACAATATCCTTTGAAACACAAAAACCTGATTTTGATGAAGCCCAATTCACTTATTTTTCTTTTGTTGTATATAATAACCCCACTACATATGTGGGGAAAGAGAATTTGTAGAAACATAGCAATTGACTGTATCATGGTTAACCGACAGAGGCAAGATTCAACCCCAGCTCTGCAGGCTCCAGAGTTTCCTGTGGGAAATTAGGGAAGCCAGAATGAGCAGGGACTGTTTCTTGTGTTTGTATCTGAACTTCTCCTTGCCAGCAACCCAAGCCCTTGGATATGTCTAGTGCTGCCTCTGCCCATGGGGGTCAGGGATGGCCACAGCATCAGGCCCCCGAAGTAAAATGATGCTACCCTGTCCCAGAGCCAGCACCTGAACCACTGCTAAGCAGATCTGGCCAAAAAGGCTAAAAGCCAGAGAAGGGAAGCCCTGTTCCCTGCAGAGTTCTATATGGGGTAGCCTGGAAAGGCTGGAGGATGAATGAACCTCCCAGCCCACAGTCATCAATTCACCAGGGGCCAGGAGCTCACCCAATCACTTTGAGAGATGCTTACAAAGTCCTTCACGCTCTGGTTTAGACATTCTCATATATCACCTCATGTTTCTCAATAAATATTCATACCTTCAGCAAACATGTATCAGGTACCCATCTGAGGCAAAGCCCTGGGCTGAGAAAGTATGAAAGATAAAATGTTCTGTTTAGATCACACAGGGAAAAGACAGAAACTTATGCATCACGCAGAGACCAGGAAATGAAGGCACCAGGATACGTCAGGGCTCAGTCAAGGTGACAGTTTAACAGAGCCAGGATCACTGGGGCCCTGCCTACTCCTTGGTGCATATCCCCATCAACAGAGGTCAAAGTCAAGGTTAGTACTACCTTGTTTCCCCATTTCAGGGTGGGACTCATTTTCAGAGGAATGTTAGCCAAAGCCAGAACACTAGCAAGAGCAAGGTCTCAGGATACCTATACCTTCGGCTCCTTCCACCTAGGGGGCTGCCGTGTGCTGAATCGGCACTGGAGATTCCTCGGGGTAAGAGGAAAGCTAAACCTATCTTTTAATTATTATTATTTTACAACTAATTTTCCGGGAAAATCTTTTATTTGTGCAAAAACCCATCAAGCCCTAAGCACATTCTTGTCTTTGAATTTTATCTCTCTTTTTAATTAAAAAAAAAAAAACCCACTCACATAAGGAAACTCAAATTGGGTCACCATCAAAGACTTCTTTCTCTTCTCAAAGAGCGGGTCTGTGTACATTAACCCTCGTGCTGCCGTGGACCGGTGAGCTGACTGAGTCACTGGGCCTCTCTAGGCTGGCTTTCCTCTCTACAGTAAATGCTCTGGGGGGGGGGGGGTCTTCCGCAAACGCCTGCCGGCTCTGACACACCAGACCCTCGATTCCAACCCAGAGCCCCAAACACACTGGCCTGTCTCTACGCCCAGGGTGGGATGGGAGACAAGTCGTACAACGACCTCAAACACAAACCGAGGACACACTGAACCTGCCCCTGGAGGTGACAGGGCCCACTTGCTGAGTGCCCGTTGAGTCACGAAGCCCTTCTTTCGTCTTCCGTCACCAACATAAGGAGCAGTCACAGCGATTCTTTTGAAGTCACACTGTACCATTTCCCCGCTTAGAACCCTCCAAGGCTTTCTTTTTTACTTAAAGTAAAAACAACACGAGCCCAGCAAGCACCTGAAGATCCCACACGATCTGCCATCCTCGCTTTCCTCTCTTGTCCCCTCAGGCCTGGGTCTCTCCACCTCGACCACGCTGGGCTTCTCCCTGTTCTGTGGACATGGGTGATGCCTGCACCTCAGGCTGCACCTCCATCATCTGCTCTGCCTGGATTCTCATCCCCCACACCAGTGGTTCTCCCAAGGCACGTCAGACAAAACCTGGAGATGCTTGGTTGTCATATCTGACAAGAGAGTACCTGGATGGGTAGACCAGGGATACCTACCCTAAAATGCACAGATGGCCTCCAACAACAACGAAGTGTCCATTCCAGAATACCAATAAAGGAATAAAGGCACCATCTTCAACCCACGGTTGTGGAAACAGGGGCTCAGCGGAGCATCATACTGCACTCAAGATGGCTACTCTGGACGTCGTACTGCACTGTACAATTTTCTCTTCATCCCTTTGGAGCTGAGGTCCTTGATCCCAGCTGTCAGCCCTGCGGACACTAAGTAATGACAACTGAGTCCCTGTGTCATTGCCCTTTGCTCAAAACTACCCCACTCAGGCCCCCCTCTTCCTCAGAAAGCCTCCCTTCCCCCACCTCGATCTCTCCCTCTCTCTCTCCTTCCCTCCCTACCACCCTCCCTCTCTTTCTCATGTGTATTTTCCTAGGTGCACACACTGTGAGCCTCCAACACACACCCTTTCTCTCTCTCTCTCTGTTCTTCCATGAGTCTTCTGCCTCAACGCTGACCCGTCAAGGGTGAACTGGGTCTAGGAGTGTCTGGTTGACAATGTAGACTCCCTGTCTTTGAGACATCATAGTCTTCCAGAACAGACAGTTCCTCAACCACCTCCCAGATGAAAGAGTGCCAATGGCCGCGTAGATGAGACATCAGAGGAAGCCATGGGCCGCCCCGGGGACACACACTCCACAGGAATGTCACCTTCTGAAGGTCAACAACCAGACTCTGTTACCGATTGAGTAGGAATGTGCTCCACGGGCTTGTGTTGGGGGCTTGGTTCCCAACTTGGGGCACTATCTTGAGAGGCCCTGAAAAGTTAAGTAGGTGGAACCTAGCTGCAGGAAGTAAGTCACTGGGGACAGGTCTTTGGGGATGCTCTGCTCTGGCTGACTTCCTGTTTCCCCTTTCTCTGCTCCCTGGCTGCCAGTGTGAGCTGCTGTGCTCCGTCAAGCCCCCCTCTCACCATAATGACATCTTTGAAATCATGGTCAAATGATGCCTTTTTCCCCCACAAGCTGTTTATGTGACCTTGACCATAGTGATGCAAAAGTAACTAACGCAGGTCCTCATCCCAGGCTCAGGTCACAGACCCCACTGCTTCTAGAGCATCCTAGCCAGCATGGCCTACAGCAGCCATGCTGCTAGGGTCCCTTGGGGTACACTTGGAAAAAGGACCTCTGAGTGGGCTCTTTTCAGGGGGAGTGGGATTGATACAGGCTTCCCAAATCCTGGATGGGGTCTCTTCAGCTGGTTCAACCTGATCCTCAGCACATTGAAATCCAATGTCCCCCAAGCCTTACCCTTCCATCTTTCCCTAGGCTTATCCCTGATCAATGGCCACCTATGTCTTTCCTACAGCCTCTCATGGGCCCCTGGCCCCATGCTCAGAATTAAAGAAAGTCTCAGGACATATCCAGCCCTCCCCCATGTGATTCTAGTTTTTGGACACACCTCTCAGATACTCAGTAAATGCCACAAAAGGAAAAGAGGGAGATAAAGGAGGAAAGAGGGGGAAAAAGAAACGGGAAATGGAAAAGCAGGGGAGACGAAGGAAGGGAGAGGAGGGAAGGAGAGAATGTAACGGAAGGTACTTTATATTGACTGTTTCAATCCCCCCCCCCCCCCCCGGCTTCCAAAGCATAATTCGGGGATTGCTGCAATGCTCTGACCTTCTGAGGCATGTCCTTTGACTCCATCTTATAGCTAGAAACTCTGAGACCCAGCAAAAAAGGGGCATTTGATAGGATGGTGCATACCTACAATCCCAGCTCTTAGCAGGAGGAGGCAGGAACATGCTAAGTTCAAAACCAACCTAGGCAACACAGTGAGACCCCATGAAAAAAAAGAAGAGAAAAAGAAAAGGAGGAAGCAGGGAGAGGGAAGCTTTCTTAAGTTCATTGAGAGGCAGCAGCAAGAGACTCTGGTCTCAGGCATCTTCGGTCTGGCCATGCTGAACCCCTGGGTGTGAAATACTCACGGGTAGATTTCTTTCACAAAGCAACCATAGCACGGGAACCAGATGCTCATGGGCAGACCAGAGCCACGTGAGCAGGAGCAGAGCCATTCCAGGCCTTTTACAGATGCTGCTAGCTACAGATACAGGCTTCTGGGCTCCAGGGAGGCCCCAGTTCTGGTGAAGACACAACCCTGCTGCCTTCAGTCCCAGCATTGGCTTCCAAGCTGAAGTGCTGAGGCCTACTGTCCACTCTGCCCCTGCTTCCTGTGAAGTCCCTTACTTTCCTACTCCAGGCTCTCCCTACCTGTATAATATGAAGGCTGGAGGTGACAGCTCCTGGGGGGGGGGCTGTGTAGAAGGAAGAACTCCAAATTCCAGGGCACCTGAGGTTAAAAGCACCAGCAAGCTGGACCCCACAGTAAGACGGGCACTCTCTACCCTGGTCCCCACATGGCTAGTGAAGGCTTCTGAACACAAGCCTTCACTAGCCAATGAATGAATCGGTACAGCTGGAGCCCACCTGACTCACCCCAGAGCCTGCTAACATCCTAGCATCCCTTGCCTCCCTCAGGTCTCTGTACCTCAAACCTTTGTTCTTGCATTAGACCCTGAGTTTCTTACTGTTGGAGAAGAACACTTGGTAGGTACCTCTCTTCTGTCATACACAACTGTGGTCTTTAACAGACATTTCTTATTAGGTTCCTACGGACTTACTCCTACCTGAGAAATTAAGTAATTTAAAATTAAGTAAGTAAATTAAGTAAAGAAATTAAGTAAGTAAGAGAAGTTAAGTAATATGTACAACATCACACAGCTCTTGCATGTCAAGGCCAGAATTATAGCCTGGGAACAGTGATCCTTTCATTGCCTGAGAAGCCACTTACAGTAAGAGCCCTCTGCTTTCCCAGCCAGAGAAGAGCACATAAGTTGTGGAAGAAGGCAGTATGTTGTCCCGGGAAGCCAGGGTTTGCAGCTTATGGGCAAGGCGATGAGATACAATAATGGAAGAGACACTTTTTTTCCATGTGTGTGTGTTTGTGTCCTATGTTTCTCTCTGTGTGTGTGTGTGTGTGTGTGTGTGTGTGTTTGTTGTATTATGTCTGTGTGTGTTTATGTCCATGGTTATATCTGTGTAGATACATGGGTGCATGCATATGTGCATGTGTAGAGGCCCAACGTTGACATTAGTTATTTTTCTTGAAGCCTCTTCCCCCCATTTTATTGAGGCATGGTCTCTCACTGAATTTGAAGCTGACTGAGTCTAGCTAGTCTAGCCAGCCTGCCCCAGGGCTCCCTGTCTGTGTAGCCTAGATGATGAGAATATAAGTGGCTGCTACACCGACCCAGCTTTTATGTGGGTTCTGGGATCTGAACACCAATCCTCACACTACCCACGGGGCTGTCTCCCTAGCCCCCAACATGAGCAACTTGTAACACTGGTTTTCTGATCTAGAGAGGATGAGATACACCTACCTCGATGTCACAAGAACTAAACCTGACGATACATGTAAAAACATCCGGCACGGGTACGTGATCCTCCTGCCTCTTCCTCACAGCCTGGCTTCAGCTTCTCTGAGGCTCCGTCCCTGCCTCTCTCAGACCTTAAACCCTAAGATTTAGACATGGGTAGACTCACCCCAGCAAATGTCTCTCCCGTAAGTAGATGCCCCAGGCAGTGGGCTCTTCCTCTTCTCATGCAGCCCCATCAGGCATCACTCCAAGGCAGAGGGGCACTGCAAAGCACTAGATTTGGCAGCCCCTGCCTTCCTCTCCCTCAGCCTGGTCGCTCGCCATCCTCACACACTCCCTCCAGCTGACCGTTGGCACACAGACACCGCAAGCCAGAAGTTACAGTTGTGTTAAGGGCAGCCTAAATAAAGCCTTTAGAATAAAAAACTCTTGGCCATTTAAGGGACGTCTCTCTTCTGTCTTCATCTTTCTGATACAAGAGAGATTTTTAAGAAGAAAGGGGGAGGGGAACAAGCACCCTATAAAGCAGAAGCTTGCTGCTGTGGCCCCCAGGCTCTGGCTCTCCTGCCATGTTTAAAGAAAGAGAAGGGGGACTTGGGGCAGGAGCCAATTTACCCCAGCCCCTGATGTGTGCCTGCCTGCCGCTCCAGAAGGGGGGAAAATACCATTAGCAGAGTTTAAAGAGGCTTGCCTTAGACCGTATTGGTAACTCCAACCTTCCCTCTCCTGGTGTGTTTTTCCAGTAGACTTCCCCATGGCTGTGATAGAGAGAGAGAGAGAGACAGCACCCACATCCCACCTCTGGAGACCAGGGTGTCTGGGACAATGACCTGCGGCTGGATGCCCCAAGAAAGGTGGCATTGAAATGAGCATTGTATAGAAGGTTGTCACGGGCACCATATTCCAGTGCTCCCAAGAGCCACAACACTGCCCTGAGATTCCCAGAGAGAGCGAAGCCTGATGCAGTATGCTTAGGTTTGTGCCTGACCCAAACCACAGGAGGAACTATCAACCCAAAGAGGACCGAGGCTCCTAATAACAGCCAAGCAGCTCCTACCAAACTTTCACTCCCACAGACCACAGACAACACAAACTTTAGATAAAGAACTTAAGGGCATTGGTAAGACAAACCAGAAAAAAAAAAAAAAAAAAGGAAGAAAATGAACTCTTAGAAGTGGGTGCATTTCATGTTTATAAACCTTTGCTCCTTAAAGCAGATATCAGACAAAGTAGCCAAATTTACAGAAAAACCATTTAAGTAGCTGGAAGAATCAGAAAATGAGAGCGAGTGATGGAGAAGAGTAACAGAGAGGAAGCCCTGATCTTTGTACATCAGCTCTGCCCAGCCCATGCCCGATCCTTCAGGATGCCTGCACAGGTGAGCTCCAGACTGAGACCATAAAAACTGAATGGACCCTTCCACTTACTGCCCCCCAGAGGGAAAATGGCTTGATGATTGAGTTTAGCCAAATTAAAATCTGTGGCTGTAGTTCAGTAGGCAGAGAGCTTGCCTAGGATGTATGAAGCCCTGGGTTCCAGCCTTAGCATGTAGGAAGCAGAGGAAAGAGGATCAGGAGTTTAAGGTCATCCTCAGCTACATAGCAAGTTCCAAGTTCAGCCTGGGATACATGAGAGCTTATCTTAAAAAAAAATAAAAATAAAAATTAGCACATTTCAGAGGAATACAACAGAACCCAGAGTCCCTTTGACAGGCCATTTACAATACAATCTAAAATTGCTAGACATATGAAGAAATAGGAAGATGTGGCTTTACTCAAGAGGCCATCAAGGACACCAATGGTGGGGTGACATTGTAGCTTCAAGGCACACAAAAAATTAGTGTGACATCACTTTGAAGGGGAAGCTTGCTCTGAGCACAGAGAGCCCTGCTCCTGCCCCAGCTCCACCACACACGGGTGGGTGACCTGGAGAAGTTGAGTTCTTTTACTTTTCTCTTCTGTCCTGAGAGACTGATGCAGCTTGTGCTCTCACAGCCCCTGTGATGTAGTTTGTCTTCTCACGGCCCCTGTGATGTCGAATGAAGTCACAACCTGAAATGCTTAAAGCAGCACTGATGTCTAAATAACAATTTCCCCAAGTCCCCATCCAACTCTCAGGAATCTTTAAGCCCCTCTGAGGCCAGCCTGATCTACAGAGCAGGTTCCAGGACAGCCAGGGCTACACAGAGAAAATCCCTGTATAAAAAAAAAAAAAAAGGAAAGGCGCAAAACTACACAGAGAAACCCTGTCTCGAAAAATTAAAAAAAAAAAAAAAAAAGGAAGAGAGAGAGAGAGAGATACGGGCCCCACAGGCAACAAAAGCACATTGTCTTTTCCTCACATACAGGAAGGTGCCTGGCAGATCCACCTATAGCAAAGGACAGACCCACAAAGGAAAGGAAACTGTAAAAAATATAATTAACCTCAGTTTTGCATACGATATGCACCTTCTGGAATGAAGGCCAGAGACCCAGGGAAAACTGAGCACCAGTTTTCTAAGGATAAAAGCTATGATCTCCTGGATAGAGAATGGGAAGAATTTGCCAAAGCCTATTTAGTTGAGTTTTCTTGGCCTCTGAGTATAGGGCTTGGATCCTTCTGGAATAGGGTCTCATGACCTACTATCAGGTGACAGAATTCTCAATGGCCATCCTTCTGGATTGAAGGTAGGGCAAAGCAAGATACCCTCTTACTCCTCTCAGCTCCCCTGTCTCCCCTTCAGTATGAAACACTCATGGACCAAGGCGCCATGTGAGGTGGGAGGGAGTGCTATCTCCTGGACCCCAACACCTACCTAGAATTTATTTTGTTCGATGGCTGGCACAGTTCTGCCTCCTCCATGTCCTCACTCTACAGGCTCCACCCCTCGCCTGGGAAGTCAAGCCAAGATTTGCTGTGATCCCATCCCTTCTGGCATCATGGCTCTAATGTCCAGTACAGAGTAACCGGAGTTGATGCCCACGGAAAAGGAAATTTGAAAGGTAGGTTCAGGATTAATGCAGTGTCTCCTGGCTCCCTGCGGGAAAGGAACGACTCCATTAACCAGGCATGGAAGCACATACCTATATCATCGGGCCACTCAGGAGGCTGCCAGCCCCAGAAAGCTGCAGAAGAAAGAGAAACTTCACCACAGCGCTGTAGAAGACTCCAAAGACACACTCATGGCTTTGCTTCATTCCTGCTGCTATTTTGTTTGTGAGCTATAAGGAGGGCTGATGGAAGGGAACGGATGTTAGCCCCATTGTACAGGTGAAGACATTAAGACCCTAGAAGGTGGCATGGCTTGTGCCACTGTCACTCGACTTCATGCTCATCTCTGGTCAGAGGATGCATGCCAGGTGGGTGACAGGAACCATCCTTTGCTGGTCAACACAAGAGCAAAGCCAGTCAGACCTCCCACCCTGCTGGGCTCCTAAGCCTCTGAGGCCTTTATCTTGGGTATGAGCTCTGTGCTCCCCTTAGGTTAGACTTCTGGGGAGGACCATCATCCACTGAGAAGTGAGCAAGGGAATCTTCTTGGGCAGCTGAGTCTGTCTCTCTCTCTCTCTCTCTCTCTCTCACACACACACACACACACACACACACACACACACACACACCCCTAGAGAAGGCTTATGTCCACCTCTCAGTGCTGTTCTGGAAGTCCAACCAGGCCTCTGGACTCGGGCCTAGTGTCCTGCAAGGCTAGAGAGTGTCCCCTTACCTCTGTCCGTACTTCCATCTTCTTGGTACGCAAAGCCCAGTCTGCAGGGGCCAAATTCAGATCTCTGGGCTGGCTCCTCCTTCTCTGAGGTCTGAAGGAGTCTTGCCCTTCATTGGACCTACTTACCCCAGGTATCCAGGATACAACTTCCCCAGAGCTCATGATCCAGGTGCTAGGGAATGGGGGTCCCTATGCTCTATTAGTCCTGCTCCTAAGGCCTCCCCTCACAGGCACCCCAGTCATGCAGACCAGCCCTCCAACCTTCCCCCAGCCCCAGCACCTCCCCATGCTGCTATTCTGAGCTGCTCATAAATCACCGAGTTTGACTCATTTTTCTTCATAAATCCTGAGCTTCCAGGCTCCTGTTTGATTTGTGTTCCTGAATTATCCATGAAATTTTCAATGGCTTAGTGAACCACCAAGCTCAGGTCCCTTCGGCCCATAAGAAAAGCTCTAGAGGCCGAGACAAGTGATAGAAGGACCACCAAAGTGGTGTGTGTGTGGGGGGGGGGGGGAACATGACAATCCTGAAGAGGGGACAAGTCTGCATGGACGCTTCTGGAAGGCCACTGAGCAAGGCAGAAGGTGCCACTGTAAGCTGCTACCAAAGGAGGTAGAATCTGAAGGGGTCACTTAGCAAGCACACGGTCTGCTCCAAGGACAAGAGTCTCCACGTTTCTTCAAGTCCAAGGACACCTCTTGCACAGGGCAAGAGGACTGGGAGGGATGTAAGGGGTAGTGGGTTAGAGCAATTGCCCAGTTGGTAGAGGGTAGAGCTTGCACAGCATGCACAAAGCCTTGGGGTTCATGCCCAGCACCCGTAAACCAGGTCTGAGGGTGCATACCCAGAACCCCAGCCCCTGAGCTGTGGAGGCAGAAGAATCAGGATGTTCAAAGTCATCCTCCATAGTGAATTTGAGGCCAGCCTGGTATCTGTAAGACTGAAAAAAAACCAACCAACCAAAACAAAACAAAACAAAAAACCTGAAATGATATCTCAGTTCCAACTTTTTTTGAGTTTTTTTTTTTTTAATTATACTAAAACATGTTTGAAGTAAAACACCTTGATACACAGTTCAGTGGCATCCAGTACATTAACAACCTTGTATCTAGCCATTGCCATGGCCAATCTGTGGAGCTGCACCTGGCCCTGCAGGCCACATTCCCCCAACGCAGGAAGACAAGAGGAACGTTTAGGACTCACAGCACATCTGCAGTACTTTGGAATTTGTCCAGACTGGAGTTGCCCAGACCCCTGTGGGGACATACTAAGCCTGTACCCCAGGAGAGAAGATCCCCTCACAATGCTCCCTATCTCCATCCAATGAGGAGCCCCTCCTTCTTAAAACACCTGCTCATCGCCTTCCAGTGTGAACTTGAGAAATCGCCCCCAGCTGCATCTGAGCTAGTAAAAACAGTGGGGACGGATGGTGGCCCTGCAGGCTGTAACCCAGCATCCCCCCTTACCCCCACCCCATGCTGAAAGAAGAAGACTTCTCTACACTGTTCCCTTACCCCCTCTACCACCTGCCACTGAGCCTCACAGCCCCTCACTGAGCAATGACACACACCCCCTTTTAAAATCAAAAGCATCGCTCCACACACAACCATCCAAAAATGTTCCTGCCTGCTGCCAACCACAGCCCTTCCCTCTCTAGCAAGTAGAACAGTGGAATGTAGTTCTGTTAAGGCCCAGGTGCCTAAGCTGGCAGAGGAGAGAGTCACTCCTGGGAGGGCCAGTGGATAAAATACATCTCACTGGCAGACACATGCAAACTATGCACAGGTGGGTGTGTTTAATTGCTGTGAGGCGTCACTTCCTGACAATAATGCTCACCCCCACACATGTGGTGTGTGTCGGGGGCGTGGTTCCAGATGTCCCTCATTGGAATGGTGTCCCTGTATGAGTCCTCAGTCTCCCTACAAGTAAATCATGCCTGGGCAAAGCTGGGTCTCTGGAGAGGTTTGGAGAGCCTTGAGGACAGCTGAAAGTTTAAAAAGCTTTGAGCCTATAATCCTGGTGATTTAGGAGGCTAAAGCAGTTGGATGGAAAGCACAGGGCTAGCCTGGGCTATAAAGTGGGTTCAAGGTCAGCCTAGGCAACTTAGCAAGACACCGTCTCAAAATAATTAGTTAAAAAAAAAAAAAAAGAAAAAGGCTGGGGATATATCTCAGTAGCAAAGCACTTGCCCAGAATATAAAATGGCCTACACTTACTCCCCAGTACTGTGTATGTGAACACACACACACACACACACACACACACACACACACACACACACACACTACTATTCTGCTTTCTTTCCCTTGGGAAGTCCCAAAGAAGCTGAGTGGGATGGCTGGGGTCAGCATGAGTCCTTCCTGCAACGCACCACTGGGGCCAGCCTGGCCAGAAAGATACAGGCCCCACTGGACACCATCTAGATTCCCAGTCTCCACCGACACACTGTTTACAGCACTTGACCAAGCCTTGGCTTCCTCATCTATGCACTGAGCTCAGACACTTGCTTGGTAAGGCTGTTGTGCAGACACTCGGCACTGCACTCACCGAGCAGATACTCAAAACCCCTCCTCAGCCAGACATGGGGGTACATGCCTGCTGTCCCAGCATGGGGAGATTGTCATGAGTTAAAAGCCTATCTGGAGAAAAAAAGCAAGTTCCAGGCCAGCCAGGAATGTATAGAAAGACTGTTCACACACACACACACACACACACACAGAGAGAGAGAGAGAGAGAGAGAGAGAGAGAGAGAGAGAGAGAGAGAGAGAGAGAGAGCAAATAAACAAATAAAATAAAATCAGATTGTCCAAAGACAAGGTGGGGGATTTTATTTTGTCTTTAAAACAAAAAAGGGCTAGAGCTAGGTGGTTGCCTTGGTTAGGGTCACTATTGCTATGATGAAACACCATGAACTTGGGGAGGAAAGGGTTTATCTCGGCTTACACTTCCTGGTAATAGTCCATCACTGAGGGAAGTCAAGCTGGGAACTCAAACAGGGCAGGAACCTGGAGGCAGGAACTGAGGAACTGAAGCTGAGGCCATAGAGGGGTGCTGCTCACTGGCTTGCTCCTCATGGGTTGCTCAGCTTGCTTTCTTATGGAACCCAAGACCACCAACCCAGGGATGGCCCCACCCACAGTAGGCTGGGTCCTCCCCCATCAATCACTAATGAAGAAAATGCCCTACAGGCTTCCCGAGCTCATGGAGGCATTTTCTTAATGGGGGTTCCCTCCTCTCAAATGACTTTAGCTTGTGTCAAGTTGACATAAAACCAGCCAGCACAGTTGTAGTCTTCTTGCCTAGCACACGTGTAAGGCCTGGGTTCCATCCCAAGAAACACAACCCCCGAGCGCGCGCGCGCACACACGTTCTCGCAGGTACACTCGGGGAAGAAAGGAAGCATACACCACTAGTCATCAGTCACACTCAGTGTTCCCTCCTATGCTCCTAATCCCCTTTCAACCTCCTCATCCCCATGAACAGCCCAACTCTTGACCTAACACTGCCTGCTGCACGGAGGAAGCTCGAGGCTACTGTGAAGGCCATTAAGACAGCATGGGCTCTGTAGACCAAGGGCCCCAACCCAGGGCCTCTGCTGATTAACCTGCTCTTAAGCAGCAGCCTCATTAGCTGAGGTTCCTGGTTCCTGCTGGTCCCTCTGCAGCGGCTGCTTTTTTTTTTTTTTTTTTTTTTTTTTTAGTGAGCAAGCAACCATACAGCTGCACCCTAAGTCATGAACAGACTTTTGCTGTTGTAATCAAATAAAACTTACAACAAAGAGAATTAGCCCCACACGGGCGCTGCGTGCCGTGATTAGTCTGCTCCTGGGAGATAAGCTCTCTAGTAAGCAAAGGCTGGGAGACCGAGCATTTGTTTCTGCCCTTTGTTGATTCTTCCAAGTCTTTGAAATGGTGGTGGCTTTAGATTTAATCCGTATCCCAGACACACATATGGAAGTTCCTTCTCAGTGAATTCCAAGGACAACCAGATTGCCTTGGCACCCCACCCCATCCCACATACCCAGGGTGAGCTGTCTGGACCTTGCGTGGGTCTCTCCCTGTTCTTCCCCTCCAAGGATGTGGAGAGCGTCAGTTGATCCTTTGGTCTCAGGGAGGTATAGTTAAACAAATGTGGGCTCCTAGTCGGTGTAGCTTACATTCAAATCACTAGTTAAGTGACCAAGAATGAGTCACATTCTCAACCCCTCAGCTCCTCTCTCGGTACCTGAGGGGGGGGGGACGTGAGGATAGATGAAAGCATTCAGGGACGTGTGGTACTGTCACGAGTGTGTGTGTGTGTGTGTGTGTGTGTGTGTGTGTGTGTGTGTGTGTGCCACATCAGTCATACTGCTAGATTCCCAGCTTCACCTCTTCCAAACCATGCCCCTTGGTTTCTCCCAGTTCTGGCTTCGTTTTCCATCCAATCAGCATGGAAATGGTGCCTCCTGCATGGTGTTGCTGTAGGGCAAACAAGGACACCCCACAGAAAGTGCTGAGAAGGACGCCTGCTTCTGTGGAGAGCACAAAACCCATTGTGTGATGGTTGGCACCCATCTTCTCCCACCTCCAGGGGGGCAGCCCAGCAGCCCTGAACCTGGTAGCCTTGGAACCCCCCAAGCCATGCTGCTTGGAGGGAAGCTAATACCCGCTTCCATTAGGGCAAGTCTGGGGCTGGGAGTGTAGAATTGGGACAGGGGAAGGTTGGGGGAAGAAGCAAGACTGGCGGGAGCCAGAGCTGAGGTAGGATAGGCTTCAGACCTTCGGGCTGCAACTTAGTGGAACTGATAAACCAAAAATGTGGGTCTTCGCCCTTGGCAATTCTAGGAAGACATGCCCAGCAGCCTTGACTTTGAAATGTACTCCACTCAACTGTGAATGAATAATTTACAGCCTTTGATCTTATATTGCTGAGGAGAAGGCGAGGGAGAAGACTATGAGGTCTGTGGGTACCAGAAGAGAACACAGCACTTAACCCTCTCTGCCTACACCTAGGCTTTCAAGCCTCCTACAGAGACCCATCTTGGGGTGTGGGCATTGGAAAGCCTGTTGTTCCTGCCCCTATTCATCAGGGCCACAATAATATGTCAATGCTAGCATGCGACTGAGACCAGAGGAGAAGACAAAAGGAAAGTTGTAAACACGGAGGGCAGACAGCTATTGAGCTGTTCTTATCACTGCCAAAGTCACAGCCAGGCTGCCCCCACTTAGACCCAGCTCTCCTGTCCACGAGTCACTCTCTCCTCATGCAGAAAAAACATCGACAAGCCCTTTCTTCACCGGCATGGGAGTGAATGGCACTAACGGCTTCCACCTAGGACAGTACGGGCCACAAGCGCCTATCGGTCAACCGGGGACTTCCCTTCTTCATAAAGCCTGCGCCCGTTTGTTTCTAGGAGCCCCAGGGGTGTCTCACCATGGGGCGCCTGGGTTTTCGCTCACTTGCAGCTCTGCGGGAGTCTCTCTTCTCTCCAGACCCCTGCAAATTGGCAATGACAAAAAAAAAAAAAATCACTCAATGAGCGCTTTTAAAATTGAAATGTATCATTGCTTTAATCAAGTATTCCAGCATGGGACTGACTATGCTAAGATTCAGCATCATCCTCTTGAAGAAGGGCAGATGCCAGAATGAAGGGTCCTACACAGCATTGCCTGACCCCGAAGACTTAGAGGGCAGAAACAACTCCTGTTCTACATACATACAAATACACATACACAAACACACATACTCACACAGATGCTCACATGTACACACACACACACACACACACACATACACACGAACCACACATGGACAAGCATGTACACACATGGTGTTTCTCTCCACGGACACATAAGCCATCAATGCTTATGGTTGGAAGAGTTTGGTGAACAACCATACACGTATCCCAAGACAACTGTCTCCATGGTCCCTAGGCATTTAGCCAGAACCAAGGCCAGGCCTCTCCAGGTACTACAATGACATATCTCCTGGGGACACACCTTCTCTAGCATCTGTTTCCACCACCCCTCCGTCCTATTCCAGCAGACACAACTGTAGATAAATGACCCCATTGTGGACAGTGAAGTGTTTGGATATCCTGCACCTCAAAAATCTTATGATGCTAGGAATCAATGAATAAACAGGCCTTGGGGTGTGAAGAATCATCATGACACATGCCAACCAGATGAGAGACTCAGCTTAAGCTGGGTCAGCCCGGAAGCTATCCTGTCCTCCCTCAACACATGGCTCAGTCCTGACTGGCAGTCCCTGCTGGGAAGAAGCCACTAGTGTGAAAAGGCCACACCCCCAACGTTGCTGCCTGTCCTTCTGTGGGGTCTCAGTCATGGCCCTGCTCAGGTGAGGAAAGAGGATCAATGGGTCTAGCTCCCTGTCTACTCCTCCTCTGTCTGCCCCTTGCTTTTGTTTCTTTAGCTAACATTCCCGCCACACAGAGGCATTTTCAAAGCTAGCTTCCACTGCCCTCCAGGAATAGCTCAGCCGAACTCTGCATTCCCCACCTGAGACCTGCCCCTCAGCCTCAGCAGGACCACACCTGTGTTACTGGAAGTTAGAGGCGTGACCCAGGCTCTCCCTCCTCCAGACATTGTGAATGCTGTTTTGTCGTCAGAGAAACCACTCTGCTGACCCTGCCCTAGATCTTATGTGCCTTGGTGCACAGTGTCTGTGCCACCTCCTCTGGAAAGTCATCCAGTTGCACATACCAGGAGTCCATCATTCCTCACTCAAGGAGCACTCACTCCTACCTGTGACAGAGCTGTGGTCCTTGGGAGCAACAGCAGGGTCTCAGGTAGAGCTTGGTGCTATCAGCACACTGGTGCTTAGTACAGGTTGGACGGAGAAGACCTTGCCTTTCCCTGGGGCAGGGACCTCAGGAAGGGTGGCAAACAAACCTCTGCAGATCTCTCCTGGCAGTGTGCAGGTGGGAGCCAGGCACTGTATGGGTCTCAAAGCACAACCTTACCTACAGAGTACTCGGACAGCCAGCATCTAGCTGGGCGCTTCCAGGGGCGTTGGGTGCTGTGCTAAGCACTTGACTCTCATTATCGTATTTACTCCTCACAATAGCCAGGTCGTGGGGACACCATTAGCACCATTTTCAGGTGAGGAAATGAAAGATCAGAGGGGTTAATTGAGCTGACCAAAGCAACACAGTGACTAAGTGAAACAGAAAAAAATGAGGTCTGGCTGCCTCTGGAGTGTGGCTGTAATCCTCCCAGAGCTATTGTTGGCCCCAGGGCATTCACACCCCCCACAGGACCCCACACCCAGGGCATTCACACCCACCACAGGACCCCACACCCAGGGCATTCACACCCACCACAGGACCCTACACACACAGAGTATTCACACCCATCACAGGACCCCACATGGCATTTGGTGTGAGGATGAAAAGGATCAGAGGCTCAGCTGAGACCAAAAGTGTCACATCAGGACTCAGACCCCTCCCCAAAGCATGAAAGACAGGATATCTCAAGGAGTCAGTTTCCCAGCCAGGGAAGCTAGTCCTCACCTGAGAGGTGAATGGTTTATCGTCACAGGTACCCAAAGCCTCATACAAACACTGACGTCATGACGGGGAACCTGGGCCATGGAAGCCCCAACGACGCCCCCACCAGGCACCTGCATCTCCTCCTGTGCTCTCCACTATGGGCAGCCTGGAGAAGGGGAGCCAGGAAGAGGAGGAGGGGAGGGGAAGAGAGGAGAGGGAAGAAAGGGTAAAGATGGAGGAGAAGGAGTGAGGAAGCAGAAAAGGCAAGGAAGGAGTCAAGGAGGAGGAGGAGGAGAAGGAATGGGGTGGGGAGCCATCTTCTCAGGCTGAGAGCCTGCGTTATGTGAGACTCTATCTCAAAAAGCATACAGACAGGGGTCTGGAGAGGTTGCTCAGAATTTAAGAGTACTTGCTGCTCCTGCAGAGGACCCAGGTTCAATTCCCAGCACCTACATGGTGGCTCATAACCATCTGCAACTCCAGGTCCAGGGGATCCGTGGTGGTTTGAAAGAAAAATGGCACCCTAAGGGAGTGGCACTATTAGGAGGTGTGGCCTTGTTGCAAGAAGTGTGTCACTGAGGGGTGGGCTCTGAGGTCTCCTTTGCTCAAGCTATGCCCAGTGACATAGTTCACTTCCTGTTGCCTAGGAATCAAGATGTAGAACTCTCAGCTCCTTCTCCACCACCACGTCTGCCTGCACACCGCCATGTTTCTCACCATGATGTCAATGGACTAAACCTCTGAAACTGTAAGCCACTCCAATTAAACGTTTTCATTTATAAGAGTTGTCATGGTGTCTCTTCACAGCAATAGACAGGATCCAATACCTTCTGACTTCCTCGGACACCAGGCATGCATGTGGTGCACATACAGGCAAACCACTCATACACATAAAATGATTTTTGAACAAGCATGCATTTAGACATGCACACCAGATGATGGGATCCTGGGCAGTTCTCTATGTTGTCTGAGCCTCCATGTCTGGAGCTTCCATGTGCCCATCTGAGGAGAGGCGTGACTCCCGGGGAATTTCAGGCAGCTTACTTGGGGGACAGCTCTGTGAGCCCAGGGTGTGCAGATATAAGGAACTGTGGCACTGATCACAAGCTGACATCAGCAGCCTCGCCCTCGATGTCCCTGACTCGGTAAAGGGTGAGTAAATTACCAGTGAGCTGATGGGGCTGCTGGACAGCTAGTAGCTCCAGGCCCTTCTCTGACCATTGAGGCTTGCAGCCTCTACCGAGCAGGGTTCAAGTGGAAGAGGCAAAGGTAGGTGGGGATCCATGAGCCCCTGATGCCTTCCTTACTCTAAGCAACTCCAGGGCATCACCCTCATTGCAGGCTGCTGAGGCCCACAGTCCTAGGTCCCCTGCCTCAGGAGATCTGAGCCCAAGTTGGCTAATTCTGCTTCCCTGTTGCTTGGACCCCAACCTCCCTATGCTCTACATCCTACTCCCCAGTCGCCCCCTGCCCTGCTTCCCCGAATCCATCGCCCCTCTAGCACGAGTAACTGGACATCCTGGGAACGGGCAGTGAGGTGATGCCCTGCCTTGTGTATCCTAGTGAGGTGCTTCTCTCTCTCCCTGCTCAGGCAGCCTTCTAACTGATGCCATCTGTTTCCCATGGCCATACCTGAGAGAGGCCTAATGTGGCTGTAGGCAGGAAGCAGAAGCTCTAAGATCTGGGGTAGAGCCATCCCCTGGGGGACCAAGCTGGACCTCAGGGTTCCCATATACTCAGTCATATGCCCAACACCCAGGACACCCTGACCCTTAAAGGCCAAGATCTTCCCTTGTGTGTGACTTGGGAAGGAAGCAAGGGACCTTGCCCTTCTCCCTCCCCCTGAGGGACCCCCACCTAACCCTGGGAGCAAGTGGTCTCCACCAGAGACTCTGCAGAGGGTGCGTGGGGCAAGGCTGCCCCCCACAGGCAGTTGGAGGAGGAAGTCTCTGGACTCAGCGGCTGAAATCCCTTCTCCAGCACCGGGAGAGGGTGTGGGCTGTGTAGAATCTCTTTGTTGGATTATCTCCATGATCCTCAACCTCACCCTGAGGCAGAGAGAAATCCATTTAAACGATGTCAAGAGAGAACTCAGAACTGGGGTGGGGGCTGAGGGTTTCTAAGCCCTGCATTAGGATGTGGGATTTGGACAGAGAGACTCTCAGAGTCAGATCCCTCACCCAGCACTGTCAGGGGACACTGTCCACGACCACATACCCCTTCCCTGTCCTGACTGCTGACTCTGTGGTTGGTCCCTTCCATCTCCTTCATCTCATAGCCTCCTGTTGTCTGAAAGTACTTTCAGAGATCCAACCAAGATCTCTCCTGCTGCAACTGAAGCTGGGACCCAAAGCCAGGCTGGAGTCCTGATTGTCCAGGGCAGGAAGAGATGAGTGCAGGCACCAGAACAGGACACAACAAGTGTGGGAAAGGAGTCTGTGGGAGACAGAAACTGGAGGCTGCAGGCCAGGGGAGACACATCACAGTGCAGGGAGCATCTCTGCAAGGCAATTGCCTGTGCTTCTGTTGGCCCAAAGCCTGGTTTCCTCCAAGACAAGCTAGCTGCTCTTTTGCATCATTGGAACAGATCTGAAGCAGGGAGCCTGGGCTCAGTCAGCGATGAAATCGTTAGCCCTTGCTTCAGAGCCAGCTCCAGTATGGAGATGGCTGTCTCCCAGCCAGGCTAGCCTTGGATCTTTCTGTTGGTTTCATATACTATTTATTTATTTATCTATCATTGTTACTATAGTGGGTATGCTCATGCCTCATGTGGAGGATAGAAGACAACTTCTGGAAGTCCAGTCTCTCCTTTCACCTTGTTGAAGCAGGGTCTCTTGTTATTTCCATCATGTGCTTGGTGTATTCCAGGCTAACTGGTACTCAAGCTTCAGGGAGATTCAGAATTCAACTTGACACTGCATTCGGCTTTTTTTTTTTTTTATGTGGGTCTGGGGATGGGACTCAGATCATCAGGCTCACACTGCAAATACTCAGACCCACAGAGCCATCTTGCATGGCCATGTTTTATATTTTTGAGATGGAATCTCATGTAACCCAGGCTGGCCTGGAACTTGCTATGAGACAAATCTGATGGACAGGGCAGGCAAGTCAGTTCCCTATCTGCATCTCAGACTCCTCCCCTAGTGGGGGGCTCTCTCCATAAAGGGGTAAGCATTCCCTCTGTATTCTGACTCTGTAATTCCTGGCACCAGCCACAGTGTGGATCTAATTAGTTAAGTCCAGGAATCACCAAAAAGACAAAATATATGGACTTTTTCCTGGCTTTGTCCTGGAGGAATCCCTAGAACTGTTCTGTCCTTAGCTAAGGCAAGGTCTTTCAGAGCCCCCATATCTAGTATGGGTCGGACTATGGCCAGGGACAAGAACATTTGCTCAGCAGGGCCATTCACTGGTTAGCAGGTTAGAGCCAGGAAGCCCAGAGAGGGCCAGAAGCTGGCCTAAGGTCAAAGAGAGAGTCACAGGTAATATGCTGAGACAAGACAATGCCCAGTTCCTGTACCCACCCTTCTCCTGAAGCCAGAGACAACTTCACCAAGCCAAGAACCCTTCCTCTACAGAATAGTACCTGGTTCCCAAGTATACAGGGAGACTTGAGTTCAAATCACAGCTCTTATGCTTCCTACAGAACACCTCAGACACTCAAGCTCACCAGGCCTTTTTTTTTTTTTAATATATATATAACATGAATGTATAGAGTCGGGCATGGTTCCACATACCTATAATCCCAGTTCTTGGGTACTAAAGCAGAAGGAATGCTAGTCTGAGTCTAGCCTGGGCTACATAGTAAGGGTCTGTCAGAAAGTGGGGAGGGGACTCTAATTGCTTACTTCCCAGGGGAGATGATGGCCATGAGCAATGTTAAGGATGCAGGATGTACTCGGTCCATGAAAAGCACACAATATTGGTAAGCCACCGCTGTCTTCACATGCATGTACACTGGCACACTCATGTGTGCTCACATGCAGGTACTCCACCCTCACAAACTCACCCACTCACACACAAACGGAAAATATTAGTAAAAGGGAAGAAAATGAAAACCTGCCAACGGCCTGAGGCTTTGTACCACCCCTGCACAGATGTAGTCTTGATGACTAGATGAAGGGACTCAGGGAAGAGGGAGAGGAGGAAGCAGACCAAGATCCCCCAAGGGGGCAGGATTCATCCTAAAGTTAAAAGGATAGGGACCAGGCTCACCACAGTCTGGCACCACCTCTCCTAACTGGCCCCTGCTGGTCACCTAGCAACAAGCATCTCTCCCAAATCCTTCCTAAATTGCCCACTGCCTCCTCTTCTATAATTCTGCCACCCTTCCCCCACAGCCCACACATCTTCTAGGGCAGGCTCCCGGGCCTGAAGACTCATGGGAGCCTTTCTGAGAGCCTTGAGAAGAGAAGGTGCTGGGATATTCTGTGTGGAGACCAGAGCAATTGGTCTGGAATGGGCAGAACAAGAGTGTAGAAGGATATCATGGCCCTGCCTAAACCATGGATCAGGCAGGATCCAGAGCCATGTGAGACCTTATTCAAAAGATACAGCTGTAAAATCCCCAAATTTCTTACCCTGGGAAGTGTTGGGGAAAGGTCATGTGGAACAGAGGAGAAGGGGTAAGAAGGCGGCCTTGCTGAGTCTGAACTATCATATGTCCAACACCCTGATACTAACTTCAGTCTAAAACTCATGCAGTTTTCAGGGCTATGAGTCCAGGGGAGAGGAGCCCTCTGCCCACAGTCTGCAAGTAAAATGCAACAGCCCCCACCCCCCAGGACTGGACCTCAGATCTGGCCAACTCCCAGCACGCTGTGATTCTATGGCCAGGGCCAGGAGATGGAGCTTGCTAGAAGGCAGGCTTTACCAGGGAGCCCAGCCCACACAAGGCCACTGGTAACCAGAATGCACCTGCCTGGACCAGGGCATAGGCCAGTCAGTGGTCTTCACCCCACCTACCCTCCTGGAGTTTTCATCTACACTTTGCTTCTTGTAGCCCTGCTCCCACCATAGGTGCTAAGACCCTGGCTTTCTGGCACAGAGATCCTGGGACATGGATGACCCCTTGTCACCTGCTCTTCCACAGACAAGCTTCCTTAATTGCTGACACCTTAGCTTCCTCTTCCTAACCACCACACGCAGCTTCCTGGCCCTGGGCCCACACCGACCCATATACCTGGGATGCCTCCAATACCAAGAAGGCTCTCATTGCTTTGCTGCTGCAGAAGACACCCTCCCTTCTCAAGACTAACCAGATGCACGTGATCTTCCCAGACTCAGAACACTCCGGCTTCCATTCCCACCACACTTTCACCCACTTCTGACCTCAAAGGGGCCACCTTGAACTAACGTCACAGACTAGACCTGGGAACAAATCCAGGACAGTTGAGAGGCTTGGAGTCCTGCACCAATGCTGTGAGATGTTCTGTATGTCTTGTGGGAGTCCGTTCTCGGGTTCCTCGTGGCTTTACCCAGCAGGTCCGCATAGAGGATGATTAGGACCACCGGCCTGAGTGCAGGTGTCTGAGATGGTCTGCACTTGGCTGTGCTGTGGGATGGGCTGTATGTCAAGTTGCCCTGATTGATCAATAAATAAAACACTGATTGGCCCGTGGCTAGGCAGGAAGTATAGGCGGGACTAACAGGAGAAATAAAAGAAAGAACAGAAAGGCAGGAGACACAGCCAGCCACCGCCAAGACAAGCAGCATGTAAAGATGCCAGTAAGCCACGAGCTATGTGGCAAGGTATAGATTTATGGAAATGGATTAATTTAAGATATGAGAACAGTTAGCAAGAAGCCTGCCACGGCCATACAGTTTGTAAGCAATATAAGTCTCTGTGTTTACTGGGTTGGGTCTGAGCGGCTGTGGGACTGGCGGGTGACAAAGATTTGTCCTGACTGTGGGCCAGGCAGGAAAACTCTAGCTACACACCAACTTCCCTTGTGACCTCAGGCCAGCCACGTCTCTGTGCCTAGGGTTTCCCATCTATGAAGCAGGGACAGTAGTAGTACTCTCTTCAAAGGATGACTGAGGAGTGAGAAGTGACAGGCACTAGAACGGGGCAGGACAGTCATGGAAACTCTTGTCAGCTCCTCTCCTGTGGATGGAGGGGAAGCGGGAGGCTTCCCCACCCAGCGCAAGCCCCCAGCCTGGGCAAGGCCACCAGCAAAGTGACAGGCCTAGTGTTGAGCTAAATTAGTTTGACCCAGAGATGTTCTGTTCTATTCTGCTTCCCCCAACCCTGGTCAGGGGCATTCCTCTTGTTGGGGGGGGGGGCTACCAAACACCCTGCCTCTTTATGTTCTGAAAAAACCACAAATGGTCTGGAGTCAACTCCTGCAACTCCCCTACCTTCAACTCCCTGAGGTAAGCCTGCCCCAAGGTCTCTCGAGCACAGCCTCGTTCCTCCTGAAAGGCTGTTATCCTCCAATGTTCTAATTAAAGAACAGTCTCCTGTCCCGGTCTGGGCTGTGCTCTTCTTTCTCTCCTTCGTTGTCTCAATCCATTCCCCATCTAACACCCAGGATCCCGGTCTAGCGAGGTTCTGCTACTGTCCAAGGGTCTTGATTGGGTTCATTTTGTCTGCCAGCTGAAGAATTAAAAGGCAGGGGAAAAAATCTCCAATTGTGACGGGTAGTAACGGAGAAATCACAAACACCGCAAACAGCAGCAGACAGAAAAGGCTTTTGCTGGGGGGTAAGGAGGCGCTCCAGTGCCACAGACACACAGAGGAAAAGGCCCTCTGCACAGCAGAAGGGGTCTCAGGAAGCTGAAATTCCAGTCTCTTCTCTAAGGCTGGGGTCTTTACTCTCTGGAGAGTCTTCCTCCCCTGATTTAGGGTTGGTCAGTTTGAAGAAAGACAGGGTGGTTGATTGGCCCACGACTGCTGTGTTCTGACTGGGCCTGGAGCTCAAGCCAGTCCATCAGCAGGGGGCCCCACCAGCAAAAGTGTGTGTGTGGGGGGGGGGGGAAGCCCACAAGGCCTTTGTCTTAAGCTGCCAGGCTTTTGTCTCAGGTTAGGAGAGTGAGGAAGAAGCCGGCCATCTTGGAAGTTCACCACCCTTATTACCTAGCTAGGGACTCTCCCGCTGTCTGTCTGCCTGCCAGGAAGTCTAACTCCTAGTTCCTCTGCTCTACAAATGCAGCAGCCATGTGCCCAGCATCACCAGGGCCGGAGCATGGCAGACCTCGGCTTCAAGCCCAGAGCAGGTTACTGACACCTAGAGAGGAGGAGCCTTCTGCAAAATGCCAGGGCAGTGACTTTCCTTGCTCACTTTCTTCCTCTACTTCCTACTGACCATAGCCCAGTTCCTCCCCTCCCCCTCCCCTCCCCCAGATGGAAGCATCAAAGCGCAGAAAAACATCGAAATTGCCAAATGCAATTTCTCTCCG
The DNA here is from genome assembly GCF_004664715.2 of Peromyscus leucopus. NCBI lineage: Eukaryota > Metazoa > Chordata > Mammalia > Rodentia > Cricetidae > Peromyscus > Peromyscus leucopus. Next base: position 66,179,190 of record NC_051086.1, read on the forward strand.
GAGACGACAAATTTGCTGCAATTTGTATTTCCAAACAGGAGCTGCAGTTCCGGAGTGGCTCCCAGGCAGGTTCCCCACCCCCCACCAAAGCATCTTCCATCCCACCCAGGATGGTGCTCGCCTCTTCTCTGCTGCAGGGGAAGAGGTACCAAGGGTTGGGAGGTTGTCAGAGCAAGGGCAGGAAGCAAGAGAAAGAAGCAGGCGCTCCGCTCGCTCCCATAGGCCAAGCTCAGAGCTCCCAACCCTCAAATGGTCTGCCAGGACCAACTCTGCATGGAGTGAACAGGGACATAAGTGCCCCTGGTAAATGACAAGCTGGGCCGGGACTCATTACCCAGAAATCCTAATACATTCAGCAGCTTTATCACAGTCGCTGTGTGGCCAGGCCGTTCGGCCGTAGCTTCGGGGCAAGTCTCTTCCCCCAGACAATGGCTCTGTTGCTGCCGACAAAGGTAGCTTTGACTAAATCTCTATCTTAGAAAGAAAACTTTAGATTCAAAGGCTAGGGTGAAAACCTGAGAGCTCAGAGATTAGAGTAGCGCTAACTTTCTCTCCTTGCCGGCGTCCGTCCATAGACGCCTCCTTCCTTCCACACCGCCCCGACTAAAAAGCCCAGGCTTTGCTCCTCCCTGCTACTTCCTGTCAACCAGTGGCTAATCCCACCCCTCTGGGCCCAGGTTAATTTTATTTAATGCAAATGCAACACATCTTTACACAGTTATGTAAATGCAGCATAAGCAAACATAGCACATCTTTGCCTAGTTAAATATCCCACAACATTCAGCCATCTATGGTGAGCTAAGTAGTCTCCTCCCCCTTTTATCTGAAGGGGCTGTGGGGCCGGACCACTCTCAGGTAGCTAGTGGTAAGATGTAACACTAAAGTCTAGTTTCCCTGTCTAACGTCTTCCTGTGACCTCGGGCCACTCCCACCATCTGAATGTTCTCAGGTGCGGACCTAAGAGATTGCGTGGCTGTTTGTTTTGCTTGTTTTTGTTTTTTACACTGACGTCCCTTGAACAGGGCGTGCTGGTTAATTTCCTGTGCCAACTTCACTGGGCACTAGACATTGCTCTGGGTATGTCTCCGGGGGTGTTTCCTGTTGTGTGTATGGTTAAGATTAGCACTTGGGCAAGTAGACGGAGAAAAACAGATGGCCGTTGGTTGAAGGCTTGAACCCACCCTGCTAAGGAAAACAGTTTCCTGCGCCCCACCCCCGCAGTCCCCCTGCCCCTACCCCCACCCCCCCACCCTGCCTACCTGCCATCAAACTGACTTGGGCTTTTTCCTACCCTTTCTCTTCAAGGAAATGATGACTATTCCTGGTTCTGGGTCTGCCAGCCTTCAGATGGGAGTCACATCCTCCTCCCTGGGACTCTCAGGCCTGCGGACACAGACGAAAGGGAAACCCAGTTCTTCTGAGTCTCTCTCTAGCTGGTCACCCATTCTGCCGATCTTAGGCTTGCCCATATCCATAAGAGAATGAGCCAGTTAGTTCTGTGTATTAAATGTCTGTGTGTAACAAATGTATGTAACTATGGCCTCCTGGCTTTTCGTTAGAGAATCCTGATTAACGCACAGGGTAACCTTGAAATCTATTCCTTCTCTTTGATTTGTATTGTGAAAGCTAGACTTTGTTTTCCAAGGCAAAATTCAATTTTCTAAAGGGAAGATTCATTTCCAAGATCTAACACTGACTCAGCCTATCACTCTGTGAATCCTCCCTGCCCTAGGGGCTCCTGCTCTGGCCAGGCAGAGGGGTGGGGCCTCATCCCAGTCAGACTCTGAAGCTGAGAAGAAGGCAGTGGCCCTGCCCTCCGGCTTTGAGAGGCCTAGGAGCTGGGAGCACCCCTCTGTGGTGAAATCCTGACCTAGGGCCCTTTCTCCCCACGAGAGCAGAACCTTCTGGAGGAGAAACCTCAACCATCTCTCCGTCTAATGGGTCTTTAATTCTCCCCTCCCCCATTCCTTATTTGCAGTTAGAGCAATGCTGGGGAACTCCACAAACTATGGCCAGCTTGCTCCTGGGCTGGCTCTTGTGAAACTATTCTGTTGGCCATGCCCTTCTCTCAGGGCTACAGTATTGTTGGCCCTGCTGTCTGTGCAAACCCAAACAAACTGCTACTTTTCTCCAGATTCCTATTTCTTGGTATTTGAGGAACCAGCCATCTGGGAGACATTTGAAGCTAGATCTTTACCTCACTCCATACACCAAAATAAATTCCAGATGGATCTCAGTGTTTAAACATATACAATGAAACCACAAACGTCCTCACAAAGAGAGAACTCTTAATATAAGCAAAATTCTACATAGGACACAAACCATAGCCCAAAGAAAAGTCAAAGTGCATACATTTCAGCTCCATAGAAAACTGCTAACTTACATGAAAAAAAATTGGAACAAAATTAAAAGACAAACGATGAATTGAAGGTTGATACTCATTAGTCCATAGCTCACCAATAAAGCTGATTGCTTAGAGAACTGGGAATTAATGAGAAAAAGACTAAGATCCCATCTTAAAGATTCATGAAGAGCACAGTCAGGTGGTTCACAAAGACGGATAGACTAGCATCAAACGTGGCGAGGGCAGCAGCAGTCTCGATAACAAGGGGAAATGCAGCAGCTGGAGCAGGATGCTGGTGTTGTGTATCTGTTATGGAAACAAGTCTAGGTTTGATCTCTTTTGGGAAAACAGGAAGACTGAATGATGGTTAGGGCTATAAGTTGATAACATTTCTATTAGGTGCAGTTTGGCAGGATCTGACCCCAGCACACCCTTCTCTAGGAACTGATCGTTTTGTGAGAGCAGACTAACTCATGTACAGTACCCTCCTACTTTGAGTACAACAACCCACTATTGGGCCTCTGGGCCTTGGTTTCCTCTCCTGTGAAATGGGAATATCAAGAGGATCAGCCTCAGAGCCTGTTGTATCATGTGCATCCATAAAGCCACTAGCAGGGTTGGGCTGATGTGGAGGAAAGTCTCAGGAACAGTAAGTACTCCTGCCGTACTCAGGACCAATCAGAGGCTGAATGACCATTTGAGGGAGGACTTTGGAGTGGGCAAGTCTATGGTGATATTTCACTTGTGCTGAAATGTGATTTTATTTGTATGTTAATAAAGTTGCCTGGGGATCAGAGCTAAGAGCAAGCCATTTAGCAGAAGCCCGGCAGTGGTGGCACAATCGGATCACATGGCAGGCAGAATCTCTGTGTGTTTAAGGACACAGCCAAGCGGTGACCTGAACCTTTCATCTCAGTACGAACCATAGAGACCTGGAGGTCTGTATAGACAGGCAGTGACAAGGAAGTCATGTGGTTGGGTTTAGAACCAATGAGAAGGCAGAACAGAAAGGCGATAAAAAAGACAGGACACAAGAAGAAGGTCTCTCTCTCAGGGGAAGGACGGCAGCGAGTGGTAAGATAAGGTGGTCTTAGCTCTTGGCTACTGCTCGATCTCTGGGCTTTTAACTCTTTATTTGGCTCTGTGTTTCTTATTTAATAAGACGGTTTAGAATTACATCTACGCAAGTCTACCGTCAGCCCCCTTTAGAAGGAGGAGCCTCTATTCGGCAAGGCCAATGACCAGAGTGCCTGTGGCAGGACAAGGCTGCTGAAGTTGAGTGTGTTGTGTGCAGGTGTTTGGTCAGTAATGGGAAAGACCAAAATGATCTTCTTGGGAGCAAATCCTGACACTGCCTGACCAGACCCCACCCCCTGGGGGGTGGGCCACTTCGGTTCAGGAAGCTGGACCGGCTTACCTTTCTTAGCAGCTCTTCCTGAATGATGCCAAGCCTGCCTAACTGTCTCTAACACTCTCAAAATGGCGTGGTTTCTCTGTGGTGTGGTTTCTAAGTGTCAGGCCTTGCTAAGTACCCAACAGTTCCTTTTTCCATCCAGCAGACTTGTCCCGTGGCGATCACTGTTTTCCCCCCATTTGACAGAAGAGGAACCAAAGCTCCACCGTGGAGGATTCTCCCAGCAGCTCAGTGTCAAGGCCCACATTGGACCTGAACTTCTCTGACATCACCTGGACATATCTCTGTATGCACCAAGAGGGCCACCTCTAGAGTGTATGTATCTCCTCAGAGCTATCCATCAGAATGACCCCCACCCCAAAGGATTTCTCTAAGTATAAGGTCAAATTGGGTTTTTTGTTTGTTTGGGGGGGGGTGTGCACACGCCCAGGGATCAACCTTGACCTTGGGTATGATTCCTGAGGAGCTGTCCTTTTATAAGACAAGGTCTCTCATTGGAACCTTTAGGCTAGGTGAGGTTCACTGGCCAGTGAGCACCAGGGAGCCTCCTGTCTCCGCCTCCCTAGTGCTGGGGTAGCAAACATGGCCTACCACACTCCACTTTTTATAGTATAGAGGATCAAACTCAGGTTTGCATACCTGAATGGCAAGCACTTTACTGAGCCGTCTCTCCAGGCCCGAGACTGGTATGGGACGAGGCCAGGCTATAAGGAGACTCTGACTTTTTCTCTATTTTCAGATAGGGCAGGAAACCTAAGCTGGCCCACCCAGTAGTGACAGAACTGCAGCTGTCACATCGTTCCTGACCCATCTCTTCAAGAACTGAAGAGCCTCAGAAATGTGGTCATAGGTAGTGGTGGCAAGGAGGATTTAGAAAGGCCAATAAGGAAGGGTGAGCCAGGCGGTGGTGCACACCTTTAATTCCAGGCCAGCCTGTTCTACAGAGTGAGTTCCGGGACAGCCAGAGCTACACAGAGAAACCCTGTCTCAAAAAAAAAGAAGGAAGGAAAGAAGGGAGGGAGAAAGGGGGGAAGGGAGAAAGAAAGAAAAGAAAGGAAACAAAGGAAAGAAAGAAAGAAAGAGAAAGAAAGAAAGAAAAGAAAGAAAGAAAGAAAGAAAGAAAGAAAGAAAGAAAGAAAGAAAGAAAGAAAGAAAGAAAGAAAGAAAGAAAGTGATCAAGGCTCCTGAGTGCCCTTGCCATGCTGAGAAAGAGCCTCAAAGAAACAGAATGCCAGGCAAGGCCATTGACCCCCCCCCCCCAACCAAAATGCCAGTCAGGCCATTGACCCCCCAAAACCAGAATGTCAGTCAGGCCATTGGCCCCCCAGAACCAGAATGTCAGTCAGGCCATTGGCCCCCCAGAACCAGAATGTCAGTACCCCCCCCCCGCCCCCACAACCAGAATGCCAGGCAAGGCCATCTCCTCTCCTTCCTTCTGCGCACGCAGGGCCAGTGCATGTAGGTTCCAGCTCTACCAGCTAATTGTCTTCCAAACAGATGAGGGCTCAGCACCCGGCTTCCTTCCGGGAATCCTTGCAGTCCCCTTTAGCTTAAGATAAATTGTTGCTTCTGATTCAATTTCTTCCCCCCTCCCCCCTTCCCCGAGTGGTTTCCTAAAACAATAAGCAAACACATTTCTCATCCCTGCATTCAATGCTTCAGGCAAGGAGCAGAAGCTCTGCTTAGGGTTCCCAGCACCAACAGGAAGTGAGCCCAAGGCCCAGCGGTGGCAGGGGGGGGGCAAGAGGCAGGGGGGTGGGAAAGTGAGCTCCAAGGAGGACTCAGCTCTCCATGCAAGGTTTGGGTACCCAGGGCCCAGCTTGCTTTCCTCTGTCTGTAGTAAGATCATTATGTTGTGTGTTGGGGAGTAAGACCTCCTCCTCACATGGCCCAGCTCAGGGTCATGTTCACTCTGGACTCTTCCAGATGTCTCTGACTATGCTCTCCCTCATATCTACAATAAGCTTTCTCCTCTACCATACCTAGAAACAGTTATGTCCTTCCTTTTTTATTTTTTTATTTTCATTAAGATTTTGAAGAAGTGAGGTGTCTAGTTGGTGTACATCCTTAGTCCCAGTACTCAGGAGCCAGAGGCAAGGATACCTCGATGAGTGCAAGGCCAGCCTGGTCTACATTGCAAGTTCCAGGCCAGCCAGTGCAACTATCTCAAAATAAAAAGATTTTGAAGAAAAGACACCTATTCTGTTAACTTGGATTTGCATTTGGCCTGTAGTTATGGAGTCGTGTCTGTGCGTTGTGGGAGGGTCTGTAATCAATTGCTATTTTGAAACGTGATTGAAGAAACAGGAACATAACTTGTACTGGCTACTAAGCTGTGACATCCACCTCATCTGCTCTTCCTGATACCCTGTCCAGGAAAACATTTAAACGGCCACAATCTCCAATTGTACAAATCAGCAAACAGACTCCCGGAGAGGGGACAGCACTTGACAGGTCTCAGATCTGAGCCTGAGCTCAGATGTTCCGTTGTTTACAACATCAATGTCAAGAAAGAGTGAGCAGAACTCTGCAGGGCCCAAGAGCCACCTCATGGTGTCCTTCTAGACATCTCAAGGGCTTCTGACAGTCCCCTCACCATTCTAAGAACATCCGGGTTAGGAACAACAGTGATTAAGGTTTATTTATGAAAACATGCCTGGGACCAGTTGACTACAAAGTTAAAACAAACCGCAAGAGTGTATAGGAATCCAAGGGATGCTGTTTTTATGCCTTGTCAAGTGTGACTGAGAAACAGCAGGAATGAACAGACTGGAGACTCCCCTCAGCCTCATCTCTCCAGAAGACAGTGGCAAGCCCTTTGTGCGATAGGGGCCTAAGAAAAGCTTAAGAACTGAGTAAACTGAGGAGCTGAGTAATGAAAAGCCTCCATTTCAGGCTCCTCCCTCCTTGAATTTATGCAGACCCCAACAAAATAGCAAGAAAGCCAAGCTCAGGGGGTCCCTCAGTGCCACAGATAAGAACCCAGTCTGAGCTCTGACGGCTCTGACAGAACAGCAGTTTCACCATCTGAGGAGGTAACCCCCAAACTACTTAGAAGTTACAATTGTCTTCCTAGTGGGTAAGGATTTTTTTTTTCAGCCTTCTATATAGAAATGGCTGAAATATGCAAACATACAGAATGAATACTTTTAGATATTAAAAAGTCTGGTTGTATTTGGTACTCTAAGTATTTGAGATGTTTAAGAATTTGACTTATTTGAAGGACAGGTCTGCCTTTAAATCTCCCTCCAGCCCCATAAATCCAATCTAAAATATAACTTAGTAATTCACTTAGGTTTTTTATTTTCTATTGAAAAACAGTCATTTACCTTTGTACACACTTACGGTTCTCTTAGATTTGTAAGATTTACTAAATCATATGGGAAGGTTATCATTCAAGTAGTGAATATAGAGCCTAGACATGTTGAATTTGTGAAGTGCTGTTTTAAATATTTGAAAATGTTTGGTTAATTTTGTGCATGGAATGAACAGCAACCAAGCTCCTTAAAAGTGATAGCTAACATCTGGTAGAATTACAAGTAAAATAATAAAAAGTTATGGTGCTAAAACAAAACAAAAATAAGATTTTTATAAAGTACATGATTTTGATAAATACTCTTTAGAAATGCTCTTGGAATTGGGATGGGTGTGTGTGTGTTTGTGTTTTAGGACTGAAAACAACTGCCCCTAGCATAGATTTCATCCCACATGCTCAGAACAAATACTTTAAATTAATTTTGTTTAGTCTTTATAACAATTCTATAAAGTGTGTACTATTCTTATCTTCAATGTCTGGAGCCAGGTGCCTAGATCCAGAACTCTGACCTAAACAGTCAGAATTTCAGATTGTGTCTGTCTTGATCCTTGTGAGAAGGCATCCATCACAGGGCCCAATTTAAAGTACTGTTAGCAACAGCCTATTGGGATTCCCCTGCTCTTTCCCTCAAATGAAGCTAAATGCAATCAAACTGTTCATCAGCATCCAGGCCACGGCTCCTGTCCTCATCTCTGACTTCCTCCTGTGGCTTAACTCCTCAGTCTGGTCCAACACCTTCAAGCATGGGCATCACCTGGGAAGGAATCCATTAGTAACTGAGAGTCCCAGCCACTCAGCCTTTCTGTATTGGAATCTGCAGTGATGGGTGCCCAAATGGCATACTGCCCCTTAGAGTTCAAGAAGCCCTGCTTGGTGCCAGACTGGCCATAGCTAGTCAAACAACCCTGTGTGTTCTGCCCCAGAAGATAGCCTCCTTGTGAGAGGAGAGCATTAGTAAAAGAGGTGGCTCGGCAGGCACCCAGCACGGAGCTTAGTGAGCGAGGCTTTTCTGTGATTCAAGGTTCTTCTGAAACCAGCTGCTGGGAAAGGTAAATTTTGCTGAACTGCCCAAGGCCACGCTCATCTTTAATTATCCCGTTAATATCTGTCTCCCCCGGGTAGTCGTTACACCTGTAGTTATTACAGTGCCCAGACTTGAAACAGCTTGCAGATTTCCTGACAGTATTAATGGAAGTTTTGCAAATTGATTTGGAGAGATTTGGTGGTGCGAGGCTGGCGTGACTTGACGTGGAGCCCATTCTAAGTGGCTCAGAGCCTCCTGACCTTGATCTCTGCAGGGGCAAGAGCAAAGATCACGAATCAGAAGATGAGGGCTCCGTCTCCTGCTGTGGCCTGTGACCTTGGACCCGTCACCTTCTTGCTAGGCATCTTTGTCAAAAGACGAGTCTTGGATGAGTGTCAATAAATTAGTCTCTCCTGGCTTCCATAGCTCTGCCCTCTGAGGCTTAGAGGCTGGCAGAAGGGCTCTCCCCTCTCAGAACTGACTGGCCTCCCACCTTTTTCCTCCCCCTCATCCATCTGTCCCCCCAGCACAGGACTGAGATCAAATCTCTATGAGCTTCTACAGTAGGTGCTGGCGATAGATAGGAGTCAGGTACTTCTGGCTGATAAAGTCAAAGGCCATCAGTGCCCCTGTGGCCTGGGCCAACTTGGCATCATAGGTGTGTCACCAGCTCTAGAGGAGCGGGAGGACCAGACACATGCTGCAGTGGGGAGGAAAGAGAATTGGCCTTGATGCCAGAGGCCCCGGTGTTCCAACCAGCACCGGATCCAATTGCTGCCTGACTTTGAACATGTTACTTTCTATTTCTAGCCATCAGCCATCTTCTCCATAAAAATGGAGGAACCACCACTGAGAATCTTGTTCCATCTTGCTGCAGGATCGTGATTATCAATCTGGGGACCATTGTCTACAAATGGGGGAGAGTGACTACCTTCCCCTGCCTGCTTCCAAGAAACCAGACATGTCAGGACAATGGAAAATGACCCAGAGTGAGGAAGCAATTCAGGGGCGCACTGCTCCCCAAGAGGGTCCTCAGTGGAGAGCCCAGACCCTGAATCCCTGTCACCAGGCCACCCATTGCAGACAGGCAAGGACCAATGCTGACTCTAGTATCCCAGGGACATAGGCAGGTGTCACTGGTCCCACAAAATGGAGGGCAGAATTAGGACTAGGCCTCCTGGGCTCTCCAACATCTAAACCGAGCCACCCATGTGACTGCCCTTGTCATCTAGCTACCTAAGACGATTTCTTAATCCCCTTGTCCCCCATTCGCCACAGCCTGAACAGGCTGGCTAAATCAAGCCTCCTAAATCCCGTCAGTGTCACCATCCTTGACTCCAGAGCCTCTGTCAATCACAGCCCACCAGATTGACCCCTGCTGCTGTCACCATCATTGCTGACAGCCACGAGAAGGGCTTGGGTGCCCAGATTTTATTCTTAAAAGAGAGTTTTCAATTAAAGTTAGAAAGTATGGGGGAATGCAGCCTCGAGCAAGCAGGCCCCTCTCAGAGGCTTCCTCCAACAGATGGTTTGTAGCATTCTTAATTAATGAGATGGTGCAGATTGGGGGGCCCTTAATAGCCTGCAGCAAAATATAGAGGATGGGGAGGGGTGGGTGGAGCAGCCCTAAATGGGTTCTGGACTAGGAGCTGATGCCTGAGCGAGAAGCAGGGGGAACTGTGCCCTCTAGCCTTGTCTCCTTCATGGAGGACGTAGTATATAGCACCTGGGTCATCCATGGCCAGTTCAGAGCATGAGAAAGTCAATACCTGAGATTCTTGGCTCTGTGCCAGCATGGAGGAGGAGGAGGTGGAAGGGCATGCTGCTCTGTACAAATTAGATGAGCCTCTCCTTCCCCAGATCTCTATATTGAGCAAGTGATTTCATGTCGCTAAGCCTTAGTGTCCTCATGAGGAAGATAACGATAGAAGAATCATAAACTATAGGCTTGAATGGATCATAAAGTCCATGGAGTTGAACCAGCAGGGCCTGCATATCTGCTGAGTTCCCCTACCAAGAGCTGGTCTGATCTCCAAGTCAGGGACCTCACGCCCACCCAGAGCCGCACCAAAACTGCGTTTATCTGTAGTCGACACCGTTTGAAAATTGTCATTAGAATAAAGCCTGCCTCCCTCAGTAAATTATGATCATTGTGCCAGTGTGCTGGTGCATGCCCATGATCCCGGGAGCCAGAGGCTGGAGGATCAGGAGTTCAAGGCCATCCTTAGCTACAAACCTGAAATGAATGTCAGAAAAGACAGTATAAGTTGCTTTGAAAACTGAGCATAGTACTTAGAATTTCTGGAGCCTGAAATATGGAGCCAGGAGAAGAGAAGGAAGGCGACATGCATCTGCCAGTTACATCTCCATCCTTGCTGTTGAAGCTCACCAGTGGTGGACAAAAGACCATGAGTTTCTACAGGGAAAGGAACAAAAAGGAACTTCTAGTGAGGCAGAGACGAGGAAGACGTCAAATGAAAACCTCAGCTGACACTGTGCCAGGGGCTGTTCTGAAGCCTTCTGTGGTCTCCTCGTCCTCCCAACAGCCCCACAGAATGGGTGCTCACGGCACAAATGAGAACATCCAGGCCGAGCCGTGGAGTAACTTCAGAGTAACCAGTAAAGTGGCAGAGCTGGGATTCAAACCAGGCAGGCAGGCTCAAGTCTATGCTTAGAGCCACCGGGTAGTATGTTCAGGACCAGAACCTGGTCAGAGGCAACTCAAAGCAGACTGGGCAGAGAGGGAGGGCAGAATTTGGGCAACAAATCTGGGGTCATACTATTTTCTCCCCATAGTCCGTGCCGGGCTATTCATTCCATGCTCGGGAAGTTTACAAAGTGCCTTCCGAGCTGACCCCTGCAACGACTCTGTGGAGCGGCTGTTACCCCAGTCTATATATGAAGATGCTACCTCTGAAGAGATCAAAAGTCATATGCCCAGCCAGGCAGTGGTGGTGCACGCCTTTAATCCCGGCATTCGGGAGGCAGAGGCAGGCAGAATCTCTGAGTTCAAGGCCAGCCTGGCCCACAGAGCTAGTTCTAGGACAGCCAAAACTACACAAAGGAACCCTGTCTCAAAAAAAACAAAAAGGTCATATGCCCAGATAGGTGAGCCTAATGGTGTACACCTGAAGTACCAACATTTTGGAGCTTACTTGGGGGTGGGATGAGGGGTTCAAATACGAGGTCTGCCTAACTTCAAACTTGTGCTAATTTAGACATTCCAATGCTACTTACGGGTCCCTATTTAGTGTCAGGCAGTGAGCTAAGTATTTAAACAAGAAGCATTGACCTTGAAAGGATCCCTTGGTTAGTGCCTCTGTCAGCTACATCCTCTGTACAGCCCCATAACTCCTGGCTAAAGCACTCCAGCAGGGGAGGAAGGTGTGGGAGCAGCCACGGGCTCCTGCTCCGTGCTTGCTGTTTTTTTCCTGTACTCTATCACCGAAGGCTTCCATCAGCTCAGCAGGGAGCGTGTGGCTGAGACCTCTCCAGTGAACCTGTTCTACATCCCGAGAACCCTGTTTATTGCCTGCACACCTAACTAAAGACTACATTTTTTAAAGTCTCTGCTGTAATTAAGTGTACCCAGAGGGCTAAATTTCTGCCTAAAGAAATGTTAGAGGAAATCACTCAACCGGACTTTTTAGGGACTTCTGGGACAGTTCCCTAAAAAGAAGCAGCAAGGCTGCTGAAGTGAGTCCTTCCTCTGTGTCTCCTGCCTCCTGCCTGGAACACGGTGGTGGTGGCGGCGGCGGCGGCGGCGGCGGCGGCGGCGGCGGCTGAAGCTTCAGAGGGCATCATGGATCAAAAGGCAACCTTGAGGATGAAATCCATATGCTCAACGGGATGTGGTGGAGCACACCTGGAATCCCAGCACCAGGGAAGTTGACACAGAAAACTTGAGAGTTCTGGGAGAGCTTGAGCTACACAGTGAAACCCTGTCTCCAAACAACCCCCATCAAGAAAAGTATAAGCTCAGAACAGTTAGGAGCCCGGACTCTAGGTGATCTGAGAATGCCCCAGTCCTGATCGTTGTGCTTCTGGACTTGAAAGAGAAGCAAATTCCTGCATCACTTCAGAGTCGGTACTCTCCCCATCTCAGTGGCTGGCCTCAGTAGTCAGGCTGCTGGCATCAGTCAGTAGGTCACCGGATGCAGCAGTCTTGAGGAGGGAGAGAGAGAAAGACAGGAAACGGAAAGCCGCCACTCACACTAGAGTCCAACTGGGGATCAGAAACGCCACAACAGAGAATGTCAAAATTGCTTATCTTCCTAAAGATGCTTCAAACAAGGATGCAGAAAACAACAAACTGTACCTCCTTAGGGCCAGAGTGGTTATGATCGTTTATTTAACTGTGTGAAAATGCTCCTCGCTCCTCACAAACCCTAAACAATGCACCCTGTGAAACTACTTTATATTTCATTTACAAAAAGAAATCCACTCACATGTATTTACTTAATTTTTTTGTGGGGTGCGCCATGGCACCTGCACAGAGGTCAGGAATGACTTCTCTCCTCCTACCGTGTGGGTCCCAGGAATTGAACTCAGATCCTCAGGCTTGGTGGCAAACACCTTTACTCACCAAGCCATCTTGGTGGTTTTTGCTTAGTGTTTAAACTTAAAGTGCTAGATAGTCACTAAGACTTGTTAAAAATTATATCCTTTGAGGAACGCAACTTAGAAATCCACAAAAATCATACATAACCACTGCAAAGGCTCCTAAATGCTACTCTGTCTGGAGAAGCCCACGCCGTGTCTTAGACATGTTCTGTCCTCTCCTTGTATGTCTCTCTAAATAATAACTTTTGGTTTCACTCTGACTTATCCTGAAACTCTGTCCTGTGATGGAATCAGGGGTCCAGCTTGGTCTAGGCTCCTCGTGGTGTTTGCAGTAGTATTGCCCCTGCTCTTTTCTTAGATATACACACCACAAAGCCAGGTGTGATGGCACACACCGGTAACCTGTGCTCGTGGGAAGACCATGACCTTGAGGCCAGCCTGGGCTCCATAGTAAGAGCCTATCTCCAAAACCACATACAAACGAGAGGGAAACATCACAGCAGATCTCTGCTTTATCTATGTACCATAGTAGATAATTATCCCCAAGGCAGGCAGAAGACACACGACTGAGCCCCAGGTAACACCTCTTCCGGATCTAATGGCCAAGCTGCCACTTTTTCCCCAAGGGCACTCAGAGAAAAGCCCCGTAAACTTGTTCTCTCTCCACCTCAGCAGGCGCCCTTTTCTTGGCAATACTTGTACTTAACTAGTCCTCAGAATGTTCTGGAGGCTGGGTCATGTTGTCTAGAAAAGACATTTTTCCTGTGCCCTTCCATGAAGTCCTGAGAGGGAGTTGTCCAAGCCTCTTACCAAGGGGATAGGGGGATCATGGATTTTAGAAGCAGAAAGATTCAAGTTTGAATCCTGCTTCTTTTCCTTATTTCCAAGACAGCACTGACTGAGACTTTCTGGGCCCGTGTTGAAGAGTGAACTTGAGCATTTACTATGCTATGTTCCTGATCAGGGGGAGAACACCGGGCTTCCACCCCCTATGTACAGTCCTCCTTCTTATGGTTGGTTTTTGTAGACGCTGTTGCTCAGGAAAAGGAAATTTCCTTCTAAGTTTGAGTTCTTGTGATTTTTGTGAAGGCTTCTACATGTGTGATTGTTTGAAAGAAAATGGCCCCCAGAGGCACGTTAGGAGGTGTGGCTTTGTTGGAGTAAGTGTGGGGTTGCTGGAGGAAGTGTGTCATTGTGGGGGTGAGGGATGAGGTCTTAGATGCTCAAACAATGCCCAGTGTGGCACACAGTCTCCTTCCGCTGCCTGTAGATCCAGATGTAGAACTCTCAGCTCCTTCTCCAGCACCATGCCTGCCTGCATGCCACCATGCTTCTTGCTGTGATGATAATGAACTAAACCTCTGAAACTGTAAGCCAGTCTCAATGAAATGTTTTCCTTTCTAAGAATTGCTGTGGTCATGGTGTCTCTTCACAATAATAGAAACCCTAACTAAGACAACATGTATATCGGAACAGTTATGTGGGTTTGTCCTTTGTTCTATTAATATGGTATATTGCATTAGTTGACTCGGGTAAACCCCAGTGGGTCAGGCTGTATGTGATGTTAAATTTGGTTTCCTAATATTTTATTAAGGATCTTTACTCAGATTTTTTTTGTAGTTGTGTGTGTTTTGTGTGTCTGTGTGTGATGGCAAAAATTCTTTGTTATGACAGAGATTACCTTAGGCCACACCCAAGTTGAATGATTCACAAGGAAGACCTGTGGTCAGCACAGAGCACCTATGTGGCTACATCTTGTTACAGAGAGATGATACAAAGAAAGGTCTCCAGAAAGAACTGTGTCATGTGAAATATTAATAAACAGGGCATCGCCAGAGACTTGGTACCTAGGATCATGGCTGGTCACACAGGAACCCTAGGCCTAACATGTACTCAAACTCCAGACTCTCAAAATGGACTGAACCATATTGACAGTGTGGACACTGAGATGTTCTTATCAGGATAGTAGGAATACTTCCCAAACCCAAGTTCCCAGATGCCAACCGAGGACCAAACAGGCCCTTCACATGACAAGCTTTTCTCGTACATCTGCATTTAAAACAAAAATCAGAAAGTAGATAATGTTTAATGCTTTGAAACTAAATGCCAATGTCAGAACTTAAACCTCAGGAGATAAGAAAGTTTGACATCTGTCTGGATATCCTTGGTACTCTGAAAATGTATTTCCTTAGCTTACCCATATGTATGTACAAGCTTAGGCACATCCCTAGAAAGTTTAAAATAGACTGACAGAAGTACTTAGGTACTACCCTTGTGGAGAAGATGGTTTCACAGGCTTTGTGGCTTTCAGCCGTTTTTTAGCCCCACTGATGCAAGGTCACCAATACCACTCCTAGGGCAGAGACTGAGAGAACGCCACTAAGGAAGAAGCCAGGAAACACAATACTAGCCACACTCTCCAACCTGCCCTGATAAGCACAGCCAAAGCCAAAGCAGTATTAACATCTCTCCCCCACTGGAGCCCAAATCTTCAGGGGAATTGTCACTTGATTTTATTCTGTTCACATTAAAAATTGTATATCTGACCTATCGCCTATGCACACAATAGATAATAAAAATAACCAGTTGTTAAGCTCAAAGAATTGCCTGAGCACTCTGAGAAGCAATTTCCACGTGCTATTTCTGACAGCAGTCATCTCTCTCTTAGAGAAAAGGGTTGCAGAGACTGAAGTTCAGTGATGGCCCTGGGGCCGGACAGTGACTACAGGGGCAGGGATGAAGTAAGAGCCCACTTCCCACTGTGGTTCCAGCATCAGCGTTCTCCAGAGAGACAACTCCATGACGGAGGGATTTCCAGCATTCTCCTCTTCACAGGCTAGCCTATCATATTCTCCCACCGTACTGGGGGTGTAGCATCGAAAAGAAGAGCCTGGGAGACTGGTTTAGTGAAAGCAAAGAAACCAAGCTAAACAATGATCCACAAGCGGCAGAGAGCAGTTTCCTTCAGTAGTAGCATCTTCCAAAAGACATCTGAAAATGTGGGGGAAGGAGGACACTTTTTTAAAGAAGTAATGCAGTGTAGTACTAGCCTTCAGTGCCTGCATTCCAGAGGCAAGAAGCATCCTAGAGAAGACAGAACAGTCAAATTTGATGAATAATTCTGCCCTATCAATTTCACCTCAGCCCACAAACACTACCCTGTAGTCAAACTGCGGCGCTGTACAGCCCCAGAGTCACTGCAGGAAGGGCATGGGAAAGAGCCTTTTAGGCTCTCTGCTTTCAAAGCTTTCTGTTACACACCATGAGGGTTTTATGTAGCACCTGCCAGGTGAGCATATGGCTCAACCCTTTTTCTCAACCTCTGTAACTAAATCTGTCTCCAAGGCATGGACAAGAGCCAGATTCAAGGGCACAGGCTATTTGTCCAACAAGGCACCGGGCCCTATGCTGGCCCTGGCAGTGGGCAGATAGGAGGTGATACCATCTGATTCCTGGACCAAGCCCTTAGAACATGTTGACAAAGTTCCAGACAAGAGGAAACTGCCGTCATTTCCCATTGCGACTGTCATCATTTCAGTTCTGTACTGTCAAGGACTCTGCTGAGCATGAAGGAGCTGGCTGGCCATGCCCATGGAGAAAAGACTCTTAGCATCCAGGGGCTCTAGGGAAATGCCAGCACCCTGGCTTTTACTTTCTCTGTGTCCTTACATATAATATCATCCTGCAAAGGTCTTAGTTTGGGTCTCCACGGGGCTTCTAGACTACATTAATTGAGATAGCAAGACTCACCCTACATGTGGACAGCAGTGTTCCACGGGCCTGGATAAAAAGGAGGTAGCACATTGTGACCAATCACTCCATGCTTCTGTCACCGTGCCTTCCTGCCATGCTGGACAGCACTCCTTGTGACGCAGAATAAAGCCTTCCTTTCTTCAGATGCTCCTGACAGAGGCCTTGTCATGGCAATAAGAACATTAATACAGGGGCTGGAGAGATGGCTCAAGGGTTAAGAGCACTGGCTGCTCTTCCAGAAGTCCTGAGTTCAATTCCCAGCACCCACATGGTGGCTCATGACCATCTATAATAAGATCTGATGCCCTCTTCTGGTGTGCAGGTATACACTCATATATAAAATATAAATAAATAAAAATTAAAAAAGAACATTAATACAAAAGTCCAGATCTATAGATAGATAAACAGCAGAGTGATCAGGAAGCTACAGTTCACCCCATGTATGGATCACTTAGCAGGGTATGCCTTTCACTAAAGCCACCTAAACCCCAATCTCCAATTCTGCTCCTTTCCTCTACTGAGACTCTTCAACATACTGTGGCTATATTCTGATAAACCCATCATAAGTCAAAATGCATTTGGAGGGCTGGAGAGATGACTCAACAGTTAAAAGCACTGGATGCTCTTCAGAGGACCCAAGTTTGACTCACAGCACCCACCTGGCAGCTCACAACCCCCTGTAACTCCCGTGCCAGGGGATAAGGCTCCCTCTTCTGGCCTCTGAAGCCACCAAGCACAGAGTGGTGCACAGACATATGTGCAGGCAAAAACCCATAGGCATAAAAGCAAAATAAAATAAAACATTTTCATTAAAAAATTAAGTTGTTGGATTTTTTTTTAAAGCATTTAATATCCCTGACCTACCAACCAGTATACCGTCCAGTCTTTTACCCTCATGGTTGGGTGGCTAATTGGAGATTGGGCCTCTACAGCTGCTCGGCATCACTAGGGGGAGTTGTAATGCATATCATCAGCCTTGAAAAAAGATCAAGACTCAGAAATTGAAGTGCCGTTTCTACTAAATGCGTATCAATTTCCACCACCTTAAAGTTGAAGTATCATAAACCAAACCATAAATCAGGGACCATCTGTACAGTCTAAACATCTGGCCAGGAAAAAATATGATTGGAGATTAAATCTAGTTCATGGGGCACTTGATTTCCTCACTGGTAATCTCAAAGACCCCAATCCAGAACAGACTAAGAAAAGGAAGGCTATTTACAGAGTCGCCACGGATACCCTTAATGACTGTATCCTTGCTCCCCTGGATCTCTTTGACAATTATATAGGCAGCTGTAAAGGAAGAGTGAATGAATTGTTACAAGGCCTTAATACCTAGAGATATTAAGCTGAATTACGTTCACGAGCCAAACCCCTGAGATAGCAGTGATACTGTGGGAGGCTGGGAGAGTAGTTATGTATGACTATGAGACAGGATCAAAACATAAAGCCATAGTGATGGCACCAATAAAGTGATTGCAGAGAAATAGTTATTGTTACAGAAAGGATTGTAAAAGGAAAAAAAAAAAGAGGTGAGAAACAAATAGGAGAATGGCAGATAGGGGGATAACGATTCTTGGCTCCATGATACTTTAACAGAAACCAGGAGATTTATAAAACAATCTTAGGATAAAGGCTTTTTTTATTTTTAAGAGAACTGTCATGAATTTTTTATGTACTTATAAGTTGGATACTCTCCAAAAGATAGAAAAATGAGTTAGACAAATTGCATTAAAAATCCAGAGGTCTAGCACTTCCAGTGCGCAGCAACTCTTACTGACGTGGACTACCCGCCACCTCACCCCAATTTAGAGACATAAAAATGCTGCAGAAGACAGACAGCTCACAATGAGACACCATTTCCCATCTATTAAGATGGCTCTGGCCAGGAGTAACTGTTGGTGAGGATGCAGAGGGACCCGGGCTCCTTGCCCATCACTGCTGGACCTGCAAAACGTATGGCAATGCAGAAAAAAAAAAAAAATGAAAAATGAAACTACCATATGATCCACCATTCTACTCTGGTTTCTATGCAAAAGGACTGAAAGCAGAGAATGTGCTCTGCTTAACCCATGGCAAGAAACCAAAGAGAGAGAGAGAGAGAGAGAGAGAGAGAGAGAGAGAGAGAGAGAGAGAGAGAGAGAGAAAGAGAGAGCTACGCCATGCTTGAATGCATCACAACAGGTTCCTGCAGGGAACTTGGAAATGTGTATCAAAAGAACAAAGAATGTGGTCTCGGAAAACAGTGGGACCATGTCTTCAAAACGCCGAGGGAACAGCGAAGTGAGAGTGCCCTGGTTGGGTAAATTACCACCAGACAGTAAAGGGCGATGGAGACAGTCTGAGGGACGCACAGGGCATTCCCACCGCAGCTGCACTGCCCGGCTGAGGAAGGAAGCCTTGGCCTCAGAGTGACCTCAAGAGGAAGAAACCAGCAGTAGAACAGCAGTAAGGCCAAGAGCAGTGAATGAGGAGTGAACAGATGTCGAAGTCTAAACACTGAATAAGGACACATTTCAAGGGGCTGGAGAGATGGCAGTTAAGAGCCACTTGTTCTTGCAAAGGACCCCCGGTTCATTTCCCAGCATCCACGTGGTGGTTCACAATCATCCATAACTCCAGTTTCAAGGGATCTGGCACCCTCTTCTGACCTCCATGCGCACCAAGCATTTAAGTGGTGCACGTGTAGATGTGCCGACAAAATCCTCACACCTAAATAAAAATTTTTAAAGAACACATTTAAAAGAAGGGCTAGGGGTTTGTTTCACTGGGGAGTTTGGTCAGAGGTAGAACATATATCCAGCATGCACACAGGTCCTGGGTCAGAGTTCCAGCAAAACACACACACACACACACACACACACACACACACACACACACACTGCCTCTAACAAGCATTGATGTACCATAAGAAAAAAAACTTCCTTAAATTTTTAAAAAGCTTTTTGGAAGAACAAGAAATTACAGATCCAACTGTCAAATATACAAGTTTTTAATTATTGCAATTGTGAATATTCATTGTACACAGTACTGTGTCACATGACACTTTTATATAAATGTATGTGCACATGTATATATGTATCTAGTGCACTGAATGTGTTCCCTGCCACACACGCCTCCTATCCTGTTTTTTCTACTGATTTGGGAATTGGATTTTTCTTGCTTTTCAGGACCCTAAGGTGCATTGTTGTTTGAAATCTCCTTGAGCCTTTAATATAAGCACTTGTAGCTGTAAACTCCCCCTTAGGGCTGCTTTCATTGTAACGTGGGTTTGGGTAGATTGTGTTTCATTCAATTCTAGGAATTTTTTCCTTCTTTATTCCTCCAGTGACATGCTATTCAATGGGATATTGCTCAATCCCCATGAGTTTGTGTGTGTTCCATAATTCCTCTTGCAGTAGATTTTTAGTTTTATTCCATTGTGGTCTGATAGAATACAAGGAAATATTTCAATTTTCCTATATTTATTAAGATTTAGTTTGTATCTTACTATGTGGTCTATTTTAGAGAAACCTCAGTGGGCTGCTGAGAACATGTTTTGCATTTTTAGGGTAGAATACTATGTAACTGTTTATGAGGTCCACTTGATCTGTCATTTACTCAGTGTCTCACTGTTCACTGTCAAGATGGCCTGCCTATTGGTGAAAATGGGTGACGTCATCCATATGGTTATGCTGGGGTTGATCTATGTCCTTATCTCTAGCCATGTTTGTTTTATAAGATTGGATGCACCTATGTTTGGTGAGTGTGCTTAGGATTGTAATATCCTTTTGATGGACTATCCCATTAAGCAGTATGAAGGGACCTTCTTTATCTCTGATTTTGGTTTGGAGTCTATCTTATCAAATACTAGAACATCGACACCTATGTTTCCTGGTTCCATTTGCTTGGGATGCCTTTCTCCATCCTCTCACTCTCTGGCTTCATCCATCTGACTTTGATAGTCAAGTACATAACTTGGAGGCAGCAAATGGATGAATCCTTGTTTGTTTCACATTTTAAAACTTTTTTTTAAAGATATATTTATTTATTTATTATGTATACAGTGTTCTGTCTGCACACCAGAAGAGGGCACTAGATCTCATAGATGGTTGTGAGCCACCATGTGGTTGCTGGGAATTGAACTCATGACCTCCGGAAGAACAGCCAGTGCTCTTAACCTCTGAGCCATCTCTCCAGCTCCCTCACATTTTAAAACTTTTAATTTTTATGCATCTGGGTCTTTTGCCCAGGTGGTGGTTTGAACGAAAAGGGCTCCCATAGGCTCACATATTTGAATGATTGATGGAAGTTTGGGGAAGGACTGGGAAGTGTGGCTTTGTTGGAGATGTGTCAGTAGGGGTGGGCTTTGGGATTTCAAAAGCCCATTCCAGGCCCAATGTCTCTCTCTACTTTGGGATATAAGCTCTCAGCTAGTGCTCCAATGCCATGTCTGCCTACCTGCCTGTGACTGTGCTTCCTGCCATCATGATCTCAGACTCACCCTCTGAAACCGTAAGCAAGCTCTCAACTAAATGCTTTCTTTTATAAGCTGCCTTGGTTGTAGTGTCTCATCACAGCAATGGAAAAGTAACCAGGACAGCCAGCATGTCTGTCTTTACACCACATGCCCTGAGGCCAAAAGAGGGCATTGGATCCCCTGAAGCTGGAGTTACAGTTGTGAGCCACCATGTGGATGCTGGGGATTGAACTCCAGGTCTCTGGAAAAGCAGCCAGGCTCTTAACTACTAAGCCATCTATTCAGCCTTCTTCACATTTAAGTTTTATTGTGTGTATTTTGTGTGTGCCATGTTAAGCATATAGAGGGAATTGGTTCTCTCCTTCACCATGTGTCCTAGGCAATCAACTTAAGTAATCAAGCTTGTTAGCAAGCACCTTTAATCACTGAGCCATTTTGACTGCCTTGAATCCTCTTTTTTTTATCCAATCTGTTAGTATATGTCTTTTTTTTTGGGGGGCGGGGTTTGAGACAGGGTTTCTCTGTATAGCTTTGGCGCCTTTCCTGGAACTCATTCTGTAGCCCTGGCTGGCCTCAAACTCACAGAGATCCACCTGCCTCTGCCTCTCAAATTCTGGGATTAAAGGCATGCACCACCACCGCCCAGCCAGTATGTCTTTTGATTGGAAAATTAAGACCATTTATAGTCAGGGATTGAAAGCTGTGTACTAATTCTTAATGTTTTGCTGCATTTGTTTTTTGTTTTTTTTTTTTTTTAAACAGAGCTGAGGACCGAACTCAGGGCCTCGCGCTTGCTAGGCAAGCGCTCTACCACTGAGCTAAATCCCCAAACAACCCCCATTTGGTCATTTTTAAGACTTGTTAAATTGTGTGTGTGTGTGTGTGTGTGTGTGTGTGTGTGTACATGCATGCCTATGAATTTGTGCACATGACTACAATGCTGGTTGGGGCCAGAAGACGGCTTCAGATCCCTGAGGTAAGAGTTACAGACTATCAATGCAGTACGTTTGTTCCCTGGAGAGCTAGAGCTAGCTAAGAGTTCCCACCTGGTTCTGCGGGCACTCCCACTCCCAGGGTCGTCGCAGGGAGCATGGCTGTGTTCGCTAAAGCTGATTTACAACCAGGCGCTAAGCCAGCGGTCCTCAGCCTGTGGGTCATCACCCCTGCTGGGGTCGTATATCCAGTACTCTGATATGAGGTATTTACAGTATGGTTCATAACAGTAGCAAACTCACAGTTATGAAATAGCAGCAAATGATTTTATGGCTGGGGTCCCCACAACATGAGGAGCTGTATTAAGGGTCACGGCATTGGGCAGGTTGAGGACCACTGTAAGTGCTGGTCCCCATCTCCGAGAGCAGAGGAGTGCTTCCTGGAGTTCAGAACATCGTGTCCTTGTCCATGGTGCCACAGGAGGAGATCGTGGGTCTCAGCTGTGAGAGTCTTGCTGAGATCCCTTTATTTATCCAGCTCTTGGATGTGGAGTTGATTGGACTCTGGGATACAACTGTGTGATAACGAATGTGTGTTTGTAGTCATTTGTGCTTTTTTTCTGGAAAAAAATTAAAGCTGGGTTTGTGGACCATTAGGATGGACTGGAAACACTCCTGTGCTGCCGGGGTGGGGACTTGTCGGAGGGGGTTCCCCTGTGGTCACAGGTGCTGCTGGGATGGGGACTTGTCGGAGGGGGTTCCCCTGTGGTCACAGGTTCTTGCCTACAGGGGCTGCAGCTCTTCCTCTTACTGCGCTGTTGGGGATGATAGCCACTAATTCTCAGGATTTCTTCTTGTCAGAGGAGTGTGTGTGTGTGTGTGTGTGTGTGTGTGTGTGTTCCTGGAACCCTTTACTCTTTGGTTTTACATCTGGATACAGTAGATGGTTTGAGGACTCACCAACTATTCTGTGTTTACTTTTTCTTTATTAAGCTCTGCAGTAGCTTTGAAACTGTAATTTATTTTTGTATCAAGTGCACTATATTCAGTGACTTCCCATTGTATATGGCTTGTATTAGAACCACTACACTGAACTGTGAGTTGTCTGTACACTGAACGAGAACTCTAGACCTGACCCATTCAAATAAAACTTCTACGAGAAAAAAAAAAAAAAAAAGAGTTACAGGCTATTCATGAGTCACCCAATATTGCAGCTGGGAACTGAACTAAGGTCCTCTGCAAGAGCCCATAGAGATCAGAAGGTGGCACCAGATTCCCTGAAACTTGAGGTACAGATGATTGTGAGTCACCTTGTGGGTGCTGGGAATTAAAACTGGGTCCTCTGTAGAAACTAACCTGCTGAACCACCTCCCAAGGCCAGTATCTTGTTTTTCACTATTCATCTGTGTAACTGCCAGGGTAGGTGTTTTATTCTCTCTCTTGTTGCCTCATCTACGTTATTCTTTCAAGTATCTTCTGTAGCATTGGCCTAGTGATCATCAGTTCTTGTAGTCTGTTTTTGTTTCAAGTTTTTTTCTTTTTCAATTATGATAGTTTTGCTAGGTATAGTAGTGTGGGTAGCAGTTGTCTTTCAGATCTTGAAAGACATCATTCCAAACCCTCCTTTTAGGGATTTTGTTGAGAATTCTGTTGTAATTCTGATGGGCCTGCCTTTATGCATGATTTGTTTCTCTTTTGTGGCTTTCAACATGGTTTCTTTGATCTTTAAATTTAGTGTTTTTAACTATGACATGGGGGCTCTTTTCTAGTCTTGTATGTTGGGTGTTCCAATGTCTCCTATACCTGGATGGACATCTCTACCCCTAAGTTTGGTCAATTTTTTGCTATGATCTTACTGAAAAATTTCTATTCCTTTAGTATAAAATTACACACCTATGCTCGTGATTGATAGATTTCATTTTCATAGTGACCATAGTGCTCATGTGTTGCTTGTGCTCTATGTGGATGGTAGTCGGGGAAGAGGAGAGAACTCTCCCTAAAGGGAGAATTACAAATAAAAAGAGGCAAATAAGTCAACTAGGTAGCCCAAATAATCAGCCTCTCTAGAAGCTGAGGCACACAGACCTCTCTCAAAAACAGTCTCATTGACGTTCCCTGGGAAGGTCTATCAGAAGGAAAATGAAAGAACAGAGAATGAAAGAAAAGGAAAGCAGAGATGAGAACAAAGAAAGACAGAGCTGGTCCGCTTCACTGGCACTGGATATTTAATAAAGTGATAAAAATGACATGAGCTTGGGATCTGGATGTATCATTTTCAAACCAGCCACGGAGAGAGAGGGGCACTGGACAGAACTGGACAACACAGCAGACAGTGGAAGGACTGGGGTGGGGCAGAAAGATGGCTCAGCTGGTTAAGGGAACTTGTCATAAAGAAGTGGCAGCAGAGAACCAACCCCACCAAGTTATCCTCTGACTCCACATGCTCACTGTGTGTCCCCCAACGCAACTATAATTTAAAAAAATTAAGACAATGAAAGGGGGAAAAGTTTATAAATGTAAGTGAAAAACATCAGCAATATGTGTTAGAAATAAATTCAACATGTTGATAATGATGGAAAAATTAACCAAATAATTAATTTTATAATAAAATTTCACCACTACCTAAAGATATTATCCTCTGTGAGTTTGAGGCCAGCCTGGTCTACAGAGCAAGTTCCAGGACAGCCAGGGCTACACATATCTCAAAAGACCCTCTCTCAAAAAAACAAAAAGAAAGAATGAAAGAAAGGAAGGAAGGAAGGGAGGGGGAAGGAAGAAAGAAAGAAAGAAAAATATTATCTGGAGCTAGGGATGTAGCTCAGTGGCAGAGTATTTGCCGAAGGTTCTGGATTGGATTCAATCTTTGGCATATAACAAATAAAAATAAAGAAGTCCCTTTCTCAATCCCCTCATCAAAAGAGGTGGCACATCTAACATAAAACAAAATAAACTTTAAGGAAAAAATCACCTTTAATGGATTTCTATAAAAATATAAATTACCAAAAGTCTCAAAATGACAGAAAATCTGAGACCTCCAGCAATAAAGAAAATTGAGTCAAAACTCTATCTGCCATTTAAGAAACTACTAGACCAGTCCAAGCTTTCGAGAAACAGCTAGCCCTTCATTGTTATGTCTCAAACTGTGCCACAAGAAAGACAGCAGCTCCCTGCACAGCTCACGCCAGAAGCCTAACAGACCATTGACACCAAACAGAGTAGAAGGAAAGCCAAGTGTAAGCCAGCGCTGCATTGAGCACATTTGAAACCTAGATGTGTCTGCTTGTGGCAACAGGAAGTTCACTCACTCACTGCTTATCTACTGCTGTTTGAGTTATCAACCCAATAAAAATGCACCCCCCAAAAAAACCTTTCTAAATATGCATTAGCATTGAGCCCAGAAATGCATAAAATGTAATATTTCATCAAATCTAAAACATCACTGCCTATGAGATGTACCATCTCTTTATATACTAAGAGAAAAATATATTGTCACTTCAACCATGACAATGTTTTCTTGACACTCATACATTTTATTTATACTTACCAGAGGAACTTTTTAGATTTGTTTATACAGACTCTTTGCCATAGATCATGGTCAATGAATTCATAATAAATAAAACATAGGCAAGATAAACAAGGTACTCTTCAAACTTCATATTCAGAGTCCAACTCTTCTAAGTCATTGTTCAACACAGTTGGTATCATTCCTGGAATCAAGAGGTGGTAACTCAAGATTTCTTGGGAGTCCTACTGTATCTCTGGTGTGTTCCCCACTAAACCCATGCATTCTTTTTTTTTTTTTTTTAAAGATTTATTTATTTATTATGTATACAGCATGTATGACTGCAGGCCAGAAGAGGGCACCAGATCTCATTATGGATGGTTGTGAGCCACCATGTGGTTGCTGGGAATTGAACTCAGGACCTCTGGAAGAGCAGTCAGTGCTCTTAACCTCTGAGCCACCTCTCCAGCCCCAACCCATGCATTCTTTAAGGTTGTTAGTTAGTTTTGGTTTTGGTTTGGTTTGGTTTTTCAAGGCAGGGTTTCTCTGTGTGTAGCCCTGGTTGTCCTGGAACTCACTTTGTAGTCCAGGCTGGCCTCAAACTCACAGAGATCGGCCTGCTTCTGCCTCCCGAGTGCTGGGATTAAAGACGTGTGCCAATTCTCTAAGTTTTGATGCTGAAGATTTCTTTGACTTGCCAGAAAATGACAACAGTAAGAATTTGGTCAACCAACATTCATTTTCCTTCCTTCAATGGTCTGTAAGAGATCTGTCAGGGATTACAAGTGACCAAGTTTAAGAGGAATTAGTAGATGCCATTGTCGGCAGAGTATATCCTAACTACAGAAATGCTGAAATATGAAAAATATGCATGTCACAACTGATGAATATGGTATATCCTAACAAATACGGTTTATCTCAGGAATGAAAAATTAGTTTACTAATGCATTAAAATAGGCCAGATGTAGTGGCATATATACGTCCTTAATCTCAGCATTTGGGAGGCAGAGGCAGACAGATCTCTCTGAGTTCAAGGCCAGCCTGGTCTACATAGCCAGTTTCAAACCAGCTAAGGATATATAGTAAGACCTGTCCCAAAAAAATCTATTAAAATGGGTAACCACATTACCATATTAAAGCAAAACATCTCACTGTATGGAGAAAATCACTTAAACTCAAAAAACAACAACAAAAAGTTCAACTCGTAGCAAAACAGAAAGGAACAGATTTCACTTTATGTAGTTACCTGCCAATATCTCACAGCAAAAATATATGGGAGGCAGGAAGGTGCCTTAGTTAGGGTTACTACTGCTGTGATGAAACACCATGACCAAAAGCAAGTTGGGGAGGAAAAGGCTTATTAGGCTTATACTTCCACATTATAGTTATCATTGAAGGAAGTCAGGACAGGAACTCATACAGAGCAGGAATCTGGAGGCAGGAGCTGATGCAAAGACCATGGAGGGAAGTTGCTTACTTGGCTTGCTTCTCATAGTTTGCTCTGCGGCCTTTCTTATAGAACATGGGACCACCAGCCCAGGGGTGGCACCACCTATAACAGGTTGGGCTTTCCCCATCAATCACTCATTAAGAAAATTCCCTACAGGCTGGCCTGAAGCCTGCTCTCATGGAGGTGTTTTCTCAATTGAGGTTCCTCCTCCCTGATGACTTAGCCTGTGTCAAGTTGACATAAACTAGCCAGCACAGAAGAGAAGGAACCAGAAGCAGTCTCTGAAGGCAAGAACAAGATAAAGATGATAGCTGTCATTACTTCTATACAAAAGGGTTAACCAGATCAGCAAGACACAGAAACAGCTGATACTAATATAAGGATTGGAATGGGGGGGGGGACGACTAAACTGCTGTTATTCTCAACTGTAAAACTGTAAGTTGTTCTCAACCCAGATATGTTAAGATAATCTACATATCTATAACCACATGATGGCACTAATGGGAGAACCCAGTAAAGTTGTCAAATACAGAATCCACTATTAAAAAACAAAAAACAACCCCTCTAGCCCTCACACCCCCTCAAAAAAAATCCTAGAGGCCTTACAGGACAACAACAAACAATTTAAAAATGTAACCTTCATAAAAGGTCTTATTCATAAAATCTTCTAAGACACAATGCACAGGAACAAATCTCGCCAAAATGTAATGCATTTTATAAGAAACATTTAAAAGTTAAAAGCAAAATGTTGACTAATAAAAACTTGGATCATGAGGAAGATATAAATAAAATTATATAAGCAATTTACAACTGTCCATTCTACCTGAAATAATCTATAGCATCGCTGCAGTCCTAATAAGTGTAAGTCCCTCAGTGAGCACATGGTAAAACTAACTAAGAAAAAGACCAGATCCAGGAAGAGCCCAGAGCTAGGACAGAGTACGGGTTGCTGAAAAGAGCAGGGTTATAACACCAGCACTCAGACACTGAGGCAGGAGGATTCGAAATTCGAGCCCAAGCTACATAGCCATACCCTGCCCACACCTTTAAAGGCTAAGCAAACTATAACAAACTATATGCTAAATAGTTTGGGTGAGGGACCATGCATGAGAAACCTATATTACACATGATGCCACATTCCTAAGAGAGTGGCAGCAGGAAATTACTAAAGGGCTTTAGAAAGAAAAGAGAACATTTATCTTACTACATTTAAGATCTCTGATAAACTGGAAATTGACTTGGATACTCTAAAACCTGTGCCCAGAAGGTATAGGCATCATGACACATTTTATTTTATGAAAACGGAAATAACACATATTATAGGGTGGGGAGTTAAGACTCAGAAAATATTACCATTATTATTCTTTTACTGGGAAAATTTGTGTGTTCTTTATACTTTGATTAAGTGTTTCTGAAACAGCTGAGACCGAAAGCTACACACCACATTTATTTTGTAACAGTTAAGGCCATAAGACGGTGTTGGATATGACATGCATGCTATCTTGTCTTCCAGATGAATTGATCTTGAATTCAATCACTCTCTGAGAGAAGACATCCCCGCTCGCATAATTTCATCAACCAGGAGAATGTTGGTGGCAATCACTGTGCTAAGAATGAAAAGAGGAGAGTGAGTCAAGGCTCCTAGCGCATGCCTGCATCTCCCCAGCAATCTTCCGGCAGCGCCGGGCACTTTTTCCTTCGGCTGTGCTGGTGTGAGAGTTTATGAAACAAAGCTATCAGGAACGAAGCAGCCCTCCTCACACTGTAATTTTGACTGCTCTGTTGACTCGGTAGAAGTCTAATGTATACCCCAGCAAAGCTGCGCTTAACTGTCACATGGCGCTGCTCCCCCCTGCCACACAGACAGTGCTGTGGCGGTACTTCCTGCCTCCCTCTCCCCCTCCAACAGGGAGGGTTAGCTTTTCCAGGGACTTACGCTGCTGCAGATACAGTGCTTAAGGGACTGTAGGAGGACAAAAGCTAGTCTCAGCAGCTGGCAACTACAATGTCATACACTTCAGAACAAAAATAACAGGAAACGTCCAAAGCTATCAGTTATATCCCTAAAGGTCTTTCTCTTCTTTGCCAATTTACCATGAGTGAAGAAGATGCTTTTTCACACAATAATTATCCCAAACTCCTGCTTCTGCTGCTACCATTGGCTCCCCTGCAAAGTAAAAACAAACCTCTTAATACAGCAATCTTGATATACCCTGTCAATGTTGACTGGTGGAGTCTAACAATATTTAATCTCTTACAGAACTACTTTCGTCAAGGTCACCAATGACCTCTGTGCTAAGTGCTGTGGGCTCTCGCCAGCCTTATCTACTGCTTGACAGCTCATCATATCCCTCTGACAATTCCTTCTTGACTTTCAGACACCATGCTCCCTTTTCTTTTCACTGTGCAAACCCGTCCAGCCCAAGACTCTTCTATTCTCTCACTATACATATGTCTTAGTCAGGATTACTATTACTGTGATGAAACACTATGACCAAAGAAACTTGAAGACGAAAGAGTTTATTCGGCTTATGCTTCCACACTGTTCATCATCAAAAGAAGTCAGGACAGGAACTCAAATAGGGCAGGACCCTGGAGGCAGGAGCCAATGCAGAGGCCACAGAGGATGCTGCTTACTGGCTTGCTCAGCCTGCTTTCTTATGGAAGCCAGGACCACCAGCCCAGGGATGGCCCACCCACAATGGGCTGACCCTCCCCCATCAATCATTAAGAAAATACTCTACAGGATTGTCAACAACCTGATCTTATGGAGGCATTTTCTTAATTGAGGCTCCCTCCTCTCAGATGACTCTAGCTTGTGTCAGGTTGACATAAAACTACCTAGCACAACATATTTCCCAGGCGGTCTCATCCAATTTTCTGGGTTTAAACTATCTACGTCCTGATAACGCTCTTACCTCCAACACGTATCTTTTTCTTGAGCTCAATATATCAAACAACTTTTCCCAAAAGACCATAAGTACTTCAAACTAGACTTTGCCAAAACTGAACAGTCCCTCAGTCCACAACCAGCTCTATCTAGTTTCTCCCACTGTTAGTGCAATTCTAACCTACTAGTTGTTTAGCTAACTCCTCTCCATAGGGTGGAGAGTGGTCGGAGTGATCCTTTTAAATAGACCATGTCACATCTCTGCTCAAAATCGCTCCCATTTCACTGCAAGGATTAAAAAACCAAAGCCAAAGTTCTCGGACTAGCCCACATGCCAGTGTATAATCTGACCTCACCTCTCCTATCTCCTTCCTTCCCGCTGGCTGTGCCCTGTCCTGAGAGAGCACTTAATGCTACCACCCCCCAACTGCTCAGTTCCTTCAGCTTCATTAGTAGACATTTTCCTAGTATATACTGTACAAATGTTGTAATTTTCATCCCTTTCCTACGTTCTTTAATTAGCATTCATGATCATCCTTACTTTACTCTTTTATTTTTTCAAATTTATTGTTCTCTTAGATGCTAAATAATTTATTTGTTAGAGTTATTGTTTACTGCCTGTTTTCACTTACTACAAGAGAAGCTCTATTTTGCCCAGTGTGAATCCAAATAATAAGCATTCAATAAGTACATCTTTCTAAACATTGGCGAGGGCAGAGAGGACCGGAGATGTCGATAGTTCAGTCGTTAACTGCTGTACAAACACAAGGACTGAGTCTGAGTTTGGTCCCCAGAACCCACATTTAAAATTCTTTTGTTTCAGGGCTGGTAAGATGTTTCACCAGTTAAGAGCACTTGTTACTCTTGCAGAGTACCCGGGTTCAGGGCCAGTTCCAGAGGATCTTATGCTCTCTTCTGAGCTCCACAGGTACTGTATGCACATTGTGCACAGACATACACATAAGCAAAAACACCTAAACACATTAAATATTTTTTGGAGTAAGCTAGATGCAATCAAGATTGATGTAACAAAATGTCCCAACCTACCACTCTCTGTTATATGATTTGGGTTCTTGAAGAACAATCTCTTGAGTAAAGCTAAGTTTCCTTCAATCTCTTACCTGTATTTAGGTCTATGCCCACAAGCTCTTTTGATTCTGCATGTTCAGTCTGAACTTTTATCAACGTTTCCTGCAGGTCATAACCAGAATTCTGAGCAAGAACCTTCATGAAAAAACAATAAGTATTGTGTGGAGTGCCTTCACATATGCACTTGAAAATCAAGTACGAAAGTCAGGTACTACTCTTCAGTCTTGTGAAAATACAATCACAATACAGTGCTCATCTCCTTTAGAAGAATCCCATGCCCAATCTAAACCAAATGGTTGTTTTATCTCCCTAGCATGTTTTATACTTGAACAGCTCCCCTTGTGTACAGAACACTAAGTTCCAAGGACCAGACTTCCCCACTCCCACATATTTTTCAGGCAAGGCATCCTGTGGTCCAGGTTGGCCTCAAACCCCTTCTCCCCTCATGGAGCTCCCCGTCCTCCTGCTTCCTCTCCCAAGTGCTGGCACTAGGCACGTGCCACCACACCCAGCTTCTTTCTTTTCTTAGAAAAGATTTAAGATCCTTTTTGTTTCTCCCGGCCTTTGAGCCACATGCCCTCCTGTTCTTCCCAGCACTCACTAGGGAGAAGCAAAGCATCCGCAGCACTGTATGGCCCTTGGCTTCAGGAGGGCCATGAACTACAGCAGCTTGGATGGAGATGCCTTACTCTATACCAGCCTAATTTCCCTACTGACAGCTGATAGAGAAAAGGGCCACTGTGTGCCAGGGCCACCAATTTATGTCAACAACATCATTACTTAACGACTTTGCTGCTTGGAGGAAAGAAAAAAAATAGACATCTGATTCACAAGCAACGCACAAATTGTGAATAAATCTGATATAAATTATTTAAGTCTTTGCTAGGATGGTTAATAATGGTTTAATTCATGGTAACAGCGTGCTGGAAACAGCTTTCTATATTTCTACATGGCTGACAACTAACAGAAGGCAGAAAGCAAGGAAGGACAACTGTTCTCTGTCCTCTCGCTGCCTCTCTCCTTGTCTCGAAATTACAACAGATTCAAGCTGGTCGTGTTTGGGAACGCCAAACATTTTGAAGTTCTTCTCTTCTCACAATTTAAAGTAATAACATGTTGGATGCCACCAACAAAACAAGAATCTATGTTAAAAATAAAAATCTAACAAAACTTAAGTTCCAAACTGTTCATTAGGATTGGTTATTAATGAACTTTCTGCAGTGCTTTTGGACCCAAGGAAAACCTGACTGCTTCCTGGAGCTCCCAAAGTACCATAAGCTTCAGTCCCTACAGTCGTTCTGCTGGGTTTGTAAAATATTTAACACAACAGGAAATGCAAATAAGCACATTTCTAACTCTGTGAACTGCTGGGCAAGATGGGCAATTTGTAATCAAGGATCTTTCAGGATAGCCAGTTGTTATCTGGCTAGGAGACAGTTGTACCTTCGGGATAATAAGTAAGGAATCAGCAAAGGCCTGGATCCCAAGGCGAGTTCTTCCCTGCACACGGTGCTTGTGGTTAACAAGAGCTTCTGCTATTGCGACTTCAACTGCTCCAGCCCCTGGAACCACACAGCCTGCCAGAGGGAAATAATAGAAAGTTGTCAAGCAAGGAAAGAGAGCGAGAAAAGCAACTAGCTAGAAAAGCAAGTATGTTTAATTAGTTGACTACCTCTGAAATGTTTTGAATATATCTAGAGATCAAATAAATTCCACAGTTCAGAAATAACTAGGTTTTCCCATAAAGCATTCTGAAATCAAACAACTAAGCACAGTACAAACACTGGTCACATACAAGTTGTTTCATGTTTATTCTCTGAAAAATAAAAATGGAATTTCTAGGGTAGAGAGAAGGTTCCCAGCACCACATCAGGCAGCTCACAACCAGCTATAACTCAAGTCCAAGGAATCTAACACTGTCTTGCATTAATCTGCATTAACACATCACACAGGCGCGCGCGCGCGCGCGCGCGCACACACACACACACACACACACACACACAAATAAAAAATAAATCTCTTTTTAGGTAGACATCTCTTTTACCTACATCTTACAGTTCTATGAGTACACTGAAAAGTTGTTATTTATAATTTATAGAAGCAAGTAGCTGGATATACTGTCTCATCTAAAAAAAAATGTAAGAGGCCTTAGAATGATGTATTTCAACCTTTGAAAGACAATAACTGCTAACCCAGACTACTTTATCTATGAAACTATCTCTCATAATTGAAGGGCAAAGGAAAACTTTCCATGAGTGGACCAGGAATTCATGGTCACTAAGCCAGCTCTACTAAAGATGTTCAAAGGGATCCTGAGGTCTGAAAAGAA
The DNA here is from genome assembly GCF_004664715.2 of Peromyscus leucopus. Taxonomy (NCBI): domain Eukaryota; kingdom Metazoa; phylum Chordata; class Mammalia; order Rodentia; family Cricetidae; genus Peromyscus; species Peromyscus leucopus. The sequence continues at coordinate 66,212,255 of NC_051086.1, forward strand.
AGACACTCTCTGAGACCACAGGAAACAGCAGGTTATGGTAGAAGAGAAGTGAAGCCAGTGAAAGATAGGACTCATCAATCACTATGAGATCAACAATACAACAGGAGCCAATGCACACCCTTCAATGGGAACGCTGCACATCAACCGTCTCAACTCCCCACCTAGAAGACAAAGACGCTGGATTTACAACTAACCAGGGCTCATAGGAGCTCACAGAGACCAAACTGACAACCAGGGAGCCTGCATGGGACTGACCTAGTCACTCTGCACATATCTGACAGGTGTGTAGCTTGGTCTTCTTGTAGGACTCCCAACAGTGGAAGCAGGGGCTGTTTCTGACTCTTTTCTGGTTTGGGGGATCCTATTCCTCACACTAGGTTGTCTGACCCAGACTTAATACAAGGCGAGATGCTTAGTCTTACTGCAACTTGATACGTTATGTTTGTTATGTCCATGGGAGGCCTGCCCTTTTCTGAATAGAAACAGAGGAGGAGTGGATGGGGGGGGCATGGGGAAAGGACTGGGAGGAGGAGAAGGAGGGGAAACTAAAGTCAGGATGTAAAATAAATACATAAATAAAATAAAAACATGAAAATAGAAAAAAGTTTTTAAAGAGACTGGATTTATAAGAGAATTCTCATATTTGACAAAATAAACTCCAAACCAAAATTAGTCAAAAGAGGTAAAGAGAGTGACTTTATACCAACTAAAAGAACACTCTAATAAGACAATACTGCTGTTATGAACATATACACACTGGCCACAAGTGCACCTGACACTACTAGAGGTCAAGACCCAGACAAACCCAATACAAGAATACTGAGTGATGTCAGTGCCCAGCTCTCATCCATAGGCAGGTCATCCCAATGAATCATAAACAGAGAAACATCTGGATTCAGGGATACCTTAGATCAAATGGAGCTAGCAGACATCTACAAGACATTCCACACAAATACTGCTGAATACACATTCTTCTCTGTAGCCCATAGAACTTTCCCTAAGGTAGATCATATTACAGGACAGAAAGCAAGTCTCAGCAAATACAAGGAAATTGAAACAGTTTCTTGTATTCTATCTGACCACAATGAAATGAAGCTAAAAATCAGCAGCAAGAAAACCACTAATTCATGGAGATTAGACAACTGTCTTACTGAAGAAATCAGAAAGGAAATACATTTTAGAGTTAAATAAAAATGAAGATATAACATAACAAAACTATGAGATAGAATGAAAGCAGCCCCAGTGTAAAAGGGGGTTTCTAACTACTGCCAATAGAATTCAGAAAGTCCTAAGGACAAACCTTGAAAATGTATATTCCACTAAATTGGAACATCTAAAAGAAATGGATGGAGCTAGAGAGATGACTCAGAGGTTAAGAGCACTGGCTGCTCTTGCAGAGGTCCTGAGTTCAATTCCCAGCAATCACATGGTGGCTCACAACCATTTGTAATGAGATCTGGCGCCCTCTTCTGGAGCGCAGACATACATGCAGGCAGAACACTGTATACAGAATAAAAATAAATAAATAAATAAATCTTTAAAAAAGAAAGAAAAAGAAATGGATGGCTTTCTAGAAACATATGACCTATGAAAATTTAACTGAAATAAGCAATTTGAATGGTTCTATAACAAGCAATGAAACTGATGTAGAACTAAAACAAATACTCAGTCAAAAAAATCCAGGATCAGCCAGACATGGTGGAGCACACCTTTAATCCTAGTACTTGGGAGGCAGAGGCACATGAATCTCTGTAAGTTCAAGGCCTGGTCTACAGAGTGAGTTCCAGGACAGCTAAGGCTACACAGAGAACCCCTGTGAAGAAGAAAGAAGCAAGAAAGGAGGAGGAGGAGGAGGAGGAGGAGGAGGAGGAGGAGGAGGAGGAGGAGGAGAAGGAGAAGGAAGGAGAAGGAGAAGGAGAAGGAGAAGGAGAAGGAGAAGGAGAAGGAGAAGGAGAAGGAGAAGGAGAAGGAGAAGGAGAAGGAGAAGGAGAAGGAGAAGGAGAAGGAGAAGGAGAAGGAGAAGGAGAAGGAGAAGGAGAAGGAGAAGGAGAAGGAGAAGGAGAAGGAGAAGGAGAAGGAGAAGGAGAAGGAGAAGGAGAAGGAGAAGAAGAAGAAGAAGAAGAAGAAGAAGAAGAAGAAGAAGAAGAAGAAGAAGAAGAAGAAGAAGAAGAAGAAGAAGAAGAAGGAAGAAGAAGAAGAGATCCCAGCTCAGATGGATTCACTGCATTCTACTAGATCTTGAAAGAAGTAATACCAATGCTTCCAGACTATTCCACACAATGGAAAATGAAGGAATGCTCCAAACTCACATATGAAGCCAGTACTACCCTGATACCAAAACCAAATAAAGACACACACACAAAAGAAAATTATAGGCCAATTTGTCTTATGAACGTAGAAGCAAAAATTCTCAATAAAATACTTACAAACTGAAGTGAATACATCAAAAGAGCATCCATCATTATCAAGTTCACTCCATTCCACAGATTCAGGGATGATTTAAGGTACATAAATCAACAAATGTAATACAGCATATAAATAGACTCAAGGACAGAAATCATGAATTGTTTCAACAGATGCAGAAAAGGCCTTTGGCAAAATCTCACACCTTTGCATGACAAAACATTGAAGAGACTAGGAATAGAAGGAACATATCTCAGCATAACAAAGGCCACATATATAGTAAACTTAGAGCCAGCACCAGGCAGAATGGGGGAAACTCACAACATTCCTATTGTCAGGAACAAGACAAGGCTGTCCTCTCTCCACTCCTATTCAACACAGAGATGGAAGGTTTATCCAGAGCTTGTAGTAAGACAAGAGAGGAAATAAAAGAGATACAAACAGGAAAAGAAGTGAAAATACCCTTATTTGCAGGTGACAGGATACTATAGAGAGAGACCCTAAAGACTCTACCATAAATTCTTACATCTGATAAACACTTCCAGCAAGACAAGATGATACAAAACATCATACAAAAATCAAGTACCCCTCCTATCCGCCAATGGAAGACACACTGAGAATCAAGGAAACAATATCATTCAAATTAGTTTCAAAAAAAAAATGAAATATCTTGGAATAAACCTAACCAAGGAAATGAAAGATCTCCATAATGTAAGCTTTAAAACACCACTGAGGAAGACACTAGAAGATAGAAAAAAAATCTTCCCATGATGATGGATTGGAAGAATTAATATTGTAAAAATGACTACCCTACAAAAAGTAATCTACAGATTCAAGGCAATTCTCATGAAAATTCCAGTACTATTCTTCATAGAAATAAGACAAAATCTTAAAAGTCATGTGAAAACATAAAATCCCCCCATACAGCACCGGAGAGATGGCAAGGTGGTTGAGAACACTGCCTCTCTTCAAGAGGGCCTGTTTTTGATCCCCTGCACCCACATGGCAGCCCATAGTCATCTGCAACTCTAGTCCCAGGGCATCTGACGCCCTCTTCTGGCCTCTGTGGGCACTGTACATATGTGATACACAAACAGGCAAAACACTCATGCACATAAAATATTTTTAAAGACCTCAGACAGCCAAAGCAATGCTCTGCAATAAGAATGCTAAAAAAAAAAATCACAGAAATCACATGATAAACTCAATAGATGCAGAAAAGGCTTTTGACAAAATCTAACATCCCTTCATGATAGAAACATTGAAGAAAGTAGGTATAAAAATAACATCCTAGCATAATATAATAAATAGGGCTATACAACAAACTTATAACTAACATTATACTAAATGGAGGGAAACTCAAGGCATTTCCATTAGAATCAGGAACAAGACAAGGATGCCCACTTTCTCTGCTTTCATTCTTAGCTAGAGCAGTAAGACAAGAGAGGGAAATAAATAAATAAATAAATAAATAAATAAATAAATAAATAGTAAAAATAAGTCAAAGTATCCTTATTTGCAGATGATCCATATGGATCTAGTCACAGTTCCCAGCATTGCTGAGGAGTGTGGCCAGATTGAGAGAAGGTACAGGGTTGGTGAGAGGCTGGAACAGGCAGATGGCATCCTGGTAATGCCTCCTTCTGGCTGGAGCTTCCTAGATGTCTTGGGAACTCCCCTAGAAGTGAGTAGCTAAGATGACTACAGTCAGTACCTCTTACAGGCACTGAAAGAATCCAACTGATAGCCCCAAATCCTGCTCTGCCCCCCACTCCTCAACTGCCACTGTCATACCTGACCAGGAAGGGGTGGACAGCCTTCTGAAGGCCCTCAAAAGGGAGCTGTCTGCAATGGGTGGGAACTAATTCGCAGGCCCACCAGGTATTCCTGACCTGGGCAAGGTATCCGCATCACTTCCAGCACTGGCTGGATGTTCTTGACCGCTATAAGTTGGCATTAGACTTGGCAGTGGAGGTTGGAGGGCAAGAGAGACACAAAGGCACCTGAGCCACCTCACAGGTCGAGGGGACACTGAGAAGATCCTCAATATCACCCAGAATCCTTGGGGTATCTGAGCACAATTCAGGTCCCATGAGATGTTCACATAGAAGAACTTGATCCAAAATGTCAGAGCCAAGCCAGGATCCTGAGCATCCTGTGGGACTTGCTGAGGACTCAGGACTTTTTGGGCATCCTGGGGATATGAGTGGAGGAATGTGGGTCTTTTATTTTTTAGTAAAATATATGATTTTTTTTCTGTGATCCTGGTTGGACTCCAGGATCTCACACATGCTAGGCAGGTACTGTTACCAAGCTGTGACCCTGTCTACTCCCACCCCCTAGGCTAGTACTCTACTGCCAAGATAAATCCCAACTTCACAGATTTGACTTTTCAATGCCAAGGACATGTGAAAAGTTCAGGTCATCCAGGAATGTCTGCATATGAGAATCTGATTTACTCTTATGATCTCCATAGGTCATGGTTTCACATGAACATTTCCATAACTTAAAAAAAAAACCCTCCACTCATGTTCATGCAAGCAGCCACAATTAGACTGAGTGGATCAAAAACAAAGGGCATTTTAGTAGAAGGGGACTTATTGGGAAAAAGGATTTTAGCTGTAGAAAGAGGGGACAAGAGAAGGTAATAGGGGTAGAAATGCCCCAAACTCGGTATATACATGTTTGATATTGTCAAACTTAAAAGAAATAACTTACTTTAGAACTACATTGGAGGGGCTAGAGAGATGGCTCAGCAATTAAGATCACTGGTGATTTTTCCAGAGGACCTGGGTTCAAATCCCAGCATCTACATGGTAGCTCATTACCACTTGTAATCCCAGTTCCAGGGATTCTGACACTCTCTTCTGGCCTCCACAGACATCAGGCACATACATGTGATGCACAGACATACATGCAGGCAAAACACTTGTACACATAAAATAGTAATTTTAAAAAAACACCTTAGATTCCATCTCAGGCCCAGAAGAATGGTAATCATTATCAATTATCCAAATAAATGCTAGTGAGGATACAATTCCAAAGGGAATTGTATACACTGCTGTAAACTGGTAATGGAGGTCCTTAAAAAACTAAAAGTAGATCTACTATGTGATTCAGCTACACCTCTCAGTGATGCCTGAAGAGCTCCAAGTCAACATATCACAGATAGGCTTAGGCATCAAGATTTGTTACAGAACTGTTTACAATAGCTAAGTCAGAGAACCAACCAAGATATCCAATAAGACAAGAATAGATAAAATGTCACATAGATACACAATGGAAAAGTTTTCAGTCATCTGCTGGGAAATGGGTACAACTGTAGATATTCATATTTTCAGTCTCAGACAAATATTGCATGTTTTTTCTAATTAGTGGTTCCTGGATTTTATTAGGTACATAAAATCCCATGAGTATACACTGTCAGACACAGTGCAGCAGAAGCAAAAACCAAAACGGCACCCAGCAGTATAAGGAGTTCTCGTTCAGAGACCTCCACTTAGGTGATGATGAATCCTTGACTTCCCCACAGGGGAAAAAAATCAGACTGAACCCATTGAAGCAGAAATGGAATTCATTAAGCAGAAAGTTTAGGACCAGCAAGATGGCTTGGTGGGTAAGAGTATGTGACAGCTAATCTTCATTGTCGACTTGACATGCCTGGGAAGAGGGAACCTCAAGTGAAGAATCACCCCCATCACATTGGCCTGTGGGTATGGCTGTGGAGGGACAGGATTTTTTTTTTTTTACTGCTAATTGATGTGGGAGAGTCTAGTCTATTGTTGGTGAAACCACAGCTAGGCAAGTGAGCCTGGGCTATAAAAGAAAAGTAGGAGCCAGGTGGTGGTGGTACGTGCCTTTAATCCCAGCACTCAGGAGACAGAGGCAGGTGAATCTCTTAGTTTGAGGCTAACCTGGTCTACAGAGTGAGTTCTAGGATAGCCAGGGCTACACAGAGAAACCCTGTCTTGAAAAAGAAAAGAAAGAAGAAGAAAAGAAAAGTAGTTGAGCATGAGTCTGGGAACAAGCCAGTAAGGAGCATTCCTCCATGATTTCTCTGTTAAGTTCCTGCCTCGAGTTCTTGCATTGGCTTTCCTCAATGAACAGTAACTTGTGATATGAAATAAACCCTTTCCTCTCCGAGTTGCTTTTGGTCATGGTGTTTATCACAGAAACAAAAAAGCAAACTAGAAATAGGGTACTTGCTGCTGTGCCTAATGACCTTAGTTCAACTCTCAGAACCCACATGGTGGGAAGAGAGAACCAACTCCTGAAGTTGCCCTCTGATCACCATGCACTCTGTCATGGCACACATGTGCCCATGCACATAACACACATATAATAAATAGACAAACAAACACAGATTTCAGCAAGGGGCTAATAGAATGAGAGGTGCTTAGGGGAAGAATAAGACACACCCAAGAGCCTAGGCACGAGCTCCTCAAAAGAGTACTGCTTAAGTGTCTCAGCAGTCGTTATATACTATTTTAGTAACTCTAAAATTATAACTCTTAATGGTTACTGTAAAAACTTTTTCCTCCTTTTCCCTTATTGCATTTACTTATTTATGTGTGTGTGAGGGTGGGCGGGTGCATGCATCCCACAGTGATCACTGGAGGTGGTCAGAGGACAATATTAGGAAGTCAGTTCTCTCCTTCCACTGTGAGGATCCCAAGACTGAACTCATGTCGTCAGCCTTGGCAGCCAGTGTCTTTACCTATTGAGCAGTCTTTCCAGTCCTATCCCAATCTTTATGATAGGTAAGATAAGGGTGCCTTGGATGGGATTAAAATCTAATAAAGAAAAAAAACCATGAGCCACAAGGGTTGCACAAGGGGGTTAAGACATGTCATTTATTGTAAGTGGAGAGTCTTATGAGAGTTCTAGAAGATTGCAGGTTTACAGATGAGAATGGGAAAAGGTCACCTACATTCAGGCCTCAGGCATAGTTCATTGCTATTTAAACACTCTTATTTGAATCACCACTACATAAAAGGAAGACTGTCTCCATGTAGGTAACCTTCACAGTGCATGTTGTTAACGATGCTGGAACTCTCGACTCTCAGCTGGAGAGAAGCTTCAAGCAGAAGGGGAAAGGGGAAGGGGCTCTTTTCCCACCCCACCTCCCCATAATTTCCCCTGACTTTCATCCTGCCCCACATATGACATAAAAGTCTAAATGACACTGGCTAGGGGAACAAAGAGGACTGATGGGAAGGGAGAGGCAGGAAGGGATATGGAGGGAAGCATGTTCAATATACATTATATAGTTGTATGAAGTGTCCTTATGTAACATAGAGCCATGTACAATGAATATGCATAATAAATCTTTTAATTGAGAAAGAACTCTCCAGTGTTTGCTGGAGCTGATATAAGATGTAACAGTTCTGGACCATGGTTCCTGTATCATCATAGCAGTTCAGTAGTGACATCCACAGTGTGTCCACACTGCTATTTAACTGAAGCAATGCATAGAGCCATGCCACCTCGAATCTGCCTGATCCCATCTAATCTCAATGTGTGAATGTCACTGGTGGGAACAATGACTTACTGACAGTGTATTATGTTTTCATTATGCTTTGGAGAGTGATTATACTGTTACATACATCTAGAAACTAGTCTACATAGTTTCTACCTTTTTTTTTTTTTTTGAGCTGAGGATCGAACCCAGGGCCTTGTGCTTGCTAGGCAAGCATTCTACCACTGAACTAAATCCCCAACCCCATAGTTTCTAAAAAAAAGAAAAGGAATTAAAGTCATGCAAAATTATGTTTGTTTTTATTTAAAAACAATTTGAAAGTGTGACTTTTAGACCTTTAACCAGGGTTGAGTTAATGCGAAAATATATTAAAATGAAGGGAGGATTAGGGCAAGTAATGTGGCCAGAGATTTTGGTATGGAATTCTTGGGACCCCATGAAGTATTTGCTTTCTATATTAGAGCAGAATCTAAACTGCTGCCCAAGGAAAACATTAGGTGTCCTTTATTCTAAGCCAAGAGCTCTGTGTTAAAATGCACAACCTGGATAGGGCGAGACCTCTGCTTGTACAGTTTCAGGTAGTTGTGTTGTGGTGCTGGAGAGTGAACCCGGGCTTTGCTCCTGACAGGCACGGGCTCTACCATGCAACAGAAGATTCCAGCCCTGCTCGTATAGTGTCATAAGGCTTTGGACTTGTTGAAATTGTTAAGTTGTTTTGCTTTGTAAGTACCTATGATTATAGCAAAACAATATAAAAATCAATTATTTCTCAGCTCAACATTTTTATTACCATCTCCCTTTTCTGATTCATTTCATAAATAAGTGCTGAAGGAATTATTCATCTATAAGCTGGGTATATCCTTATGTCTCATCATGTTTTGAAAAGCTCCTTCCTAAGAAAGAATGCACTCAAAATAATATTTGTATTATTTTGTAAGAGGTATAAAGACTAAATATGCAAATAAACACATGTACCTATGTACGTCCCACCCATCTTAAGAAAGACATTACTACACCTCTGAGAGCTTCCCCAGAGCCCATTCTTCATGAAAACATAACATAAAGTTGTGGGATGCTGTTGAAGAGAAATTTATAGAATTACCTACATTAGAAAAGAACAGAGTCCTTAAACTAGCGAGCTGAGCTTCCTACTTTAGAACTAGAGAGGGGAGCAAACAGCATTCGGTGTAAGGGGGAATGGAAATAGAAGAAATCAGGGGAGAAAACTGGGAGGTAAGAAAACCGACAAACAGAGCTCACACTTGTAACCCCACACTAAGGAAACTCAGATAGGGATGTTGGTATGACTTCAAGGCCAGCCTGGGCTACACTTTGAGTTCCAGGCCAGCTTGGATTAGAGTGAACTCTTGTCTCAAAAAAAAAAAAAAAAAAAAAGGAAGGAAGGCAGGGAGAAACAAAAAGGAGGAAGAGGGAAATGCATCCTTACAGCTAGAGAAGAAGTAAGGAATGCTATAAACAACTTTATACCGATAAAGTTGACAACTTAGGTAAGGGCCAGCAGGATGACTCAGTGCATAAAAGCACCAACCATGCAAGACTGAATTTTGATCTCTAGAACCCAAGTGGAAGGAGAGAACCAACTTCTGAAAGTTGTCCTTTGACCTCTATACACACACACCAAGGCATGAGCACATCCTCACTCACACACACATACATTCACACATACACACTAATATGATTTTTATTTATCTAGGGGTATAGTTAAGTGGTAGAAAGCTTGCCTAGAATGTTCATATCTCTGATTGCATTCCTAGTACTGAAAAAAAAAAAAAAAAAAAAAAAAAAACGTTTAAGCCAGCTAACAGACTAGGTTCCGTGGGTTCTACTATTCCCTTTACAACTATTTCATCCCACCACTACAGCACAAAACAGTTACAGTCAATACACACAAGGGGGTATGACTGAGTTACAATAAAACCTATTTACTAAAAACATGAAGCAAATCATATTTCATTCACAATCAATAGTTTGGTGCTCCCAACTTAGATAAGTGGAATTTTTTTTTTTTTTTTTTTGGACTAGCACAAAACCAGACATGACACACAAGCTAACGGAATGGAACAGAGGATCCTGTACTAAACCTACACTGCTATAGCCACTGCCCCCCCCTCCCCCCCCCTCCCCCCCCCGCTCCCCAAGACAGGATTTCTCTGTGTAACAGCACTAGCTGTCCTGGAACTCTATCTGTAGCCCAACCTGGCCTCAAACTCAGGCCTGCCTCTGCCTCTGGAGTACTGGGATTAAAGGTGTGTGCTGCCATACCTGGCTGCCACCAGCTTTTTAACAAAGATGTCCAAATACATATATGGAGAAAAGACAGCTTCTTTAACAAATTATTCTGGGAAAACTAGATGTCCATATGTAGAAAAATAAAACTAGATGTTACCTCTCATCATGTACAAAGATTAATTCAAATAGACCAAAGATGTCAACATTAAGACCAGGAACTTTGAAACTACTAGGAAAAAAACACTCTTCAAGATGCAAGCATATGTCAGGCATGCTGATGCACATCTATAATGCTATAACCTCGGGAGTTAGAGGCAGGTAGAGCTCTGTGAGTTCAAGGCCAACCTGGCTATGTAGAGAAACTCTGTCTCAAAAAAACCAAATAAATAAACAAACAAACAAATAAATGGTGCAGGTAAAGGCAAACCTTTCTGAATATATTCCCCAAAGTCCAACCAAATAGCAAGAACTGACAAATGTCACTGCATGAAATTAAAAAGCTTCTGCACAGCACAGAAGATGGTAAAGAATGCTGAGAATGGGAGAAAGATTTCCTAGTTATTCCTCCGCAGGGGGAAAAATACCCAGAACATATAAGGACTCCAAACCAACAAACAATTAATCACGAAAGAGATAAATGTGCCATTTTCAAATAAGTACAAATGGCCAACAAATACATGAAAATGTTCACCATCCTTATCCATTACTGTAATGCAAATTCAAACTATACCAGCATTCTCCCTCCCCCCAGTCAGAATGGATCATCAAATGACAATAAATGCCACTGAAGTTGTGGGTGGGACGAACCCTAAACTCTGGTTATAGCCTGAGCTAGTACAGCCACCACAGAAATCAGTGTGTGGAGATTCATCGGAAAACTAAAAGACAGAACCAGCCAGCACCACCTGTCACCCAACAGTTCTCACCAAGGTTCCAGTTCTTTATGTCCTTGCCAAAGAAGGACACTTACCTGTTATGTAACTTTTGTGTTACAGCCATCCTAGAGGATGTAAAATGACAGACATCCCCTTGTACTTTTGATTTCCATTTCTTATTGACTGATTTTTGAACATTTTTCCATATGTCTATTACTCGATTTTAAAGGGACGCTTTTATTGAATTACTTCCTTTAACTCCTTTTATATACAAGCTAGTTCTAAATTATCAATAAATTTAAAATGTTAGCATCCCTTCCTAACCTTCCTTACAATTACACTATACCTGAGGTAAAGGAGTAAGTTCTGAACTATAAAAGCTCTCTCGTGGTTTGAAAAATAAATTCCTAAGTATAAAAAGTAACAGTATAGTAGTAAGTGGTTTTCATCTCTTAGAGAGGGGCTAATTAGTATTATCTTATTTTATCTTCATTCTTAACAGATATCCAAGGAAAATTAAAAAATTGTCTACAGTGAAATGAAAGGATAATCATTTGTACCTTTAAAAACTATATATACCATGACTGATTTATTACTACTTAAAAAGCATGAGGCTGATACCCACCACAAAAAGAGCTTGCTTACCATCTTCAATGGCGTTTTTGACCGCACGAAGTCCATCTCTTAAAGCATCCTTGATCTGTGTGAGAGTATGCTTGTTTGGTCCTTTGACCAACAAGGTGACAGAGAGAGGATTCACACAGTCCTCAATAAAAGTGAACTTTTCTTCACCCTAATGGAGAACAAGAGGAGATACAGCTGTAAGGCTCGGGATATAGCTGAAGGGTACAGGTGGTAGAGCACTTTGCTCAGCACACATGAGATCCTGACTTACACACCACACCACACACACACACACACACACACACACATACAGGACAAGTATAACATTTGACGCATTGTATTGCAATGGCATCATGAAATTCAAATCTATATTCTATTAGGATCCAATCTTCATGTAACTTTTTCTTGTCAAGCATAACTAAAGATGTATTTTTAAGTGGTTAAGTTACCACACCATTTGGGGAGGCTAGATTAGGAAGATGGTTCAAGACCAACTGGGGCTACATAGCAAAACTCTTAACACTTAGGTAAAAAAATTGTAAACTTTGTCCTGTCAGACCTCAAAATATGAATTAAAAGATATAAAATACCAAAAATGGTTTAGGAATCATGTTATAACTGCTATTCACAGACATACTCACTAATGAGCCAGGCAGTGGTGGTGCACACCTTTAATCCCACAGCACTTGGGAAGCAGAGGCAGAGGCAGGCAGATCTCTGAGTTCGAGGCCAGCCTGGTCTACAGAGTGAGTTCCAGGACAGCTGGACAACATAGAAAAACCCTGTCTCAAAAAATAAAAATAAAAAACAAAGAAATACTCACTAATGAATACTCAAATACAAGGCCAGCATGCCCCAAGCAATCTTCATTAAGGTCTTCAAAGGAGTTCACAGCTATTCCTCCACAAGCAAGAGCAAGCCTGGAATCACATCATGTCACCTTCACTTTGGTTATGGAAAATACAAAGGCTAATTTCTCTTTTCCTTTTTTTTTTTTCTCCTTGTATGATCTCACTTTAATCCAAGCACTAAGAAAGCAGAGGCAGGTGGCTCCCTGTGAGTTCAAGGCAAGCCTGGTCTATACCTGAGACACTGTCTCAAAAACAAACAAACAAACATATAGTTATTAACTATAGTCACAATGATGCACAACAAATCCTTAAATCTATCTTTCCTCTCTAATGAAAATTGTGTATCCTTGGACCAACATCTCCCAAACTCTTAATCTTCCCTAGCACTCCAGCCTCCTGTAACTATCATTCACTTATCTACTTCTGAAAGTTTAGTATTCTTAAATTCTACATATAAGTGAGATCATACAGTATTATAGTGTTTCTAAAATCTGTTTTGTGTGGGGGAGGGAGTGTATGTGTGCCCATGTACGTGAGGGTGCACTCACCCATGCATGGAGGGGTGGGCAGAGGTTGACGCCAGATTGTCTTTTGTCAGTCACTTCTCTGTCTTACTTTTTTGAGGCAGGGTCTCTCACTGAACATGAAGCTTGAAGTTTTAGCTGGACTTGCTGACCAGCAAGTCCCTAGAGCTGGGGGTACAGGCACCCAGTGCTGCTGCTCCTGCCTTTCATGGGTTCTGGAAACCAGAACTCAGGTTTTCAGGCTTGCTCAGCAAGCACTTCACACACTGAGCCATTTCCCTGGCCCCAAATCTTAAGGGTTTGTTGCTGTTGTTTGGTTGAGGATTTCTCTGTGTAGCCCTGGCTGTCCTGGAACTCGATCTGTAGACCAGGCTGCCTCCAACTCAGAGATTCCCCTTCCTCTACCTTCCCAGTGCTGGGATTAAAGGCGTGCACCACCACACCCAGCAACTGTTTAAAAAGAAAGAAAAAAAACTTAGAAAGCTTTGGGTTCAGTTCCCAGCACTACAAACAAAAAGGACAGCAGCACCAAGAGCAACAGAAAACACTTCGGATACATAATTTGCACTTACCTTTCGAGATTTCTTCTTTTTGCCCTGCGAAGAGCTACGATATTATGTTTTGCCAGCATTTCTAAGGAGAACGGATCAATGCCCTGTAGTCAAATTAACACAAAAGTTAAGTGGTTTTTGTTCCACACTAGCAAGTGCTCTACCACTGAACTCTACTCTTAACCTTAAAAAAAATTTAAGCCAGTATTTCTCAAGCTTTTTTTTTTTTTTCTCAGCACCATTTTACAGTCTTAAAAATCAAGAAGAACCAAGCCTGGGCATGATGGCACACACCGGTAATCCCAGCACTCAGGAAGCTAAAGAAGGAAGATCTAAAGTTCCAGGGCAGTATAGACTACAGAGCAAGTTCCTTGTCAGCCTAAGCTGTATAGTGAGTTGTATCTGTATCATATCATAGAAACAGGGGCTGGAGAGAGAGGTCAGTGGTTAAGAACACAGGCTGCTCTCTCAGAGGTCCTCAGTTCCGTTCCTAGCACCCATGTGGGATGGCTCACAACAGCCTGCAACTCCAGTTTCAGTCATACACTCCCAAGCATAACTCAAACAGGAAAACATTTTAAAGGTTTTTTTAAAATCATTAATCTTATATTTTAAGTGGGTTATTTATTCATGCATGACTTTGTAAAATCATGTGGATTTTAGTCAGTTAGAAAGCACTGGTTCATTGAGTTGAGCTCAAATGTTACTACTGGCAGCACACCCTGTGAGCTATCTTCCTTGGAGTAGTAGGGTTGTTCCATCTGTTTTTCAGGAAAAAAATCCACTGAACATCCAAATCTAGATAACCACAGTTTATCTGTTGAACCTTTTTTCAACTAAAAATGACTTTCCATGAAAAAGTAGCTAGTTTCACTCAAAATCCAATTATACATAGGCTTTCTTCAAGACAACCATCATGTTTTGCTATGAAGAAGTGCTTTATGTATATTTCATATTTTATCAAACAAAATTATAAAAAGATGAATCCTTGGAGCTGGAGAGATGGCTCAGTGGTTAAGAGCAGTAGCTGCTCTTCCAAAGGATCCAAGTTCAATTCCCAGCACCCATATGCCAGCTCACAACTGTCTGTAACTCTAGTTCCAGAGGATCTGGCACCCTCACACAGACATGCATGCGGGTAATACGTCAACACACATAAACTAAATAAATAATTTTTAAAAAGATGAATCCCTAAGGGTCAATTTTTAATAAGATCAATAGTTAGCATTTCAAGACATTCTTTTCTAAATTAAAAAACAATGTAGGTATGGTATGTCTGTGTGTGGAAATGTGCCCGCATGCAGGTGTGTGGAGTCCTGAGGGCAAGAGTTCCCTTGGAGCCGCAGGCAGGTAGCAGTGAGCCATTCGACCACGTGGGTGTGAGAGCTGAACTCAGACCCCAAAGAGCAGCACAGGCCTTTACCTGCTGAGCCACCTTTCCAGACCCACCATCCAGCCACCCAAAAATGAAGCAGCTTCTTCCCTGGTGCTGTGGTGGTGAAGAGGACAAGGGCGGGCACAGCTTGGTGCTGCTCTCCTGGTGTGCAGGAGGAGGTCAGCAGCTTTACCTTTCCTCACAAATGTCCACACAATACAAAAGGCGTTATTACTATGAAAAGTTTCCTCCCCAAACTCCCTGAAAATGTCATAAGGTCCCTTCGGGGTCAACAGCCACACTTTGAGAAATGTTGAAAAACAGTGACAGGCACTTACGCTGCAAACTTCCTTCTCACCTTTTGATTAACGACAACAAATCCTTTATTGGTCTCGGCACAGACTTTCTGTTTTAGGTCTATTATTTTCTGCACTCTATCTTCAATAAATTTTCTTTCAGCTTTTACCAATTTCTCTTTCTCTTCTACAGTCTTATAAAAGAAACCAGAACTCACTTCTCTAAAGAATTAATAAGAACACGTTAGTAAACCAGGTATGGAGGCTAAAGCAAGAGGTTCACAAGTTTGAAGTCACCCGGAGCAATGGAAGCCCCTTTCTTTTTTTAATTAATTAATTAATTAATTAATTTTTTATTTAATGTCAAATGTTGTTTATTGAAGGAGGGAAGAGGTCTTAAATACAGGCTTATAGCACAATGGGAGAACCCTGGGGAAGTCCCTTTCTTAAAAAATGGACAAATGGGAAAAGCTAGCGAGGTGGGCATAGAAGAGAAAAAGAAGTTACAAAACACCTTGAGAGGAAAGAGAGCTGGGCACGGTGGCTCATACTTGTTATCCCAATACTCAAGAGACAGGCAGGAGGAGTGTGCATGTTAGTTAGAGACCATCCTGGACTAAAGAGTGAAACTCTTGAGAGGGGGGGGGGACTGTGAAAGATGGAGTGGGGAGATGGAAAAAATAATTTTTAAATTGGGGTTGGAGAGATGGCTCAGGCTAAGGGGACCTGAGTTCAGTTCCCAGCACCCTGTCAGGTGACTCACAATTGCCTGGACCATCAGATCCAGGGGATGGATGCCCTCTTCTGGCCTCCTGGGGCACCTTTACTCACATGGATATATACACATAATTAAAAATAAAAACAAATTTACAAAAAAAAAGAGAGAAAGAAAGAAAAAGAAGTGTTAAAAGAGTTTCAAATATTAGGAAGACAAACTGACACGCACGTTTTTTCATACTCTAGTGACACATTGCAAATGAGGATAAATGCATCTTGCACTTGCTTCTTCATGCCTGGATGACGGGCACCATGGTCCAAAACCAGTCCTCGAATCAACCTAGTAAAACACATAACATTTCATGGAATACACATCCTAAAATTAGAATTTCAAAAGCTATTCAAAGCTAGGAACAGCCAGGACACACATTGTTTCCTTGTATAACTTCAAACCTAACATATAATTAGTAGAATTAGGGAAAGAATCTTTTAACAGCGTGACCATAAGTCAAAATGAAAAGACAGCCCAGAATTACTCTCTAAGTTATACAGCTCCAAACAGGAGTAGCTGATCAAATAATAAAAGGGAGGCACACAATGAATTTCTTAGGGATATTTGTTCAAAATAATTATATAGAATGACTAAAAATTGTTAACCTAAATGTCCAGCACAATAGGATATTGTTCAGCAAATAATGGCCCAGCAATTCAATGGTTGTGAAAACTATGTAGTAACATGAAAAATATTTACAGGGATAGCCAATAAGTACAGAATAACACAGTATATACTGTATGTAAAACATGATTGCAACTATTCTTTTTTTAAAAAAAATGTTGACAATTAATAGGAAATATAGCTTGGTTGGTAGACTACGTGTCTAGCATGCTTGAGAGTCTACATTCTTTGAATCCCAGAACCACAAAAATAAACATATGAGAGCTGGAGAGATGGCTTAGCAGTTGGGAACACTTGCTGCACTTCAGAGGACCTTTCGGTTTCCAGCATTCGTGTGGCCCCTTATTTTTTTTTTTTTTTACTATATATATATTTTAAGATTTATTTATTATATATACAGTGTTCTGCCTACAGGCCAGTAGAGGGCACCAGATCTCATTATAGATGGTTGTGAGCCACCATGTGGTTGCTGGGAATTGAACTCAGGACCTCTGGAAGAACAGTCAGTGCTCTTAATCTCTGAGCTATCTCTCCAGCTCCCGTGGGGCCCCTTATAGCCAAGGGATCAGATGCCCTCTTCTGGCCTCTGAGGGCACTAGGCATGCACATGATACACATACATAGCTGCAGGTAAAACACAACATACTTAAAACAAATTTAAAAAGAAAAGAAAAACCTAACTAGGTAGGTAGATAGATAGATAGATAGATAGATACATACATACATACATACATACATACATAGAGGACCCTGAGGGTATGACTAGACTTGGATGGGAGGTATTTAGACTATGGGACTCTTTTCAGTTTTCTAAATATATTTTTCTTGAGTAAATATTTTTATAACTTTATAAAAGTCACGTGGGCTGGAGAGATGGCTCAGTGGTTAAAAACACTGACTGCTCTTCCAGAGGACCTGAGTTCAATTCCCAGAACCCACGTGGTAGCTCACAACCATCTAAAATAGGACTTGGTGCCCTCTTCTGGCATACAGTTATACATGCAGAGCATTCATATATAAAATATAAATAATAAATAAAATTTTATTTTGTTTTGTTTTGTTTTTTTGTTTTGTTTTTGTTTTTGTTTTTCGAGACAGGGTTTCTCTGTGTAGCTTTGCGCCTTTCCTGGATCACGCTCTGTAGACCAGACTAGCCTCGAACTCACAAAGATCCACCTGCCTCTGCCTCCTGAGTGCTGGGATTAAAGGCGTGCGCCACCACCGCCCGGCCAATAAATAAAAATTTTAAAGTCACTTATTCACACTAAGGTGGTAGCATTTCTATGTAAGAATCTCTTTTGAAAATTTTTAAAAGAATTATTCATTGCATGTATGAGTGTGGGCATGTACTAGCCACAGCACACATGTGGAGGTCAGAGGACAACTTTGTGGAGTCAGTTCTCACCTTCCACCTTGAGGAGGCATGGTCTCTCCTGTTGCTTCTGCCACTGAACACCATACTCCTGGCTAACTAGCCTATGCATTCAGCTTTTTACATAGGTTCCGGGGATCAAACACTGGTCATCAGATGTGATGTGTACACAGCTAACACTTTACCTGCCAAGCCCTCTCCTTGGCCTGTAAGAATCTTTTTTGAGTATGTATGGTGCTAGGGATTGAACCAAGGTCTTGTACATTGCAGGCTAGTGCTCTACCATTGAGCTATACTCCCAGCCCCATAAGAATTGTTTATACCCAATATTTGCTATGTACTAAACAAATACATTTTAACCAGGCATAGTAGCACACACCTATAATCCCAGTATCTGGGAGGCATAAACAAGAAGATTGTCACAAGTTTGAAGTGAGCCTAGTCTACACAGTGAGTTCCAGGACAGCCTGAGCTACAGAGTAAAATCCTGTCGGAAGAAAGGAAGGATGGAAGGGAGGGAGGGAGGACATTTTTTAAATTTCCAACACAGATATAAAGGAGTTTTCAAATTTTTAATCTGACTAGAATGCTCTAACTCCCAAATGAAGATAAAGACTTTATTTAGGAAAAAAAAACTAAACTATACATCCAATATTTTTTACCTTTCATGCTTGTTCTCTTCTCAACCTCAGCAACTGAATTTGCTGCTTTGAGAAGATAGAAACTGCCCCATCACCACCTCACAAGTCCCCACCAATCTCCAATTCTTTAAAACAAAGAATTCTCACTCCATCCCCAAGTTCTCTTCTAGCACAGAATGCTGTCCCTATTTCACTGCTCTTGTTTACAGCTACACTCTGAACTGTTTACAGTTGCAATTCCACTTTGTATTAGTAAGGTTTCTCTGGAGAAACAGAACCAATGGGATGAATATATTATTTAAAGAATTTATGAAGTCAGCTTTTGTTGGAGCCATTCAGGTTTCCTGTGGCTTTACCCAGCAGGTCTGCATAAAAGGATGATTGGACCACAGGCCTGAGTACCAGGTGTCTGAGATGGTCTGCCCTTGGCTGTGCTGGGGGAGGAGGTCTTTTGCTCCACCCCTTGGCATTCCCTTAAGAGCCCTTTGGCAGAGATAATCTGGGCGGATGGATTAGGATCCAGGCCCTTTCAAGGCTATCCTGTATTTTCTATCTGCTTCTCTCCCCCTCTAAATTTCTATCTAATATTTCCTGCTGCTCCTGCTCAAGAGTACCCTGGAGAAAAGTTGGAGTGGCATGGCCTCCCACGAGCTTTAAAATGGGAACAACAGCAAAATCACACCTGAGAGTTGGGAACCCAGCACTTCTTGGTCCTGAAGATTGGTTGCCTTAACCAGGTGTGGTGGTGCACTCCTTTAGTCCCAGTGCTCAGGAGGCAGAGGCAGGAGGATCTCTGTGAGTTCGAGGTCAGCCTGGGCTACAGACAAGGTTCCAGGACAGCCAGGGCATTTACACAGAGAACCTTGTCTCGAAAAACAAGCAAAACAGAAGAAGAAAGAAAGAAAAAAGAAAGGAAGGAAGGAAAGAAAGAAAAAAGGAAGGAAAGAAGGAAAGAGAGAAAGAGAAAGAAAGGAAGGAAGGAAGGGAGAGAGAGAGAGAGAGAGAGAGAGAGAGAGAGAGAGAGAGAGAGAGAGAGAGAGGAAGGAAGGAAGGAAGAAAGAAAGAAAGAAAGAAAGAAAGAAAGAAAGAAAGAAAGAAAGAAAGAAAGAAAGAAAGAAAGAAAGAAAGAGGGACAAAGAGAAATACTGGGTGCCTTGGTAGTCAGAGTGGTCTCACTGAGGAGAAGGAAACAACACTGGTTACCTCAGCAGTGCCAATCTGGTACCAGCAGCTCAGAAGGGTCCTGGGAAGCCCCTGGCCCCAGTCCAGGATGAAAGCAATTTCTGATACTGGCAAGGAATCAGCAGCTACAACAACAGGGCAAACTGACTCTGGGGGAGAGGGAGGCCAAGCAAAAGGCTGGATGCCCTCCCTCTTGACACACCCTTCCATCTGCACTGCTACCAGAAGGTGCCACCCACAGTCACAGTACACATCTTCTCTCACCATTCTCTCCTTAGTGTGCCTTCAGTCTACCGTCCATCTCTGCCTCTTTACTGAATCAATATAATGATCAGTTTTCAGTTCCCAACAATATACTTCAACACCATTGACTCCGCTTTGACTCCCCACCTCCCTGATCACCCAGTCTCATCTCAGTCTCCATTGGTGGATTTTTAATCTCTTTTCAAGTTCCAAACATTGAAGTTTCCTGAGTTCAGGGTTTGGTTCTTTTTTTTTTTTTTTTTCTTTTTAACTGGCTAAGTCAATATATTAAAATAGTTGACTTAGACAGTTGCAATAGTAACTCCAGCCTCCACTCCCTGCTCAATTCTGATGGAAGTAATCACTTAACGATCTCAGAAGGACTGTGTAAGTCGCTCAGTCGCCATAGATTTTCATCTGGAAACAATCCTGTGTCTTAGCACCTGCACCACCAGGGGTTTTTCCTGTAGTGGTTACTGTTGTACTGGATGCCAACTGGTCCTTTCACTTTCAGATTCTTTTCCTTTGCACCGCTCATCAAGTCAGAAACTGCACATCATGGCTGTGGGGGGATTTGAACTTGGTGGATCGCCAACTCCAGTTGTATGGGTAGCCTTCTGGGTTTTTGTTTTTAATGTGGATGATTTTTGCCTGTATGCATGTCTTGCACCATGTACATGTAAAAGCAGCAGAGACCAGAAGAAGGTGTTTGATCTCTTAGAACTGGAGTTATCAACAGTTGTGAGCCACAAAGTGCATGCTGGGAATTGGAGCCAGGTCTCCTGTAAGAGTAGCCAGTGCTCTTAACCACTGAGCTGTCTCTACAGCCCCCTTTCTGATACCTATTTTTGTAAATCAGGCTGGCCTCAAACTCAGAGATTCACCCTCCTCTGCTTCTTAAGTGCTGGGATTAAAGGTGTGTGCCAATACCACCTGGCGGCTGCTTTCTGGTACCTTTAAAAGCTATCACTGCAGGTATCATACATCAATATTTCCCAAATATGTATTTCTCATCCTGACCTCTATTCTGAACTCATACCAGGATCTCAGCTTACGTCACCCACATATAGAATGGGTCTTCTCTCCTCAGTTAAATCTCTTATACTCTCACAGGTACATTTAGAGGTTCTAGGCCATTCTAAATCCCACCAAACTGACCATCAAAATTAACCATCACATGATTACAGTCCAAAATACCCATCATAAGTTGAAACAATCATGTCAAATGCATTTAATCCACCTAACCTTCCTACCATCATCGTTTAGCAATGCTGTATATTGCAGAGTATCGGCTGTTTAGCTTTGTGATTGCACAGTCAGCTGTGAGCTATGGCTCACCCCACTGCTCAGCATCACAAGAAAGTATCATACAATATACTGCTGGGGGAAAGTCAAAATGTAAAATTCAAAGTCCAGGTTCTCCTGAATGTGTATCACCTTCGCATGAAGAACTGTATGTCAGGACCACCTATAACTGTAAGCCTCGTTTTATGCACAATAAAAACACCAAAAAGTGAAAATGAAAGCAAATCAACATTTGACAGTATGCCTCCAGCAAACTATGAGTAGAGGAAACCTATAGAATGGACAGTAAGCAGAGGAAAATACAACAGTGCCTCCTTGTCTGAAGGAGGTTCCTTAGTTTCATCGCTGTCTCAGTGACCCACTGTCAAATCAAAGTTATGTTAACTAAGGAAATTGATGAACGTACAGAGTCATCCACAGAGCAAAAGGAAAGTGAAAAAGAAGAAACTGAGCTGAATGTGTTCGTGCCAGGTATGCTGGGAAGAGCCAGGGAAAAAAAGGTTGAACACTAGCTGTACCATTAGATATCCACTGAGAATCCTGGAAAACATCTCCAGCAAATAAGTGGGAGAGAGCTGCAATCTCAAGAGGAAGCTGAGCTGTACAAAGCCATAAACATCAAAGCAAGTTGGAATTATGAATATAAATCTTTGCAAACACCGAATGAAATAGCAGTAGTATCAAGTGGGATTTAAAAAAAAAAACAGTAACAATATCATGCTTCAGGAAGAAGTAAATGGGGATACTATCCAGAAAAGATATTAAGATATTAAGGCTAGACTCCTGTAAGTTACTATAATTACATAATTTCTACTAATCAAAAAATAGTAGAAGTGTGAAATTTGCAAATTAGTAGAGGGGGAAAATATAATGATGAAATCAATAAAATGAAAAGTCAATTAAAAGAAACAGGACAATGGGAAATAAATAGAAAGTAAAAAGATAGGAGATTTGAAATCAAATATACTCATAACAATGTTAAATGTCATAGATTAGTATTTCAATTAAAATATAGATTATCTGATTAATAATTTCTATTTGTCCCAATATGTCACTTACAAAAAAAAACCAATCTTCTAAAATATAAGGACAAGAAGATTGAAAGTAAAACAAAGAAAATATGACAGACATATACTAATTAAAAGAAAGCTGTGGGAACTGGAGAGATGGTTCAGTGGTTAAGAGCATGCGCCGCTCTTGCAGAGGACCATGGTTCAGTTCCTAGCACCCATGCAGTGGATAATGACAACCTGTTAACTCCAGTTCCAGAAGATCTGACAGCCTCTTCTGACCTCAATAGGCCCCAGCTGTGCACATGCTGCACATACATGCATACAGATAAAACACTCACAAAATATAATTTTTTAAAGATCTTAAATGAAAACATATTCACAGTTAAGCAGTGGCGGCGCATGCCTTTAACACCAGCACTTGATAGGCAGAGACAGGTGGATCTCTGAGTTCAAGGTCAGCCTGGTCTACAGAGTTCCAGGATAGGGCTATACAGAGAAACCCTGTCTTGAGCCTCCCACCCCCCAAAAAAAAACCTTAAAAGAGAAAGCTGGTAGTATAGCAACTGTATCAATGTGGGATAAATTCTACTTTTAAGACATTTTTAAGCAGATCTGGTGGTGCAGTTCTGTAATCCCAAATACCTGAGAGGCTGAGATGGGGCATCAGAAATCAAGACCTACTTTGGCTACAGAGTGATTCAAGGCCAGCTCTCATAAGTTAGTAAGACCCTATCTCATAATAAAAAAGTAAGAGAAAAGGGACAGAGTTATAACTCAGTAGTAGAGCATACGCCCAGCATGTGAAAGACCCCAGTTCAATCCTCAATACTGGAATAAAAAGGTATTATTAGAGAAAAGATGGCCACTTTATATCAGTACAAAAAGTTCATTGTGTGAGGAACAAATGCTATGGTAAAAGCTGGTCACACCTAAAGCTGGCCATAGTAACATAAACCTGAATTCTCAGTAAGTAGGAGGCTCAGGCAGGAGGATCCTAAGTTAAAAGCTGGTCCAGGGTACTCAGCAAGACCTTGTCAAAGAGCAGAAACAACAACAAAATTCTGTATGCACCTAATAAGACAGTTTTGTTTTTTGTTTGTTTTTCTTTGCTGAGGATAGAACTCAGGGCATTGAAGATATCAGTCAAGGGCTCTATGCTCAGATATATCTCCAGGCCAAGATAGTCTCAAAATATATAAAATAGCTAGGCATGGTGGCATAAGTCATTAATCCTAGCATTCATGAAGCAGGTAGAACTCTGTGAGTTCAAGGCCAGCCTGATCTACATAGTGAGTTCCAGGTCAGTCAAGGGTACATAGGGAGACCTTGTTTTAAAACAAACATATATATGTGTTATGTGTGTGTGTGTGTGTCTTTGTTTAATATACGTTTAACATATATTAAAGCTGTCAAAACTAAAAGAGAATATAAACAAATCTATGATGATATTACTATAATATTCAAAGATATCAACATGTCCAGTAATTGACAAAATAAGCAGTCAGAATATCAATAAGGATACCAAGGTCTGAACAACAGCATTAACAAAATTGATCCCTTGATAGAAAACTGTACCTCACAACTACAGCGTACCTTCTGTCAAGTACATAAAACACTAAAAATAAGTTCTCACTGGGTGGTGGTGGCGCACACCTTTAATCCCAGCACTCAGGAGGCAGAGCCAGGCAGATCTCTGTGAGTTCGAGGCCAGCCTGGTCTACAAAGCAAGTTCCAGAACAGCCAGAACTGTTACACATAAAAACCCTGTCTCGAAAAACAAACAAACAAACAAACAAATCTCTTAAGTCAAGCATGGTAGCTCATCTGTAATCCTAGGACTCATGAGGCAAGAGGATTACTGCGAGCTCAATGCCAGCCTGGGCAGTAAGTATAAAACCCTGCCTGCTGCCCACCCCCCCCAAAAAAAAACCATAAAATAAACTAATTAATTGACTCTATACTTAAGCCTTAAAGCAAATCTCAACCAATTTCAAAGTAGTGAAATCTTATAGAATGCCCCCTACCATTATATAATTAAACTAGAGTCAATAACTAAATTCTTATATATATTTTGAAATTAAGACACATGTTGAAAGTAGAAATTGGAAAATATTTTAAATGGATTATGTTTTCCAGCAAGCTTCAGTCAGTCTGTCTGCCAGTGGGACCAACTCCACAGCCACAGGAAAGCATGCCAAAAACCCTCATTTTTAAGCCAACTTCTCCTGACAACAAATAACTTCTGCAGACAGACAAAGAGAGATGCAGAGGGAAAAAACAAGGAGACTGGACGAGGCTCTAAAGCAGAGTTCTCAACCTGGGGGTTACGACCCCTTTGGGAGTCACATAGCAGATATCCTGCATACCAGATATTTACGCTACAATTCAAAACAGTAGCAAAATTATAGTATGAAGCGGTAATGAAAATAGTTTCATGGTGGGTGTCACCACCACATGAGGAGCTAGCTGTATGAAAGGGCTGCAACAGCAGGAAGGTTGAGAAAGGCAGGAAATGGTCTGAAACCAGGTAGGAAACAGAAGAAGGCAGTGTTCCAAAGGCTGGCTGCGCTGCTGGGCGTGGCTCATGCCTTTAATCCCAGAACTCGGAAAGCTGAGGCAGGAGAACCAGCCTGAGCGAAAGACTTTGCCTCCAAGAGAGGTTCACGGCAAAGCCACTTTCTACTACACCTGTACTTTTAACACTACTCTTGCCCTTAAAACAGTCTTGTTATCCCAAACCACTCTTCAGTAAAATCTTTGGAAGGCAAAGAAGAAAGAAAATATTTTAAACATAATACAAATTACAAATGCTTGTAATTTCAGCACTCAGGAGGCCCAGACAAAGGGATCAAAAGCTCCAGGGTAGCGAGCGATGCAGTAAGAGCCAGTCCCAAAGGCAAAAACACATGAATAAAATGGAAGTTAAGGGGTGTAATTAAGTAATACTTGGAGGAAAACTGAAAAGCCTCAAATACTGTTTCACAAAAGCAGAGAGCTAAAAATGAATGACCTGAGTGCTATTTTAAAAAGACAAAAGAAGCAAAAAGCTCCCCACTCCCATAATCCAAAAATCAAAAAATTAAAAGGCCTTATGAAACAAAACAAAAACAAACCATCAGACAAAAGCCTGGGCAAATTAGAGGGAAGGTGGGAAGAGAGAATAGGAGTGGGGTAAATCCTTCAAACAGGATCTTTATGACCATTTTGTCCCAAAATTTGAAGATTCAAAAGAGATGGACAAATTCCTAGAAATACTCATGATTCAAAAAGAATGTAGAAAACCTAACTGATCCTAAGAAAATGATGTAAGTTGCATATGGAATATGTAGATAGTGTTTGCATCCCAATCAAAATTAAATTCACTGGAAAAACATTAAAACTGAAATATTAATTAAATATATATTAATGAGCTGTATTATTTTAGAGGTATATTAGTTAATATTGATAATATTTATATTATATCTATTTCTAGATAAAGTATTTGAAAGTGAAATATTATTTCAAGATTTGCATCTAAATAATCTTGGTTAGTCCTAGCACTTGGGAGGCACGAGAATCTCAAGTCCAAGTCTCGGCTACACAGTGAGGCCTCATCTCAAATGTGAGAAAAAAACACCTGTGAGGAGGAAGATAAAGAGGAGGAAGGGGAAGACGGAGAAGGGAAAAGTATATAGTTGAAATTAGATTGAAAACTGATAAAGATAAAAGTCAGAGGTGCAGGAGAGATCTCTATACTTGGGGTTGAATATCTAAAGAACTAAATCCGCAGTCATCATGGCCTCTCTTAGCTCTCACCTCATCCCTCACTGCTGCTTCCTCTCACCAGTGCTGCGGGCTCACTGGAGCACTCCAAGCCCATTTCTACTTCTGGAAACTTCCAGTGATTATTTTCTCTGCTTAGCGTGCTCTTTTTTGACATGGCTAGCTCCCCTGTTTCGTTAGAGGCCTCTTGGCTTTGTAGTTCAGTTTCTTATCAGAACGCTTTTCTCTGAATGCTATGAAATCACACATGACTGCGCTTCACCCTCCAGTTCGACTGGCAATGTAACCTTCCTGAGGAGTGTGTGTTCGGCTCACTCCTCACTGCGGCATCTGAAAGTGACAGGCTCACTGTAGCTAACTCATATGTGAAATGAATACATTGGTGTTAAGTAAAACCAATAAAATCAATGAAAGAGCACTTGAAGGAAGCCAAATATTTCAGAACTGTGTGTTCCCCAAGTGTGGCTGATGAGATGGCTCAGCAGGTAAGAAACCTGACAACCTGAGTTTGGGCCCTGGAATTCACAAAGTGATGAGGGAGACCTTCAAATTACCATTTAACCTCCACAAACGACACACATACTGTGACACACACACACACACACACACACACACACACACACACAGGGGTGGGTATTGTAAATTTTTGTGATTTACTGTGTATCTGTTTCCGACTTGTGCCTCATCTCCACGATTTCCACCATGAAGAGATCAATAGGAAGACCTGGTCTTCTAACAGCCAGGACAGAATCCACCACAGCCTGAAAGAGAAGCATGGGGGTGGGGGAAGGGCATATTACCCGGACTGAAAGAAACTCCTGGTCCAAGTGACCTACCACCAGACTAACCAGGGAAAGGGCTTCAGGCTTCAAAGCCAAAGGCATGGCCACCATGTGCCACACTTGGCACATTTGTGTTCTTAAGGCAGATTAATAGCAGAGCGTTCTGTTTCACAGGGCAGTGCCTCGTGAATTTGGTTATTGCGAATTTCTCATTCCTGATTTTGAGAAACAGCAAAGCTGAGGAACAGCAATATAATCACATGATAAGCACCAGATACAAAGTCTTCCAGAACGGCCCAGGCAGTTTTGTCTTTACATTGCATATAGTTTACCTTTAGCAGTCAATCAAATAAACATGAGACTCTTATATATCAGCTCAGTCTTGCCACATTAAAGCGACAACCCTAACTACAAGGCAACTGCCAAAACAGCCTGCTCATGTGTCACCTGATGTACTCAAGTATGGACCTTTAGGTTTAGCTGAATATACTGTCCAAGAGCTTCCACAAGAGATAAGTCACAGGAAGTCAAGCCTCTCCCAACTTTTAAGTCATGTAAGCAGTAATGAGACACCTTAGGAAAATCAGTGTTGTGATCAATTGAATTTTAAACGCTTGCCTTCTTTTATATTTCTGAAAAGTCATGTGCAATATTTGGTTGTCTTATAGAAAAGCAGAAGACTATCACCACATGTCTGGCTATCCTTGCTAGACAACAGTGGATCATATACCTCTGTTAACACGTCAGCCAGTTCCGCATGAACTTTTGTTCGCAGGGATGTTCTAGCCACATCTAAGAGGATTTCTCTTTTCATCTCCTTTTCTACTTTAATTTCATCCAAAACTTCAAGTGCTTTCGTCTTTGCAGCATCAAATCCTTCAGCTATGATTCTAGGGTGCAGGCCCTGGTGTAACAACATAAATACACAAATTACACAGCAACCATGCAAAGTAAAAGGCAGCTACGCTCTCTTTAATAAGTATGTGACCCACAGTGATGGCACTAATGTAAGTATGTATCATTCATAAATTATTTCTCAGGCTTCATATCTGAAACAATATTTTAAAATGTATATGAGTGTTTTGTCTGTGTGTATGTACATGCTTGTATATGCACCATGGGCATGCTGGTACCCACAGAGGTCCGAAGAAGAAGTTGGGCCCCCAGAAACTAGAGTCACAGATGGTTTTGAGTTATCATGAGGGTGCTGAGAACCAAACCCAGGTCCTCTGCTAGAGCAACAAGTGCTCTTAGCCACTGGGTCATCACTCCAGCCCCTAAAACAATCTTAAAACTACAGAACACAAAAGAAAGAACACAAAAGAAAGAAAAAAAAGAAAAAAAAAACTACAGAACAGTTGCCAGAAAAAAAAAATTAATTAATTCACTCATTTGGAGTTAGGGTCTTGATGCATGCATAGTTCTGTCTGGCTTCAAATTCACGATCTTCCTGACTCAGCTTCCCTGGTGCTGAGATGAAAGGTGTGTGGCACAATGATTAACATAACAGTCAAAGCATTTTTTCAAAAGTTTCAACTACATCTAGGCACAAAATATTCCTTTGAATGCAGAGGGAAAGAGGCTGCAGTGACTTTGTGAAAAGTGCACCACAGTAATGGGTTGGATAGTCATCTCATGCCCCCATAGAATACATTCAGAACACCACAGAACTGCTCTTGCAGTATTGCCAAAAATGAATAACCTGAGCCTAATCATGAGGAAATGGGCATTACCATGTGAGGCACCATCTACAAAATAACTGGCCCATGCAACTTAAAATAGCAATGTCAACCAGGTGTGGTGGTGCATGCCTTTAGTCCCAGAACTTGGGAGGCAAAGGCAAATGGACCTCTGTGAGTTCAAGGCCAGCTTGATCTACATAGTGAGTTCTGGGACAGCCATGGCTATGTAGAGAGACCCTGTCTCAAAAAAAAAAAAAAAAAGTAGCAATGTCAGGATTGGAGTGATGTCTCAAAAGTTAAGAGCACTTATTGCTCTTACAGCCAACCTGGATTCAGTTCCCAGAGCCCACATAGTGGCCCACAATCATTCATAATTCCAGTTCCAGGGGACATAATATCCTCTTCTGAATTTCAAGGCACTAGGCCCACATAAGGTTGACATACATATATGCAGGCAAAACATGCATATCCATAAAATAAACTATAACTATAAAAGGTGCTTCAGGAACTATTTCAGCCTAAAGGAAACTAAAGGGACATGACAACTAAACACAATGCATTATCCTAGAGTTTCCTTTTTCTGTGAAAGACACTCTTATGACAAGTGGTGAAATTTGAAAGAAATCTGCAGACTAGATAATAGTATACTCTGTGAGCTGTTGATGTGAAGACTAATTTCCTCTTTTATATACATATGTTGTGACTATATATGAGAATTCAGTGGTGCCAAAAATTATACACTAAGTGCTGGGAGGACATGGCTGTAACGCCAGCCCTTGGGAGACTGGGGCAAGAAGGTGGTGAGTTAGAAGTCACTTCCATCTACACAACAGGACCAGACTGAGCTACGTGGTGAAACCTGTCTCAAAACAGAAACAAACAAACAAACAAAACACAAAGAAAAAAGTCACGCTGAAATTAGGACACGTTTGCAACTTACTCTCACCCACTCAGAAAACATTTAAATGCCTAATATTAATTACATGTCTCACGGAAAACATAGCAGAGGTACAATAATGCTTTTAGAAACATGGATAAATGCTATATGCTGATTCTTTGCAATATTCTTGCAACTTTTCTGTGAGTCTAAAATTCTGACCAAAATCAATTTTTCTGAGAGAGTGTCTCATCATGAGCCCAAGCTGCCCTCAAACTTGTAATCTCCCCACTTCAGCCTCTTGAGTCCTAGAATTACAGAGGCATGTACCACCACACCTGGCTCACAAAATTAAAAGGTTTTCAAATACTGTTGAGACTGAGGATATAGTGTATAGAGCAACTGCCTAGGATGAAAAAAGTCCTTGGTCTTTGAAATAGTCATCAAAAGAACTAGTAGTATTATTTATTCTCTTTTCTGGTGTGTTTGTGTATCTTTTCTATCTTTTATGTATGGTGTGTGGATGCTGGTGAATGTACATGCCACAGCATGAGTGTGAAGGTCAGAAGGTAACTTTGGAACCTTAGGTGTTGGTCCTTGCCTTCCACCTTGCTTGAGGCAGGGTCTCTTTTATTGCCATACTTTGCAGTCTTGCTGGCCAACCAGTTTCAGGGCTTTGCCCCATCTCCCGCAGGAACAGTGGGGTTACAGACACGTGTTGTGATGCTCAGTTTGACAAGGGTCTGAGGATTCAAACTTAGGTCCTCACACTGGAACAGCAAGCACTTGACCCACAGAGCCATCTCTCCACTCCCCAGGACTGTTTACTTTGCAAAACAATACACAGACATTGGGAAAGCATGAACCACATGAAAGGCATAAACCACAGTTCCTTCCCTTCATTTCTTTGTGTTATCCTATAATACTTAAAAGGTGACACTGAGCATTTGTGCTGGGCATAATTCTAAGGGCTCTATGTGAATTATCTCATTTGATCCTCTCAACAACAGTATAAAGTGGGTCCTATTATTGCTCTACACAGATAATGTAATTTGTCTTACATCAGCAAGCAGTTCAGAAATGGAGCCAAGATTTAAATCTGTAAGACCCAACATGGAGCCAAGATTTAAATCTGTAAGACCCGACACTCTAATCCAACCTGCTCTATTATCATTTGTAAAAATTTCCTCAATCTAGGTCTTCATAATTACTCATCTGGACTACTAGGAGAACCTTGACTGTGGATTCCTTAGAATTGTCCCCACATATTGAAAATGCCAATCTGTCCACGGCAGTCATTAATATGCTACTGTTTGGTCTGCTCACTACAACAGTGCTCCTCACCCTCCGAGATTGTCTTCCACTTTCTTCCCCAACCTCTTCACTCTCACACACATCCCCTCAAACTCCAGTAACACCAACTGCTTGTAGCTCTCTACCAATTCGGGGGTGGAGCTTCGGCCTGGAACACCATGTGCCTCACGTTCTATCCTGAAGACTCTGTGTTCAAGATCCTCACCTGGATGTTTCCTGGCTACTGCAGGCTAATTTAGCATCTCCATGTGTCCCTGGTGTTTCTTTCATATCCTGTGCCTCACTTTATTAATGTTCAGATATACACTATGGATCTGGCAACATCTCACCACTGACACTCCCCTTTCTTCCTCACCTAACCCTGATTTTCAGAAGATGTCCATCTTTCACCTGTGCTTCAGGGGAATCTTAACCCCAGCTCAAGCAGTGGGGTCTACATCAGCCTAATCAACTCTCCTGACAGTGGTTATCAGTTTAAGAAAAGCATAAGACTAACGTTGGCCCAAGGAAGGATTCCTATGCTATAGTTGGAGGAATGTCTTTATGTCTACCTCTCCTGCTGAGTCTCACCAAGGGAAATAAGTAGCCCTGACTTCCTCTGATGTTCTGACCTTCAAGATCCAGCTTAGAATGAAGCTGTATTATATGCAGAAGAGTTTAGAGACCAAAAGGACCTGGGTACTTACTTGATAGCTCATTGAACTTTTAAATTTACCAGTCACAGACCCTACCTTATCCCTCACTGCTCTCTTGTATGAGATGGTGATTTCTGCATAGTTTTAGTCAAGAGAGTTTTAGTCAAGTTTCCGCTGTTTAAGCCCAAATCATTCTAAATGAGGTAAGTTACAGATACTGAATGGATAATTCGCAATACTAAATGGAACACAAAGAATCTCCACTTTGACCAGGTTATGCTTTGCTGAGATAGTCTCTGAATGAGAGGGAATACTCAGATAATTCTATAAAAGACATGCAATGTTGAGAAAAGAATATGACTGAACAAAGGCACAGACATAGAAATGCGAATGATAATTCCATAGGCTAAGGAAAGAGGAGTCCAGCTAGGTGGTTTATAAAGAAAAGAGGAATTAGAAAATTAAACACATGCACAAGGTGAAAAGCCTTCAGTAATTTCTCCCCAGTTAATTTTAAAAGAACATAATTTTGTTTCAACTTTTATTAGTTAAATTTTTTGTAAGTATGATTCATAGGTATATGTGGGTGTTTTTTTAACCTTTCTATACATCTTTAACTATTTTATATTTTTAAAAATATATAACTGCAATAAAAGCCATTAGTTTGGCAGAAAATAAAAATCAGTTTCCACTCACAACTGCCTAAGATTATCTTAATTGTAATTAGTTCTTATTCTCTAAAATTGAACTTTAAAAAAACTTCCTTTGAAATAGTGTGAAATTTTAATACCTCAGAAATGTAAAGATCAGCTTGTTTGAGCAATTCCCCAATGATCAGGACATTCGAGGTGGTGCCGTCTCCTGTGATGTGGTCCTGGGCTGCTGCCACTTTTGCTATGATGGAAGCTGTTGGGTGTTGAATTTGCTGGAAAAGGTAAACACCAGATTGAAAAAGACAGAGACTGTGATAAAGAAGGCCACTACACTGAAGATAACCCAAGAGTCAATAGTAAAATTAAGAAACAAACTTTATGCTGCACATTTACAGGTTTTACATTATCAATATTTGGTAAATGTCAAATTCAAAATTTTAAAGTTGAGAATTAATGAGGTTTGAACATTTTATGAAAATCTTTGCTTCAAAACGCAATGACATTTCCAAGAAGAGATTAAGCCCTTCAATCTCAAAGATGAATACATTTATGAAAATGGCAAAGGACTTTTCTTTTTCCATGATTACAAAGAATACAATGAAGTGCTCCAAAAATATTAATTTGTAAGTATTCCTAAGCTATTAGACTCTATAAACATTTGAAAATAGCCAAAATTCAGTTTGTTGATGTTTAAACCAACAACCATATCTCAAGACTGTAGTTTTTAGCTGATAGCCTTATCTGTTTTTTGTTTTGTTTTTTTTTTGAGAGGGTTTCTAGGTGTAGCTTTGGCGCCTTTCCTGGAACTCACTTTGTAGCTCAGGCTGGCCTCAAACTCATAGAGATCCACCTGCCTCTGCCTCCCAATGGCTGGGATTAAAGACATGTGCCAGCACCACCCAGCATTGATAGCCTTATCTTAAAAATACAAATTGTGATGCCAGACAGCAGTGGTACATGCCTTTAATCACAGCCCTTGGGAGGCAGAGGCAGGTGAATCTCTGTGAGTTTGAGGCCAGCCTGGTCTACAGAGTGAGTTCCAGGACAACCAGAGCTACACAGAGGAATCCTATCTCATCCTTGCCCCCCACCCCCACCCCTGAAAAAAAAGGCTAGAGAGATAGTCAGCCATTAAGAGTATGTTCTATTCTTCCAGAAAAGTGGAGTTTGGCTCCCACCACCCATTAACAGGTGATTTACAATTGCCTTAAGTCCAGCTCCAGGGGATCTGACACCCTTCTCTGGCCTCTGTAGGCACCAGCATGCATGTGACATACACTCATACAGATAGACACTCGGGGCTGGAGAGATGGCTCAGTGGTTAAGAGCACTGGCTGCTCTTTGAGAGGTCCAGATTTCAATTCCCAGCAACCACATGGTGGCTCATAGATAGACACTCATACACATAAAATTTAAAAACCAATAAATCTTTAAAAATACAAATTATAAGATTGAAGCTATCCCTTAGTGGTAAAGAGCACTTGCCTAGCATATGCTCAATCCCTAGCGTTGCAAAAGTTATTTCTTAAATTTTTTTTTCAAGACAAGGTTTTCTGTGTAGTCCTGGCTGTCCTGGAATTCACTCTATTGACCAGGCTGACCTCAAACTCAGAGATCCACTGCCTCTGCCTCCTGAGTGCTGGGATTAAAGGTGTGCACCACCAAGCCTGGCTAAAATTCTTTTGTCTTTCATTTTATGTGCATTGATGTTTTCCTACATGTATGTCTGTATGAGGGTATCAGATCCCCTGGAACTGGAGGTACACAATTGTGAGCTGCCATGTGGGTTCTGAGAATTGAAGCTGGGTCCTCTGGAACAGCCAGTGCTCTTAACCACTGAGCCATCTCTCCAGCCCACAAAAATATCTTTAAATAAATAAACTTGCATATGATATATAAAGCATACCCTTTCCTCACAGTGTTGAATCTAGAATCTTGCATGTGCTAGGGAAGTGCTCTACCACTGAGCTGCATACTCAACCTGTGTGCCATTTGTTAAATTAAGGCTTATTAAAGGCAGCAGCAGCTGGGCATTGTATTGAATGCCTAAATCCAACAGCCAGGAGGCTGAGGCAGGATGATGAGTTTGTGGCCAGCCATATTCTGTCTGAGAATATTCTGTCTGAGAAAAGAAAATGAAGAAGAGCATTAGCTCACCATCTCATGAAGCAGTACATTGCCGTCTTTTGTGAGTTTGATGTCACCTGCCCCAGAAACAAGCCTGTTCAAAGAACAATGGTACTTATTAACTCCACAAGTCAAGAATCAAAAAGCACTCACTCCCACTTCTTGCCATCCACTGTTCTAAACACAGATGATTGAGCTTGGAAATTCTCCATCGAATGAGGTGATACTGTGGTAATGACTGCCACTTGCATCTCATAGAATTATTTCTCCCAGGTGACCTTCTAGTGATTTCATTCCAAATGGAGCATTTATGGGCTTACAGAGTAGCTGATGGGTTATAAACATTGGCTAATGAAAAGTATAAAACAAAGAACAAATCTGCAAATTTCCTGTAGGTTCTTTATTTTGGTAAATGTCATAATTCAGTGACTGAATTTAGTTGCCTCATGCCTGCATTTATTAAATGCACCAAGCTCTGTCAATTCTACAATTTAAATACCTTTAAATCTTCACCTCTTCTCTCCAATTTTATTATCATTTCTAGACTGCTTAGACAGCCATCTTGTCTCCAAATTTGAATCAACTCTCTGCACTCTATTTTTCTAAAAGGCAATGTGACTCAGTTTCCTGACCAAGAATCCTGCAGTGAATTTATATTCTCCACCATCTTCAGGTAAAAGTCAAAGTAATTTAACAGTAACATGCTTGGCTTTTTCCCAAACTCTCCTGTTCCATCGATCATCATCGTTCCCACAGTAGGTCTTTCAGTCCCCCTTCATACATTATAATGTTAATTTCTGATGGATTCACACCACTGGGAGGCCTTTATTCCCTTCAGCAACTGCTCAATTCATTCTTCTACAACTCTGATCAAACATCACCTGTTATCTGAGAGGCTTTTCCTTTCGCCATCGGTAATTGGACCCTTTCCTCTGTAAAATCGTTTACGTCTATATATAATTGACACACCTGTCACTACCATGTCACCTTAAGAGCAGATGCTATCTCAAGGGCTGGAGCGATGGCTCAGTAGTTAACAGCACTTACTGTTCTTGCAGAGGATCTGATCTTGGTTTCCAGCACCCGTATCAGATGGCTCACAACTGCCTATAACTCAAGTTCGGGGGATCTGACACCCTCTGACCTCTGGGGGCATCTGCACACACCTGATGCACATAAACTCAGACAGGTGCACACACATAAGTTAAAATAAATCAACCTTCTTTAAAGAAAAGAACAGAAACTATCTCATCTGTTTTCCCAGCATCTAGTGTTAAGTGGCCTCATTTACTATTAATATTAGTTTGCTCATTCCTCTCGGGGTGTCACTTTCCTAAGAGACCTTTTGTTCTCCCCCACTCTCTTCTTCCTACGTAAAACAATGGCGCCAAATAAACGTATGTCCAAATGGATGGATAACTATAAAGAACTCTAGGTACAGAGAGTTGCAAGAACTTGATTAAGTACTAACAGATGGAAGATGATGGACCCTGAATTTGAACCTATGCCTGCCTAGCTCCAAAGCCAGAACAACACCCTGCCAAGTCAAAACAATCCTGTCTACGGTGGGGCTGCAGTCCAACGTCTGCTGAGCGCGTGCACAGGGTTAAGTTCATCCCCAACAGGAGAGGCGGGGAGTAAGCTCCAGAAGCGTTCAGGACTTAACGTTTCCAGCGAGCCACGGTATGAATAGGCTGTTTATGAACCCTAGTGAAAGGGGAGGGTGTCACAGCTTCTACGGGCAGGGCCTTTTCTCCTCGGCAAACAGGCTAGAGATCTCGGAGAGCGGAATGTGAGAGGGAGGAAAACCGGGCGGCTAAGCGCTGCAGCTCTGCTCGCCGTTCTTCACTGAACATCAGCAGCAGCCTCAAAGGGCGCCGCGACACCTCACACACCCTAGCGGCATCTCACATTTTTAGTGCGCCCTTAGGACCCAAGCTGGGCCGCAGCACATCCTGCAGCCCTCGGGCGGCGCATATGTTCACAGCCAAGGCCGCCTGGCTGCGCGCCACCTCAGCCCCAGGGTTGGCGACTTTGATCGCAGCCATGGGTTCAACGGTTCAGCCCTCAACCTGCGGAGTCGGAACCCTGGCGCCACGCCCACACTCCTGAGCTTCGGCCAATCGACCCCATAACAGGAAGTGACGCTATCACGCCTCGCCGGGACGGAAGCCTGAATCGCCGGCCCAAACATGGCGTCCTCCGCTTCTGCTGGGACTCCGGCGGGGAAGCGGGTGGTGAATCAGGAAGAACTGAGGCGGTTGATGAAGGAGAAGCAGCGCCTGAGCACCAACCGGAAGAGGATAGAATCTCCGTTCGCCAAGTACAACCGTCTGGGGCAGTTGAGCTGCGCACTTTGTAACACGCCGGTCAAGAGCGAGCTCCTGTGGCAGACCCATGTTCTGGGGAAGCAGCACCGGGAGAGAGTAGCCGAGCTGAAAGGCGCCAAGGGAGCAACCCCGGGACCGTCGGCCAGCGCGGCGCCTCAGCCCATCAAGAGGAGAGCGACGGATGCGGAGAGCCATGACGCCAAGAGAACCAAGGCCTCCGTGGGGCCTCAGGTACAGCCCTCCACCTCGGCCTCGCCCGCCAACTTTGAGAAATCGGGAAAAGAGGCCGCTAGGGCAACCTCCAGTAAACCTTCTGGACTCGGTTTACTCCCTGATTATGAAGATGAGGAAGAGGAGGAGGAAGAAGAGGGAGGTGGAGAAGGAAGAAGGGACAGCAGCAAGCATCTTCCAGATGCACAGGGCAAAACCAAAGAACATTCGCTTGCCTCTCCGACAACGAGCAATGTGCTGCCAAATGATCCCTTTAATACAAATCCTCCCAAGGCCCCCTTAGTTCCTCATTCAGGGTCAATTGAGAAAGCAGAAATACACGAAAAGGTGGTGGAAAGGAGAGAGAACACCGCCGAAGCATTACCAGAAGGGTTCTTCGACGACCCTGAGGTAGACGCAAAGGTCCGGAAGGTTGATGCCCCCAAAGATCAAATGGACAAAGAGTGGGACGAGTTTCAGAAGGCCATGAGGCAAGTCAACACTATTTCCGAAGCTATAGTTGCCGAAGAGGATGAGGAGGGACGGTTGGATCGGCAGATTGGAGAGATTGATGAGCAGATAGAGTGTTACCGTCGAGTGGAAAAGCTGCGGAATCGCCAGGATGAAATAAAAAACAAACTTAAAGAGGTTCTGACCATAAAGGAATTGCAGAAGAAGGAAGAAGAGAATGTGGACAGTGATGACGAGGGAGAATTACAGGATTTGCTGTCCCAAGATTGGCGGGTGAAAGGGGCTTTGCTGTAAGGTTTTGAAGATCCAAGCTTTCCATCATTCTCCGCTACCCCGTAAAAAGTGCTGTGTTCTAGTACTTGTGTTACTCTAGCCTTGGGTACCCTGAGTTGTTGAGATAAAATAAGCTAGTGAGCAGTAATACTTCGGGGAAGGTACAGTGGTGCTATTTATTATAAAATGTTTGAGGCAAACCTGTTTTTGACATTTTTGAAATTATAACTGCAAATTGCCAACTTTTTCCGTGTTTACAGACTTAATGTTGATTTTCAGTTGTAAATGCTGTATATAGCTAAATATATATTTACATAAGTCACTGTTTTGAAACTTATAAATAGAAGTCAGACCAAAAAGACACAAGTTTCTATGACCTCGATGTGCATATGTATTTTCGAGCCTTAAACTCCAGGGTTTGGGGCTTTGGGAAGGTTGTTTTTAAAAGGCTACTCATAAACACGTATATTTTTTCATAAAGCAGCGAATGAGTATTGTTTTCAAAAGCATACTTCATGAGATCATTGAGAAAAACATGCCACAAATGCCCAACCTCCTTAAGCCAACATTTCTTTGGACAAGACCAATGATTGTCAAAAATGTAGGTCAGTATCACCTGTGAAACGTTTGATTGTGCATGGAATGTCAAATCACCTATGCAACATTAGTGCCTGAACCCTGGCCTTAGATTCCACAAATCTAAAGGGCTCCAGATGACAATATTCTTGAATGTTCCCAGGTTATTCTAATATGTGCCCACATTAGAGAGCAGCTGCCCTAAGTCCAGACCTATTTATATATTATTTCAGGGTTGGTTTTCCTCTAACATGTTCTGTAAATTTGCTGTACTCCTTGTCCTGCAGTGGTGGTAGGCATCCTATCCAGGGCAATGAGTACATACCACCACTGAGCTGGTTTTCGAGTGAAGGAAATATTGCCTTTTATTTCTACCCCATTGAGGCTGAAATTTGATTTTTGTGGTAAATTAGGCTTGTGTTTACCGGTTCTTTCAATTGCAGGAAGATGTTGATGTTGCTAAGAAAGCAATGACAATTGCCTTATACTAACTGTTGATAGTTTAAAGTACTCCACTCCTCCAAAGTACTTGGAGGATGAGGTGTTCAAAAAGGAAAATAAATAGCAGTATTTTATATACAGCATGTTCAAATTAATAATAATAATAGCTAAGACATACTATTTGTTCTAAGCATAAACCAGACAAGATTCTAAATACTTTACTTATATTAACCCATTCTAGTTCAGACTTTATAGGGGGAAGCCCAAGAAAAACGGTCTGAAAAGCCTTAAAAACTATGGGCTGGAGAGATGGCTCAGCAGTTAAGAGTTCTGGCTGCTCTTCCAGAGGACTCTGGTTCAATTCCCAGCAACCACATGGCAGCTCACAACTGTCTATAGCTCCAATTCCATGGGATCTGGCACCTTCACAGGTATACATGTAGACAGAAACACCAATACACATAAAATAAAAATAAATCTTAAAAAATGTTTTATAAAAAACAAACAAACAAACAAAACTGATGTGGTGATTCACACCTGACACTCAGCTTTTGGGAAACCTAGGGAGATGGCTGAAGTTTGGGCAACGCCTGAACTACATAGTGATATCATGTCCAAAATGGAGAAAAATAAAAGCCTTAAGTTCTAAAGAATTGTTCCCCCAGGCAATGAGGAACTAAATGGAGGGGGTTTTGTCTTGAAACAAGATTCTGTGGTGATTAGGTGTTACTCTAGTTGTCATATATGGTATAGACAGAGCACAGGACAAGGAACTGGGAAATTACGTAGAAACTACTTCGAAAGTAAAGTGACTAAAACTGACTAGTTATGGACGAAGTGGGGAGAAAGTGACAAAATTCCTCAGGAAAAGCTAACATATTAAAGATGTGTATTTTATGTATATGAGTGCTTTGTTTTCATCCATACCAGAAGAGGGCATCAGATTCCCTTACAGATGGCTGTGAGCCACCCCGTGGTTGCTGGAAATTTGACCTCACAACCTCTGTAAGAACAGCCAGTGCTCTTAACCTCTGAGCCACTTCTTCAGCCCCCAAGAGCTAACATTTTAATGACTAGAAGTAGAAAAAAAATGTAGAACGGATAAGGATTGTTGCTGGAGGGCTTCTCTCCAGGTTCCCCAAGCCCCGCAGTCCCACAATCCACTTATAAAATAATCACTCAGACGCTTATATCACTTATAAACTGTATGGCCGTGGCAGGCTTCTTGCTAACTGTTCTTATATCTTAAATTAACCCATTTTTATAAATCTATAGCTTGCCACGTGGCTGGTGGCTTACCGGTGTCTCTACATGCTCTTCTCCTGGCGGTGGCTGCAGTGTCTCTCCCCCAGCCTTCCGCTTCCCAGAATTCTCCTCTCTCCTTGTCCCACCTACCTCCTGCCTGGTCATTGGCCATCAGTGTTTTATTTACATAGAGTGATATCCACAGCAAAGGATAGGCTGTCAAAGGATCTTCTTTAGGTGTGGGTACCAAGAAGACACTGTCTGATGTGGTATGTGCCACACATTATTAATAATTGTGCTGCCTGTGATACAACGTCTGAATCCTCTGACTGCCTACTGATTAGGGGTAACCATTTCAGTTTGATAATCACAAAGGGTGGACCTGCCTCAGGTGTATTTTCCCCACACTGAGAATTTTCAGTTTCAGCATGCAAGAAAGTACCTAGGAGGGTTCAAAGGTGAATGATGATCTGCAAGAGCACCTTCATTAGAAATACAAAGCTGGCTGGGCAGAGTTGGCGCACACCTTTAATCGCAGCACTTGGGAGGCAGAGCCAGGCAGATCTCTGTGAGTTCAAGGCCAGCCTGGTCTCCAGAGTGAGTTCCAGGACAAGCACCAAAAGTACATGGTGGGTCATATCTGTAATCCTAGCAGGAGGATTCCTGTCATTTTGAGGCCATACGTTTGACAGAAGACGCTATCTCAAAAAACTGAAGTGCAAAAAAATAAAATATAAGCTATTAAATCTAGTAGCCATTTTAAACAGGTGAAGTTAGTTTCAATGTTTTTACTTACCCTGCTATTTCCAAAATACTAAATTTCAGTAAGTGATATTTAAAGACTACTGAGTACTCTTGCATACATTTTTGAAATCTTGAGTGTATCTAACAACACACACGTAAGTGCCCATTAGCCACTGGTGACCTATGGCTTCCTTAAAGGACAGCACAGATCTAATAGTGACATAGGTAAAGAACGGAAACATGCTGAGGAAGTAGGCATAAAGGGTTAATTCCTGGCATCAGTGGAGGTTAGGTGTGATAAGGTAGTTTATCACTGAATGTCAAGATGTAAAGAGTAAGATTGGTTTTTAGTCGTGTGTGTGTGTGTGTGTGTGTGTGTGTGTGTGTGTGTGTGTGTGTAGATGCACATGAACTACTACTACTACATCAAAATTGGATCTCAGTAGTCCTTATTAAGAACAGTAGGAAGGACCCCTATCATAACCAGTGCTCAGGGAGTCCTTGTTGAATTTGAGACCAATGGAACAGCTATGGGAGTGAGCAGCTCCACAAACTACAAAGATCCTTACATCCCCTGAGCTGAGTCGGAGGCTGATGTTCAACTGTGCTGTTCCTTGACAGAATTAGTTCCAAGGATTCTTTCTAGCCACAGCTCTTTATAGAGAGGTCTCTAATTCAGCCATCATCACAATACACAATTATTGTAAAGGGCAAAAGGTTTCTTCTCCATTTCATCAAAAACACTCCATTTCCCAACTTGGAAGAAAAGGAATACTAATCTAAATGGATTTCAAATAAACATCTGTCCAGTGCTTTACAGTTAGGAAATGGTTTCACCTGTATTTCTTTTTTCTTTTTTTGTTTTGGGGGGTTGTTTGTTTTGTTTTGTTTTTTGAGACAGGGTTTCTCTGTGTAGCTCTGCGCCTTTTCTGGAACTCGCTTTGGAGGCCAGGCTGGCCTCAAACTCACAGAGATCTGCCTGGCTCTGCCTCCCAAGTGCTGCGATTAAAGGCATGTGCCACCACCACCTGGCTCACCTGTATTTCACTTATGATGGAAGTAATGGCTGCTTTTCTGGTATTGCAGGGAAAAGAAAATAATATAAAATTTAGACCTAAAACCTTTAATAGTAACAAACATCAGATTAATCTGGACTAAGAAAGCAAAGCAGTTGGCAACAGAAAGCCCAGTTCAAGCTCCTGCTCCACTT
The DNA here is from genome assembly GCF_004664715.2 of Peromyscus leucopus. Taxonomy (NCBI): domain Eukaryota; kingdom Metazoa; phylum Chordata; class Mammalia; order Rodentia; family Cricetidae; genus Peromyscus; species Peromyscus leucopus. The sequence continues at coordinate 66,253,964 of NC_051086.1, forward strand.
TATGTATTTCTTTTGCAGTACTGGGGATTTAAACCCAGGGCCTTAGGCATGCTAGGTAAGGGTTCCATCACTAAGCTGTATCCCCAGCCTGCTCCACCTTTAAGTGGCTAATGATCTTAGCCAAGTCACCTCTAAACTTCAGTTTGCTCAAGTATCAAATGAAAACACATAGTCCTCCTCATGGGTATGCAGTGAGAGTCTGTGGGATCATTCTAAATATAGAAGAGAAAATCTTAATGTAAAATACATTTTCTTATCAGGATATACAGGAAAACTCTGTCTCAAAAAACAAAGGAACAAAAACAAAAAAACACAAAAAAACATTTTCTCTCAGAGAAGCACCAGTTGCCTAGCAACTTGGCAGATAATGCAGAAAATCGAGCTTATCAGTGGGCATGATGGTTAAATGGACATTAGTCTTTTTTTTTACTTCAGGGCTGAGGACCGAACCCAGGGCCTTGCACTTGCTAAGCAAGCGCTCTACCACTGAGCTAAATCCCCAACCCTGGACATTCGTCTTTTTAGGACTAAATGTCTGTGTGATGCCAAGAAAAGGTTTAGGTTTCAATAGGAACAAAAGCCACCCAATTCACTGAATTTCTTTTCTTGTAGATTTTACTGCATCTGCCTTGTGTCTTCTTATATGGAATTTCCACCATCAGCCCACCTCATCCATTCATGTGGGTTTGAATATCTATCTATCACCTTTGTACTGAAGGGTCCAAGTTTATATCAACTTTGACTTTTTTTTTTAAGCTAGGACTTCAACCTACAGCCAGGGCAGAGCTAAGAGCATTACAGAGATGTAGAGCCAAAGCCCTGATCACACCATACCACACTACCAGTAAATGCCACTGTTGTTTAAGTCCTTGAGAATTCGGTTTCTATATGTAGGTATATTCCTAACCAATGAAATGGTGGTTTTCTGCCTCTTCTGCTTTACCGCTCTGCCTAACACTGTATTCGTATGTTTAATAAGTGCTCTAAATTTAGCGAATCTCAAATAGCTTTCATGCTTTCTAAAATTTCCCCTTCACCTCTGGGAAGTGGAGCTACCAACCTATCCAGGAGCTGAAGGCAGCCCCTGGGAGTGATCCAGACCCTTTCCTCACCTTCCAAGTCTAGGGCATTAGTTAGATCTTGTTCTACTCTAAAGAATGTCCAGAATCTCTGCTGCTGTCTGCCTTGGCTCTAGCCATCCATGTCTCTTAGTCCCTGTTGCCTTGCCCTGCTGCCCAGCCACTTTAACAAAGTATAGTAATCCTTTTAAAATGTTCAATTGTCACTCAAAGCCCTTTATTATGTTTCCATGACACTGAGAAATAAAAAGGCCAATCCCTTATTAAGCCTACATGGCCTTAAGGGGTAGCTAAATGTTCCTTACAAACTGACTCAATGAGCCCCATTGAGGACAGAAGGGGACAGGAAGACATAATTGTCCTACATTGGAAGCAGTAATATAATAAAGTGTCAGTTCAGCATATTGAATGTGTGTGTTAGAGGGTGTGAGTGACTGGGACAAGGGGTGAGAAAAGAGATTTAAAACGTGAGCTAGCTTTGAGGAAGGAGAAAAAAGTGGACCGAGACAGAGATAGGCAAAATGTACAGACTTCTTGGCAAATAGTAGCTTCAGGTACACAGAAAGAAGTGTAAGGTAGGACAGATGTCTGTGGGGGTTAGATTATAAGTAACCTTATATGCTTCATCTAAATTTAGTGTTTAGACTCCTATTCAAAATCAGAATTCCGATGTGGTAAAGAAAAGGGCAGAAACAAGTTCTTGTCCTCAATCAGAAGAAGACAGCGATACTGACAGTATGGAATGAATGCTCTCTCTATCTGGACTTCTTGCAGTTAAGGACTGCCTCTCTGGCCACGCTTCTAAAGCCATCCAGAGGAGATAGTGGGGGGAAGAGAGAAGCCTTCCTTTTTAAAGACCCTAATACTTAGTTAGGGGAAGACCTTGGAATTTCACTTCTAGTTCTAGAAACTATTTAGGAAGTTTTCATTATGGGGCAGCGGTGGCACACACCTTTAATCCCAGCAACTCGGGAGGCAGAGGCAGGTGGATCTCTCTGAGTTCAAGGCCAGTCTGATCTACAGAATGAGTTCCAGGACAGCCAAGGTTACACAGAGAAACCCAGTCTTGGGTGGGGGTGGGGGGACAGGCATAGTGCTTCAAGTCTATAATCCCAGAATTTGGGAGGTCCAGCTATGAGGAGTAGGTGTTCATGGCTAACCTTAGCTACAGAATGAGTTCCAGGCAAAGCCTGGGCTACAGGAAATCCTGTCTCAAAAAACAAAACAAAGTTTAAAACACAAACACTAACTAAAACCCAAGATGAAGAATGTCAAATAGAGAGGTTCTGTTTTGCTTTGTTTATGTTTGGGGCCTCAAACCCAGTACCTCACACCTGACTAGACAGACACTACCATTGACCTACAGCCCCAGTCCCAGGGTCTGTTGGACTAGAGCCTCCTGACTTTCAGTGGGAGCTCTGGAGAGAGTTCCAAAGGATGTTTTGCTAGGGGACACCTAGGCAGCAACATCAGACATCAACATTAAGCTATGGGCAAAGGGCTGTCTCACTTGGTCCAAACAGGCCCATCCTTAAGGCAGTGGTTCCATAACTATTTCCACTGTCCAGCCTGGCCTAGGAGATTGCTGGTCACTGGCTCTCCACTAGGGCTGTGGGAACAGCATTATAAAATATTTCAGACAGTCTGCACTGGCAGAAACCAGTGATTAACAATAGAGAACCCCGCCAAACTATGATCTGAAGAAATGATAATGGAACCTGCCTCATCATCACTGTAAAGATGAAATCAACACATACTTGCACACACTGCTTGACATTGTCCAGTATGAGAAGCACTTGATAATACTAATAATAACCACTCACTGAGTATTCCTTTTCTATCAGCTACCACATAAGAGTTTACAAGAAATTCAAAGACAGATGTCAACACCTTGTGACAGTAGGGACCATGTTTGACAGTACTGATCTAGTACCCAGCCAATGCTTTGTTGACAGAGCTGACACACAATACCTGTTCACAAAGTTAACTGAAAAGTAGCCCCCAGCTCTTGGGAGGCAGAGGCAGGAGAATCTCTGAGTTCAAGGCTAGCCTGGTCTACAGAGAGTTCCAGGACAGCCAGGGCTACAAAGAGAAACCCTGTATCAAAAAAACAAAAAAAAAAAACAAAACAAAAAAGTAGCCCTTCAAGAAAACTACAAGTGGCACAGTGGCACCCTCCTTTAATCTCAACACTCAAGAGGCAGAGGCAAGCAGATCTCTGAATTTGAGACTACCATGGTCTACATAATGAGTCTCAGGCCAGGAAGGGCTATATAGTGAGAGCCTGTCTTAAAAAAAAAAAAAAAAAAAAAAAAAAGCCGGGCGGTGGTGGCGCACGCCTTTAATCCCAGCACTCGGGAGGCAGAGCCAGGCGGATCTCTGTGAATTCGAGGCCAGCCTGGTCTACCAAGTGAGTTCCAGGAAAGGCGCAAAGCTACACAGAGAAACCCTGTCTCGAAAAACCAAAAAAAAAAAAAAAGGGATACAATCTTATTGTAAATAACATAAGAGATTTGGTAGGACCAGTTATTTATTAATCTACCAGTATAGGCAGTAGAGAGAGGGGTAACTATATCATGCTGGCAGGGCATGGTGTGCTGCATGGCTATAATCTCAACACTCAGAAGGCTAAGGTAAGAAGATCATATATTTGACATTAACCTGGGCTACATATTAAGAAGCTGGTTTTAAATAAAAAAGTCTCACTTGTACCCCTCCCTCACTTGGTTATGTGGTATCTACATAGCCTCTCTTTTTTTGTTTTGTTTTGTTGTTGTTTTGTTTTTCGAGACAGGGTTTCTCCGTGTAGTTTTGGGGCCTGTCCTGGGTCTCGCTCTGTAGACCAGGCTGGCTTCAAACTCAGAGATCCGCCTGGCTCTGCCTCCCGAGTGCTGGGATTAAAGGGGTGCACCAGGGCCACCCAGCTCTACATATCCTCTTGAAGATTACACTGTCTAGGTACTATCTCAGGACTCTCCCATATATGTCTATCACCAAGACCAAATAAGGAATTACTACAGGTAGGCCAGGGAGAGCACAAGAGGCTGCAGGTCTGAAGAGCTCAGGGTGGTGGAGATAATGGAATCATCAAAACACTGAGGAAGGGGAAGGGCTCTTCAAGTATAAGGAAAGTGGCACCTACAACAATGGCAGAAAGTAATCCCAGCACTCGGGAGGCAGAGGCAGGCGGATGTCTGAGTTCAAGGCCACCCTGGTCTACAGAGCAAGTTCCAGGACAGACAGGGCTACACAGAGAAACCCTGTCTAGGAAAACAAAACAAACAAACCAAAAAGAATGGCAGAAAGTATCTAGCTTTAATCTCTTCTAGCTGCCAGACCAAAGTTGGAAAACTATCACCAGTACTACCTATAAACCAGCACTGAGTCCTGTGGAGGATACGGAATCGAAGTTTGCTTCCGGTAATGATTAATCTTCATTGTCAACCTGGCTGAACTTGGAATCACCTAAGAGACACCCCTCTGGTTATGTCTTAGTCACTCTTCTGTTGCTGTGAAGAGACACCATGACCGCAGCAACTCTTATAAAGGAAATCATTTAATTGGAACTTGCTTACAGTTTCAGGGGTTTAGTCCATTGTTATCATGGTGGGGAGCAAGGTAGCACACAGGCAGACATGGTGCTGGAGAAGTAGCTGAGAATTTCACATCCAGATCTACAGGCAGCAGGAAGAGAGCCACACTGGGCTTGGCATGGGCTTTTGAAATCTGAAAAGCTCACCTCGAGACCACACAACACCTCTGGTCCTTTCAAATAGTGTCACTCTCTGGTGACCAGGCCTTCAAATGAGTCTACGGAGCCATTCTTATTCAACCACCAAAGGGTGATTCTTTCTTTTTTAAAGATTTATATTTTATATAAATGAGTGCTGTCTGCATGTACGATTGCAGGCCAGAAGAGGGCATCAGATGCCATTACAGATGGTTGGGAGCCACCAGCTAGAGGTTGCCGGGAATTGAACTCAGGACCTCTGGAAGAGCAGCTAGTAGGCCATTGAGCCATATCTCCAGTCCATGGGTGTTTCTTATTAATTTTAATTATTATTTTGCATGTATGCTGTATATGTGAGTAGGTACATGTATGCTGGCTACAGCGTGTGTGGAGGACAGAGGACAACCTGTAGAAGTCCATTCTCCAGTGATTCAACTCAGCTTGTCAGGCATGTGAAGCAAGTGATTTTACCCACTAAGCCATCTGGCTGTTCCTCTGAGTATGTCTTTGAGGGCATTTCCCGAGAGCTTTAGCTGAGGAGGAAGGGCCCATTCTGAATGAGAGTAGTACCATCCCGTGGAATGAATAAAAGGGAGGAGAAAGGAAGCCAGATGAGTGTCAGCATTTCTGCTTTCTGCTTCCTGGTCGGCCCAGATGTGAGGAGTCCAACACATGCTCTTGAATTCTGCCTCGCCTTCCCCGACATACAATGTGAGCCAAATAAGTCCTCCTCTTAAGTCCCTTCCATATTTGGTCAAAGCAAGAAACAGGTTGGCCCCTTTGTAAAGTGTATGTATTGCTTTGAAAAGTATTCACTTGATTCCCAAAGATCTACCTACTAGAACTTCATATTAGAAAACCCAACAAGAAGTTCAGGGAAGACAAGAAGCACTTTGAGTCTTCTGTGCACGTGAGACCCCAGGCTTCTTGTGTCCCAAAACCCCCATCCCTCTGCCATGCACTGGACACTCAAACTCTACTCTTCAACTCAGTTCTGCCTCAACTTGGCAGCTGTGGCACAAGACATTCAGAGAAGAGAACATGAAACCCCTCTGGCTAGTAAGCAAATTCTAAGCTGAATGGTGGTGGCACACACCTTTAATCCTGGCACTTGGGAAGCAGAAGCAGGTGGATCTCTGTGAGTTCGAGGCCAGCCGGTCTACAGAATGAGTTCTAGGACTGCCTTCAAAGCAACACAGAGAAACCCTGTCTCAAAAAACTTAAAAAAACAAAAAAAACAAAAAAAAAAAAAACAAAAACAAAAACACCAAAACAAAACAACAAAAAAACAAACAAAAAACCAAGAAGCAGTAGCAGCAGCAAACTCTGCAACCTGCTGATGCTGATGGTGAAGAACAAGGCTGAACTGAATTACCCTATATTCCTGCATGCTGATGCTCGCTTTTAAATACTTTTCCTGGCAAACCTATCTACTGTATTTCTTTAAAATTTCTTTTAATTGTGTAACATTAAGCAAACCAAACTGTAAGAGCAGATCTTGCTGCTGAGATTTATGTGACTCATAAAGCAGAACTTATTAAAAAGGGAAGCCACTGAGACCAAACCGACTTCCCAAGTGTCAGCCCTCTCCGGGACGATGGGAAGAGTTCACTCTAGTACTGTCCGTGGCTTAAGTGAGCAGCAAAGAACAGTCTACACATCTCTCTTGTTTGTTTCTCTTTTCAAGATCTTTTTAGCCGGGCAGTGGTGGCATATGCTTTTACTCCTGGAAGCAGAGGCAGGTGGATCTCTGTGAGTTTGAGGCCAGCATGGTCTACAGATCGAGTTCCAGGACAGCCAGGGCTACGCAGAGAAACCCTGTCTTGGAAAACCAAACAACAACAACAACAACAAAAAAAATCTTTTTTTTTTTTTTTGTGAGCATGTGCACATTGAGTGCAAGTGCCTGCAGGTGGAATACAGGCACAGGTGGGCTGGCTGCTTTGTGGGTGCTGGGAATTGAACTCAGGTCCTGTGCAATGACACCAAGAGCTCTTAACTGCTGAGCTGTCTTTTTAACCCTGTTTCTCTTTAATTAATAGTCTTGATAAGCCTCAACTGTAAGTCAGGGATGGTCATATTAAAGGGGGTGGTGGTGGTGTTAGCTCTGAGACAGACCTTGGAGGATTTGTGACTAGAGTCTGAGGAATGGAGTTAATTTCGGGCTTCTGGGTAGGCAGAATGAGCTAGGATGTTCTGCTCATTATTCACCACTAAAGGTCTTAATATCTACTGATTTAGCTCAGAGAATTGCTTTAAGACTTTGACCAAAGTCCTCCTCTCCAAAATGCACTCACACAAAAAACGTTGATTTTAAAATATTAGGAGATTCAAGGATGCCCGAGGCTACCCACAGATCCTCTAGGGGACCATAAGCCCCCGTTACTTCTCCCTCTTTTGCTTTTGCTAGTGAAACTGCCCTCCTTTCTCACACAGGTAATTACTGTTGGCCACCTATCATCTCCTACCTTCTAAACAGGGCACCCAGCCAGACTGACAGGGATCTTGTTAAAATCCAAGTCAGATCATGTCTGGTCCCTGCACAGTACAACCCATCAGCTCCCCATCTCGGCTGGACTAAAAGCCCGTCTTTTTACAATGGCACACAAGGCCCTACAGGGTAGATCTCCTTGCAGGCTTTATCTGCTGCTCTTTTTAATCTCGGACTACTCGAGCCATAGAGCTCTCCTTGCTGCTTTCCCAGCAGATCTTTGATCCTTTATCTTAGATCTGCAAGTGACACTTCCATTCCTTTAAGTCTTCTTTTAGCTGTCACTTGGCAGATGAGACCCTGACAGCCATTAAAAACTGCAACCCTACTTCCAGTGCCCCACACCACGCACCCTGCCTTTCTCTCCACGACACCCATTCATATCTTACAGTCGACACAGTTTACTTATTTGTTGTTGCCCACACTAACCTGCTAACTCCATGAGGGCAAGGATTTTTGCTGGATTCCAGGTCTTGGAATTTTGTCTGACATACAGTAGGCATTCAATAAGTACTTGAGCCTGACTGATGGGATCATTAGAGACACTGCAGTGACAGACATGTATCCAGGTTTGGGGTGGAAGAAAATGAACACTTACTGAAATAGCTGCAACGTGCAGTTTACAAATTAACATTAGTCGTTTCATTTGCCACAATCCTGGAAGGTATTTTTATCCTTATCTCATCATCCCTTTGAATGAAATTTTAAGCTACAATCTAATAAAATATGAATTAAATCTATTATAAAACTGATGAAAAAAGTCAAAGGACAAATTAAAGGAGAGAGCTTGGAAAATAGCTCAGTCAGTAAAGTGTTTGCCTTTGCAGGTGTAAAGACCCAAGGTCAAGCCCCAGAAGTCCCTCCACTACCGCTCATCCCCCCAAGCAAGCAAGCATGCCAAGAAATCCTAGAGGTGGCCTTGACTGCCAGTAGCCTAGCCTCCTTGTTGAGTCCTAAGTCAGTTAGAGGCTGAGTCTAAAACAATAACAACAAAAACATGGAGGGATAGCACCTGAGCAACCACACCTGAGATTGTTCCCTGGCCTCTACATGCATGGATACACATGTACATGTACACCTGCATATACATGAATGTACCTGTGTGTGTGTGTGTGTGTGTGTGTGTGTGTGTGTGTGTGACAGAGAGGAGAGAGAGAGAGAGAGAGAGAGAGAGAGAGAGAGAGAGAGAGAGAGAGCGCAGAACGCTGGACCTTTCTTTGGTATGTTCCTCTATCCTAGTTCTTAAGAGACAAAGGCAGGAAGATCACAAGTCTCGGGCCAGCTCGGGCTCCTGTCTCAAAATTCTGAAACAGAGCTGGAGAGATGGCTCTGTGGGCAACGAGCTCACTGTGCAAGCACAAAGACCTGAGTTCAGATTCCAAGCACCCATGTAAAAGCTGGTCACAGTGGTGCACACATCTGTCATCTCACGGGGAGTGACAGAGGGGCAGAGACAAGTGGTTACCCAGGGTTCACTGACCTACCAGTCTAAAAGAAAACAGTGAGTTGAGAAACGCTGTCATAAAAATTAAGGTAAACCTTTAACTCCCAATATTTCTGCCCTCTACCTAAACCATGATGGGGTGGTAACAGAGAGGAGGGGATAGAGTGGACTAAGCAAAAAAATTAAGGATGTATGAAAAATCCCTATGAAAACCCATGACTCTGTAAGGAAAAACAGAACAAAATAAAACAAAACCATAGACGCCGGGTATCATGGTGCATGCTTTTAACCCTTCAACTTGGAAGCTAGAGGCAGGCAGGTATTTGTGAGTTCAAGGCCAGCTTGGTCTACATAGCAAGTTCCAGACCAGCCAGGGCTACAAAGTAAGACCCTGTCCCCCACCTCCCAAAAAAGGGGGAGTTTGAACACAGAGACCCTTCTAGGTGAACCCTAGAAGACATAGGTTATTATATGAAAATCTCAGTACCTATGAGGGATACTTCCCTGCATTACTGCCTGGGGAGGTCCCAGAGACCCCTAAAACAATACAGGATATTACCACTGTTCTTGGTTGCCCATCAGAACCAAAATCTAGATGGTAGACTCTATTGCTAAAGATACAACACTCAGGTTGTAGGACATACAAACCAAGCTGGAACTGTCCTGAAGACTTTCTCCTTGATGACTGACTACTCACGTCCATAGTGCTGGAAGGGGCTATGCAGGATGCTGAGCAAGAAAAGGCATGAATGATACCCCTGCAGCCAACCTCACATGATACAATACTGACCTTCCAGGCAAGATGTGCTCGTTGGTGCAATTATGGTATGAAGGTTATGGGGGTAACCAACTGCTTTGGGGTTGGATTTGAGACCTGCTTCTCGGAAGGAATTCAGGCCTGGAAGCATCAAACTGATATGAAAATCTCAGTACCTATGAGGGATACTTCCCTGCATTACTGCCTGGGAAGGTCCCAGAGACGCCTAAAACAATACAGGATATTACCACAAGACTCCGCAGGTCATAGGCTCTACAGGAGAATCTATACTGTGGTTTTGTGAAATGACATGTTGTCCAGCTGCCTTCTAAATACTTATCCCCAAAGATAGTGCTGCCCTCAACCTTGGCCAGGGAAGCTTCTCTCTGTGGTGGTCAGGGGTTAATAACTGGTCAAAATGCTGAGAGTAAGTATCTAGTGAAGACTGGGACCTAAATGGAGCATGTATATCAACCACTACCACCCCTCCCACGAAGGCTCAAGAACACTGGAGAAAGCAGGCAGAAAGAACGTAAGAACTGGAAGATGGGGGGCAGGGCTGTGAAATGCTGTTTTCTGGACATGACATAACTACCGAACCCAGTAACTCACTGGTGCTATGGTAATCTCAACACGATCAGGTCAACAAGATCGGTCCATACACCAACAGGCTAACTGGACTAGGTGGGTTATTAACAAAATAGGAGAGAACATGAAGGTAGACAGGGATGTGTTGGGGGTTCCTAGGAGGATGAAAGGGGAAAGCTAGGTGTGTATATGATCAAGATGCATGGCTTACATGTATAAAATTGTCAAAAAATAAGATATTCTTTTATTTTTATCTTTTTGTAATTTACGTTTATTTTAAATGCACTGGTGTTTTGCCTGCATGTGTTTGTGTGCGAGTGTCAGATACCATTACTAGAGTTAGACAGTGGTGACCTGACATGTGGGAACTGGGAATTGAATCTGGGTCCTCTTGAAGAGCAGCTAGTGCTCTTAACCACTGAGCATCTCTCCAGCCCCCCCCCTTTTTTTTTTAGGTAGAAAGTCACTTAAGGAAGACATGCTAATATCCCATGCACATTGTGAGTGAGCATACACACACACATAAACACCACATACAGTTACACAAATAATAAATAAAAGGGAGAAAACTTTATGCTCATGGAGAGGAAGACTCAAACCTACCAAAATGTCAGTTCTTCCCAACTTGATCTCCAATTAGTTCAATCTCAGTCAAAATCCCAGCAAGTCACTTTGTAGCTAGTAGATTGAGATGATTCCAATGTTTGCATAAAAAAGCAAAAGGCCCACAGTAACCAGCCTAACTACTAATGGAAAAGAACACAGCTAGAGGACTGATGCTGGCTGATGCCAAGGCTCACTCTAAAGCTACAGAGACCAACATGGTCATACTAATAAAAGAACAAATACACCAATGACAGGAACAAGGAGCCCAGAAGTAGACCTTCACAGTCAAAAGGAGCAAAAAACAAAGACAGATACTGCACTTTTCTCCATATGTGCAACCTAAATTTAAAATTATTCATATGTGTTTGTAGGTCATGAAACTAGAAAGGGGGTGTGGGGGGCGATCTTAATGGTGGGAAACAGGGTAATGGAATACCTGTAATACAAAAGCAGAGCAGAGAGGCACAAGAAGAGCAGTGGGGGAGGGTAACAAGAGAACCAAGTATAATCTACATCATGGTGAAATCCCTTACTTTGTACACCAACCTCACAGAACTCAATATAAAAATGATATTGACCTCCAACTCAGAGATCTACTTGCTTCCGCCTCTCAATGAAAGGCATGTGCCACCATTTCCTGCTTTAAAAAATTATTTTTTTTTAAAGGAGCAAAAGCAATAAAAGGGAGACAAGACAATCCTTCAAGAATTGGTGCTTGAATAATCATGTGCAAAGAGAGAAAGGGGCGGGGAGGGACATGAATAACAGTCCTTCGCAAAAAAAGCAATTCAATGGATCGCAGATCTAAATGTAAAATGCAGAACTCTCCCATTTCACCAGGGAAACTAAGACCCAGAGAATAAATTAAATGAAGGTTACACAGCTCAGGAGAGGACATAATTCAAACCTGACTGTGCTATTCCAAAGCCCTATTTCCTCACCAAACTTTATCTTTCCTTGACGGATCGTTCCTCACCTTTATAAAGATATGAAAGCTTGGCATGGGGGCACACACCTGAATCCCCAGTACTACAGGCTGAGGTAGGGGGATGGTGCATCAGAGACAAACCTACAGCTACAGTGAGACTGCCCGACCCCCACCCCCAAAAATGGAAAAGTAAAAGTCACTGCGTTTAGATTCATGCTAAATGAAACTCCAGTGTTTTTACCACTAAAAAGAAAAAAGAATGCAATTGCCAACTTTCATCTTAGCTCTGTTTCACAGCAGGGGGATCCTAGTCAGAGATCATTATGGGTGCCATGTACTTCTCATCAAACAGACCAAACATTTAGGGCCTGAGTCTGTAAACTTACACCATTGTCAAAGACATAATGAACTTTTCTAAGGATCTTGAGCACTCAGAGTATTATCCATTCATTTCATTAGCTCATTAATTTCACTTTTCTAAAAATATGTATTGCTGTTTTGCCTGCATGTATCTGTGTAAGGGTCTCAGATCCCCTGGAACTGGAGTTACAGTTGTGAGCTGCCATGTGGGTGCTGGGTCCTTTGGAAGAACAGCTGGTGCTCTTAATGCTGGGCCCTCTCTCCAGCCCACAAATTTCAATCTTTTAGAAGTATATGCTAGAAAGTGGTGGTGTCAGACCCCTTTAATCCCAGCACTTGGGAGGCAGAGGTAAGCAGATCTCTGAGTTCGAGGCCAGCCTGGTCTATAGAGTGAGTTCCAGGACAGCCAGGGCTAAACAGAGAAACCTTGTCTCAAAAACAAACAATAAAGAGTATATGCTGGATGCCTATTATGTGCACTCTGGAGGCAAAGGAAAGCAGGAAGATCTGGGAGCTTCAGACTAACACTGGCTCCAGACAAGAGTTTCAGACAAGCCTGGGTTTTATAGTGAGAACCTTTCAAGATACAGGACGAAGAGGTGCAGATATGTCTCTCGGTACCAGAAGCTTTAAATCTGTGGAGTGCTGTACCCTAGAGTACAGTGGGAGTCAAGCATGCAGTCTCCTATTTTCTGATGTCACATTTTCAAAAAAGTAAAATTAAACAGGTGACATAAAAATATATTTTATTTAACTCAACACATCAAAAATCATTTCAGCAGATAATTGGCTATTTTACACTCTTTGGGGAAGGGTTGTGAACTTGTCAGTGTACAGTGGTCACTCACAGCATCTCTCGGTTCAGACTGGTCACATTTCCAGTGCTCAGCAACCACATATAGGGCTAGGGATGAAAGGGTTGGACAGCAACAGGACCAGGGGAAAAGCCGGGTACAGTTAAGATTCTCCAGTCTAAATGTTCATTCTTCCTCACTAGGAGGCCTTGAACTTCCTAAGCCCTCCTGATTCTCAAACCCAGGTTCATCCCGCCACAGGTTAAGAGAAGACAAAGAGCCTTGGCCTCAGTTCAAACACAGGGATCTAGCTGGCCTCAGTACACCAAACACCACTCATCTTTTCACTCCAAAGAGCTTCCCTCAGCTCTCATTCTCCAGGTCTGTAAAGGATCTTATTGTCTCTGAGCTCACTCTAGTCATCTTTTTTAATCAATGGATCATTGAGCATCTCACATAGGTAATTTTAAAGTGTAAATTATTTCAAACATGCACCTTCCTCTCCACCCCAAGGCCACTTTAATATAAAGAACAGCCTTGAAGCGGGTTCGCTTGCCTTAGCATCTCCCCTGACCATTTTAACTATAGTTACTATTCCCTAGGCTCTTGAGAGCGTTCTATCCCTATGGAATAAAGGCTAAACTCTATCACACAAAACAGAACTTCGCTCCAAGATCTGCTCTTTATTTACCTAACAAAGCCCAATTGTTTGCCCTTCCCAGACTGAACAAGGTCACTTACCTTCTGGCCTGGATACTTTTATTTTTGTAAAATTAGCCACCTCAAAAATCACAAAGGCGGCTTGAGGCTTAGGCGCGGTAGTACACTAAATAACATATAATCGGGGGCCACCGTCCCCGTCGCTCCTTCACAGTTCCTAACTCCCTTTTTAACTAAAGTAGCCTCTTTTTAATTCGGCAAAACGCATGTGGACAGGAAGACAAACTAAAGGTGGGACGACTCGATCTTTCCTTCCCCCGGCTCACCGCGACAACTTTTCAATTACTATCTTCACTCTCTAAGAATCTGAGACATTCTAGGAAGTTCAGGTCCGCAGGGCCCCAAGCCGCCCCTGAACCCCAACAACGCCTCAGTTCAAACCCTCCAGACCGGAACGGAACAGCGACACACGTGGCGGCCAGCGGGGGGGGGGGGGGGGGGGCGGGGTCGGAAGGCGGAGGCCCGGCTCGGCTACTGCGCCTGCGCGCTGTCTCTGGTTCAAGGACCCGTATTTAAAGAGACAGGCGGTCTAGTCATCGTGAGAAGCCCGCGGCCTTGTGGGCTCCTAGTCGGGAGGCCCGTGTGGACCGTCGGAGCCTGGACAGCCGGGAAGGAAGGTGAGGGGCGGCACGGCGGGGCGCGGGGCGCGGTGTGGGGAGGGATAGGGCCGGGGCCGAGAGCTGCGTGGCTGGAGAGCCCGTGGCTCCTCCCCCGCCCGCCGCTCAGCCTGGGGGCACACCCTCCGTGACGTGGCGGCCCCCCGGGAGCCCACGGGAGGCCCGCGGGCCCTGAGACCCCAGGCGGGCACCGGGGAGGGCAGGATGCCACCCGCGCCCGAGTGGGCGTCCCCAGGGGTTCGGGGTCCGGCCTTGGCCGGCCCCTCCCCGCGGCCGCGGCTCCCCGGCAGATCCTGTAAGCAGAGCGGCGTGCTGGTCTTCGCGGCCCGGGGGTTCCCGAGCCTCCCCGCGCCGCTGGGCCCCGGTGGTTAATTGTCCTGTCCCGGACCCATGGGATGGGTGGGGGCTGCACTCCATTCTCCGTGTTCTGCGGAAAGTTGAAAACTCCTACCCGCCCCTAGCTCCTCCTCGGCCCTGCTGTTCTTCAGTCGCTTCTCTGAAACGTGGGGCTTGTGTGACCCACTGTGAGCCTCCCATTTAACCGACCTCCCTCTCCCTCGAGTCGTACATTGTCAATTACACAAGTTTGGTATACATTCTCCGGGAATTCAGAACTCCATCGCCAGCCCTCCCTCGAATTCGTTGTAATTCTCCTAACCACCCCATGCGGTAGTTCTAATCCTGGGGGTTGTTTTCATTTTGAGCTTGCTATGTAGCCCTGGCTAGACTGAAATTTACTGAGTAAACCAGACACTCTGGCTTTGAACGTACACAGCAACCCTTCTACCTTTGCCTTCTGAGTGTTGAGATTACAGGCGAGAACCACCATAATTAGCTCTTAGTCTTGTTATAAAAATAAAACTGGGCCCGGGTGTGGTGGCACAATGCCTTTTACCTGCACTCAATGCCACCCTACTTTACAGAGTGACTTACCGGACAGCCAGGGCTACATAAAAAGATCATATCAAAAAATAAATAAACATAAAATAAATGCAAACCAGGCGTGGTGATGAACAACATTAATCCCATCAGAGGGAGGCAGATCTCTGTGTGTTGGAGGCCAGCTGGTATACAGAATGAGTTCCAGGAAAGCAAGAGCTGTTACACAGAGAAACTCTGTCTCAAAAAAATAAAATAAATAAATAAATAGATAAATAAATTGAAGTTAGGCTTGGTGGCTCACACCTATAATCCCAGAACTGGAGGCAGGAGGATTGGCTGTTTAGGGTCGGCCTTGTTTACATAGCAAGTTGGAGGAAACTGAGCCACCTGGTATCTGTGCCCCAGCCCACGGGTGGGCTTGGCCTCCCATACTATTTCTTCCATAGTACACCTGCTGTGCTGTGTGCTGTGTAGCACTGTGAGGAGTGCAGTGGGCTTTCTGTTGACACAGGAGCAATTTTGCTTCATAGCAGTGTGTAGACTACAAATAGTTTCTAGTATATTGGAAATTAAAACTAAAAAGCCACTCAGTACTTATAAATATAAGAAGGGGTAGGTATAATCACAGTTTCCACTTGGATTGATTCATCCATCACTTCCTTTGACTTTTACAGTCCAGTTATTTCAACTTACCCTGATTCAGGTTGCTGAATTTAGCAAGGGAATTGCTTATCCTGTTTCTAAGGATTTTACTCTTAGGAGCAGATGGGTAAAGTAACTTGCTGAGGGTCACACAGCTGATAAATGGCTGAGTAAGGTTTTGAACCCAGGCAGTCAGTCTGATTATAGACCCTGATGAGTTGCTTCTCAAAGGAGGGCTTCTTCTGAAATCTCAAATCTGTTATAGTGGCTTAATTATTTTCTAAAGGTGACTCGTGTGTTATATTTCACAGGGAAACTTCATAAGCACGATGTAATTTTTCATGGTTATTAAGACAGTGCTTCAGAATTTTGGTAATATTTAAAGGGCACCATCCATTATTAGTATCTCATGTTGTTGATGGTGCATGCCCCTTTGGAAACTGATGTTTCCTGTATTAGAACTCTATTTTAGCCTAGGTGAATGCTTTGGGAAGTGCTTGACTAATCATGAGCTCTGTATGAGATTCTGACCATTAAGAAATTGTAAGCCTGTCTTCTTCATGTCTTTGTGTTTGTTTTCCTACCCTTTCATGCAGCTATATGACTTTGGCTTTCAAGATCCTCTTCCCAAGAAATCTTGGTGCCCTTGGCAGAAAAGAACTGTGCCTGTTCCTAGAACAGAATCACTGGCCTGTCATAAGACAGTTCAGCCAGTGGTCGGAAACAGATCTCCTTCGTGGGTGCTGCCTCCTCCAGAGAAGAAAGCCTGTCCTATCCTTCCGGGGAGGTCATCTAAGACCGCGTGCCACCCACCTTGTTTTCTTCCCAGGGTCGCATGTGGGACTCTGTACTGGCCCCTGTGAGATGGCGGAGCAACGGTTCTGTGTGGACTATGCCAAGCGGGGCACAGCTGGCTGCAAGAAATGCAAGGAGAAGATTGTAAAGGGCGTATGCCGCATTGGCAAAGTGGTGCCCAATCCCTTCTCAGAGTCTGGGGGCGATATGAAAGAGTGGTACCATATTAAGTGCATGTTTGAGAAGCTGGAGCGGGCACGGGCTACCACAAAAAAAATCGAAGACCTCACAGAGCTGGAAGGCTGGGAAGAGCTGGAAGATAATGAAAAGGAGCAGATAAACCAGCACATTGCAGGTAGGGTGGAGAGCCTGCTTCCTCAGCTTGCTGGGGCTAATAGAGGAAGGTGCAAGGGGACTAGTGTCTAGGAGATTTCTTTCTCTGTGTGTCTTGCTTGGACATAATTTCAAATTCACAGAATAGTTATAAGAATAAAAGTAGTAACAAGAACACTCACATTCTCTTTACACAGATTTCCTTCTTGACACTAGTCAGTTTACTTTTCATTTCTGTATATGTACTTGCTCTCTACATATCTGGCTTGTTTTTTATTGAGCCATTCAGAGAAAGTTATGTCATCAGGCCTGGGAGGTACTCTAGCATGTATCATAAAAAATAGAATCTTCTCTTACATGACCATAGCTTACCTGTCAACCTCAGTAAACTTTACCTTGATGCAATACTTTCTTATCTGTATACTGTTTTTTTTCAATTGACCGAATGCTATAATTTAGTAGTACGTTTTCTTCTGTTGCAGGATTCAGGTGTAGAATCAGATTAGGTACTGCGTTTAATTGTCATGTCTCTTTGGCCTCCTGTACTCTGCAACATTTCTAGAGGGTCTTTGGGGGTTTTGTTTTTTGTTTTTAGATGTGTTCCTGCCATGCCATGTAGCTTGGGCTGGCCTCACACTTGGAGCAATCACCCTGCCTTGTCTCTACAGGACTAATATACGCTTGTGTCACCAAGTCTGGTACACTATGGTCTTTCTTTTAGATGTTGATTTTTTTTTTAAAGAATAAAAGACTGGCTACCACTGTTTTAGCTGTCAACTTGCTATCTTTATGAACTTGTAGATTACTACCTTTTATCAGGGACTTAAGTTCATTATGGTACTTAATTGTCTCATATTTGGCCAGCTAGTAGTCCCATTAGGGTGGCTTCTATATCCTGTATACCCTAGTTTCTTCTCTGTCTCTCTCTCTGAGCAGTCTTGCTGGTAGCCCTAGCTGACCTTAAACTCTCAGTCTTTTCTGCGTCATCCTCTCAAGTCCCGAAGTTGAACACATCTGTCAACCACACCTGGCGTGTCCTTTTCCTTGAGTTTTAGCCTGCAGTCCTGGTTAAGGACTCAGAAGTGAGTTTAAGACCTCTTGGGCCACATTTTATAAGTACTCATGTATTGGGCATAAGAGGATGCTCTTGACTTTCTTCTGTATGTCCTCTCCTAGCTGTGGCAGTAGCCATTCCTCTGAGGAGTCTGAATTCCCATTAATGAAAAACAGTTTCAGAAACCAAAATCTGGATGCTGTATGTCTCATCATCTTAGGGTATCTTTGCTTCTAAGTCCTTGGAACAGACAACTAGAAAGATACATGCATGCATATACATAAAATCACATATATTTATACATATAGCCACACGTACATGCTTACTCCTATATGCATATCTGAGGACTCTTGGAGTCTCTAAAGTAATAGATCGAAAGGCTGTGGCTCTAAAGATGGGTCTCTTATTCTCAGCCTTTGTTACTGACTGTCTCATTCAAGGGAAGGGGAGTGCAGTCAACAGGGGTTTTCCTCCCTGTGCCAAACAGGCATGCCAGGTTTCTTTGCTATCCCGAGTTAGGTCCAAGTTTTAGCTACCAAAATGTGATCACTGGGGCTGGAGAGAGGGCTCAGCGGTTAAGAGCAAAGGTGGCTCTTCTAGAGGACCTGGGTTCGATTCCCGGCACCCACAGGGCAGCTCACAACCGTCTGTAACTCCAACCCCAAGGGATCCAGTGCACTTTTCTGGCTTCCCTGGGTGCCAGATACACACATGGTACACAGACATATGTGCAGGCAAAATACCCATTCATATAAAAATAAAAAATGTTTAAGAATAAATGATTATTGTTTTCCCCAAATCTGTACTTTAAGCAATTATTATATATTGGATAAGAGGTGGGGAATTTTGATGAAATATCGTTACCAGTAGAGGCAAATGATCACCAAAATACCCTTTTCTTCTCTCTGTTCAATACCCTGTACCTTCTCCAAACACTCAAAAAGACCAGCCAGCCTGGGGTCATAGTACAATAGAAACTTACCACGCAAGGATTTGGGAACTGTTGATAAAATCCCCAAAAGCTTCCTCAGCAGTCTTTCTCTGAAGGATGTTTTTATTCTTTGTGGGTCCTGTAGACCTGTCTTCTAAGGCGGCTGGCACACCAAAGAAGAAGACCGCTGTCCAGGCCAAGCTGACAACCACTGGCCAGGTGACATCCCCAGTGAAAGGTGCCTCGTTTGTCACCAGTACCAATCCCCGGAAATTTTCTGGATTTTCAGGTAAGATGGGTTAAGGCTACTTTCCCTTTAAAGGCCCTCCTTTGTTTGGCTTGTCTGGGCAGTCCAGCCATAGCTCACCCTCCGTGCTCCACTGGCATAGCATTTCTTTGTGAACTTTAATCTCTCCTGTAGCAAGGAACATGTTGTTTTGTCAGTACTTCTACCACTTGAAGTTATTACCTGGGTCAAAAGATTTTTCTAACCAGCTCTTTGCTTCTTGGTGTTTTGTTGTTTGATTGCTTGGGTTAGGTTGGTTTAGTTTGGTTTTTAAGACAGGGTTTCTTTGTGCAGCCCCGGCTGTCCTGGATCTCACTCTGTAGACCAGGCTAGCCTTGAACTCACAGAGGTCCACTCTGCTTTCCGAGTGCTGGGATTAAAGGCGTGCGCTACCACTGCTTGGCTATTTCTTTTAATGACAGAATTCTGAGGAAGTTGTTCCCCAAACTTGCCTGAACTGGAGATGGAAGTGTCATGCATAGAACATTTTTCTTTGATTTTCCTTGATAGTCATTGCCTATATATTCGTATGGTAGAGATGTATGAGTAAGGAGCCAGAAGGAAAATCTGAACAACAGGTGTCTCGTTCTGTTAGGAGACAGTAGAGCCCAATGATAAAGCAGGTGGACTTGCAAATTAACAGGCTCTGGGTTCAGATTCCATCTCCTATCTCTTGTTTATGTCTCAGCAAGATAAAGAATAATTTGTAAACATGCACACACATGGGTAAGTTGTTTCTGTTGTGTAACAAACTACTGTTCAAAGACATGGAATCCATAAAACTTTGCTAGAACTTATGCTGCTGATGGGAATTGAGAGGACCGTTTATTGGCTATAGATAAGAGAAAGCATTGGCCTATGGACTTTTGTTCTTCACTTAACCTGAAGAAGTGCTTTTCTGTTATGCTCATTATGCTCATTTTATGAATGAATTGAAGTTCAGGCTCACAGTGGAGCTATTATTGCACTGATGTCTGTTTGTTCCAGTAGTGTGTTATTTTTCCTATACCCTGTATTCTGTTTTATTGTTCGAGATAAACAATTCTTATAACTGGCTCAGTTGAAGAAAATCATAAAATGAAACCCTTTGGACTTGAGTAGTTTGGAGGTTCAAAGAAGCCTAGATGTGAAGTCAGGAGAATTGAGGTTTGGCCCACACTTGACAGCTCGGTGCTTTGAGCAAGTCTTCACCTGTTTGAGTCTCTGTGGCTTCAGCTGTGCATTAAGATGCATTAAGACATTAGTCCTGTCATGAGGACTGTGGGATATGTTACAAAAATTATGCCTGGATCTGTAGGAGTTTCGCATGCACACACGGTTAATTTGTTCTGTTTAAGAGAGAGAGTCTTGGGCTGGAGAGATGGCTCACCTGTTAAAGGCTGGACTCACAACCCAGAAATGTAAGAGAAAGGGTCTTCTGTCCAGCCTTCTGAAATTAAGATCCTCCTGCTTCAGCCTTCTGGGTGCTAGAAATACAGGCATGTGCTGGTCTTTGGCAGTTTTTATTATGTGAAAACTCAGGTAGGTTTGTTGTTGGTAGTAGGCCAACGATAGGGCCGAAGCAGAGTCCTGGTGACAGTCAAGATAACATGATTCTGGAAAGACTCTGGTCTTGTGCATGGAATTTAGAAGAGTTGGAAGGAATAGGGTGCTATCCTTCTTGAACCTAGCTAAATACTATGCTTTGGAAAGATCCCTGCCCCATAGCAGATTAAGATTCCAGGTCAGAGGTGACAACAGATTTACAGTGTACAAAACCCAAACAAGAAGCCTCGTTAACAGCTCCTAGCTCAAACAACTTCTGCCTTGGCCTTGTAAAGGGCCACAAAGAGGTGAGAAAGAATCACTTTTTATTTTGACAATAAGAAAAGACAAACTGGAATGCACTGGTGGGTCCTGACTTTCTTGCTGGCATCTCTGTCTTGGTTCTTTTACCAAGGAGGTAGGTGGTCTTGAGCTGTCTGCTCTCGGGCCTTGGTCTCATCATAAGAGGACAGTGAACTCTGTAATCCTTCAGGTTTGCAGCAGCCCTGACAACCCACAATGGCAGTAATTTCCACATGTCCTTTGGTTTCTTCTCCCTTTCTCATCCCAGCCTTTCTGGAGTGAGAATTACAATTGTTCTGAGATCCATTCAATGGCTTGTGGCATGAAAGTAGTCTTTGTTCCTGTGTGAGATGCTCATATAAACAGATGCTTCTCAGTCCAGTCTTCAAGCAGTGGTATTTGGGCCAATTACTTGCCCTCCATATCTGTACTTGTGACATGGGTCCAGTACATCTACCTCCAGTGACTTGTTGCGGGGACTGAACAAAACTACATATAAAGCCCCAGCAAAATTTTCATTTTCTTCCTTCCTCTTTGTGCTTCCCAAAAAGGAAAAAAAGAATCATGTGCATTGTTTCTCTCTCTAGCAGCCAAACCCAACAACTCTGAGCAAACCCCCTCAAGCCCTGCCCCTAAGACAAGTCTGTCTGCACGTAAATGTGACCCTCAGCACAAAGATTGTCTACTTCGAGAGTTCCGGAAGCTGTGTGCCATGGTAGCTGAAAATCCTAGCTACAATACAAAGACCCAGATCATCCAGGACTTCTTGCAGAAAGGCTCTGCAGGAGGTAAGGCTGTGAGCATCCGAGTATGTTTTCCCTCTGAAAAGCTCAGAGCCATGACCAGCTTTATGGGCATACATATCGGTGTCTTAATTCTTGATAATCTTGAAATGGGATCCTATAGTTGTAATTGTCACCAGACCTTTTATATTAATAGCCAATTCTGTGCAGGGTGCTTGGCCATTTTCTTCCTCAGTTCTTAGTCCTTAGGAGGCAGAAGAACCCATTTGGCCAGTAGAGAAGTCCACTTAGATATGTGATTAGGTGGACCACATGCCGAGTGTAGAGTAGAATCTTCCGGCTGTTTCTTTCATAGATCCAGAAAATTGTCACGTAGTATCTGTTGTATCATCACAAATTGAAAGTCAGGGCTTCGCCCAGTGGGAGATCATAAGGTAAAAAGGTGAAGCAGACCAAAACCATAGCCAGTGACCACCGCTACTGTAGTAATACTTGCAAGGAGCTGTGGGAAGCAATCCCTGCCTTTTTTTTCGTGTGTGTGTGTGTGTGTGTGTGTGTGTGTGTGTGTGTGTGTGTGTGTGTGTGTGTGTGTATGTGTAGTTTAGGTAGGGTTTCACTGTGTATCCTTGGCTGTCCAGGAATTTACTATGTAGACCAGGCTGGCCTTGAACTCACAGAGATCTGCAGGCTTCAGCCTCCTGAGTGCTGGGATTAAAGCTGTGTACCACACACCTGGCAGCTCCATTTCTGAATGGAATTTTCCTTCCTTTTGTTTTCAGATGGCTTCCGCGGTGATGTGTACCTAACAGTGAAGCTGCTGCTGCCGGGAGTCATTAAGAGTGTTTACAACTTGAACGATAAGCAGATTGTGAAACTTTTTAGCCGCATTTTTAACTGCAACCCAGATGAGATGGCTCGGGATCTAGAACAGGTCAGAGGCCGGTGTAGGGAGGCCACACCCCAGGTGGGACTCTGCCGGGTTAGCTTTCCCACAGCCAGTTTTAAAAATAACTGAGCACATACTGGTGTAGGGAACTGAAACTTATTGAACAAGATTCTGTTAGTCTAGGGAAGCTGAGTGTGAGGACACAGCAGTTTCTTTCTTAAGTTTAATAACTGAAAAAAACGTACCACTGCCAAGCCACAAAAGGCCTTATCTGAAAAGTCAGGACTTAAGACTTGCTTTTGTATCTCCTGGGGCTGTTGTGGCTTTATTTGCTTGCTTGCTTTCCCTCTTTCTGTGGACTTCCCATTCATCTTTGGCTTGTTTGTGACTCCAGCCTTGGTGCCATGGAAAGTTTCATTCCAAACGTCTACTATTGGAAGGACTGTGCCTTAGTTTATATTCTTAAACAGGAATCAAATTGGCTTAGTGCTATGTCTCTACTCAGCTAAAGCAAGTGGGTAGCCTCATGTGGATAGATAGGCTCCTTCTAGGAACTGGTGGGGAGAGAGTTCCTGAGAACTACTTTGGGACAGGAGCTGTGGTTGAACTCTTGATTAGTCCCGAGCTTCCTGGGGTTGCAGCAGTGGCATTTTGGTTTTTGGAGACAGGGTGACGTGTCAGAGACGATCAGAGTCTTCTTTGAGCAGAGCAAGTCTTTCCCCCCAGCTGCCAAGAGTCTCCTCACCATCCAGGAAGTGGATGCATTTCTCCTGCACCTCTCCAAGCTCACCAAAGAGGATGAGCAGCAGCAGGCCCTGCAGGACATTGCCTCCAGGTGGGGGAGCTGCCCTATTCAAACCAGACCCAATGGGGATGGACTGCTCTAGGAAGGAAGGTTGGGGGATCAGAGTTCTTCAGAGATCAAGCTGAGTATTCCTCCTCTTTCTAGGTGTACAGCCAATGACCTTAAGTGCATCATCCGGCTGATCAAACATGATCTGAAGATGAACTCGGGTGCAAAACATGTGTAAGTACCATGGCTCCTCTGACAGCCTGAACTGCCAACTTCCTCATTCCCCACTGCTCTCAGGACTTGGGAGACCTGCTACAAATTTGAACCCTAATTGTTACTTCCTGCGGGACCCTAACTCACCTCCACACCCATTTTCTCACATGTAAAGTAGAGATAGCTATCTTTAACACAAAGCTGCTACAACTGAAAGCCTGGAACAGGCTTCTTGCCCATTCCAGCTCCATTCTCTGCCAAGGCTATACCAAGTAAGGTACAGGGTCTCAGAACCCTGAGTGTTCTGTCTTTTCCTGTGCCAGCTTTGATTTCCAACCTTTTGGCTTTTTAACATCTACAAAATTCATGCTCAAGAATTGTTTATTCAAGTTACAGAAAAGGAAATTAGAAAAACTTTTTGTTTTAAATAAATTTGACCATTTTGTGTTGGAGCGCATTCGTAACTCTTTGGTTCCATGTGACTACTGCTGTAGGTTAGAAACATCTTCAAGTTAAAGGATGGAACAAGGCTACTTCCCCAGCATCTCTCCTGTCTATGACAGACTGCTACCCTAAGCCATAATGTCAGATGTAGAGGTTTGTTTCCTTGCTTCTGTTGCCTTTGGCAGGCTAGATGCCCTTGACCCCAATGCTTATGAAGCCTTCAAAGCCTCACGCAACCTGCAGGATGTGGTGGAGCGGGTCCTTCACAATGAGCAGGAGGTGGAGAAGGACCCAGGCCAGCGACGGGCTCTGAGCGTCCAGGCCTCACTGATGACTCCTGTGCAGCCCATGCTGGTAAGGAACACTGCCTTGTCCCTATAATCCATGTCTCCAAGTTGCTGGCATCTGAAAGGGGATAAAAGGCAAGGGCTCTTTCTTGTAGGTTGCCTAGAGAAGTGTGGGAAGGAAGAGTGGAGATGAGCAGAGCAGGGCTGGGCTGGGAAGTAAAGGTGCAGAAGACAGTGACCTAGTACAACCTCAGCCTAGTGCCCAGCACTGCCACCAGCAAGCCTGGGACAGGGCACCCGGCTTCCTTAGCGCTTTACTTTCCCTGTGGGAGTGGCATGTGAGACCAAGTAATTTAGCATCACACTTGAAGACAGGGCTATGCTCAGTAGCCCCCATGGCTGTGACCTCCTGCAGGATAGTTCAGAGCTGGCAACAGAGCCAGGCCTCTTGTGACAGAAGCTCAAGGAATAAAGCCTCACTCTAGTACATAACTTGGATTTCTGCAGCTTTAGTGAGGATGGCTGTCCCTTCTGGGTTTATGTGCAGCAGAGTCAGTATCTGCTGCTCTGCCACTTGCTGTGAATCCCCTTGGGCTGTCCAAAGGTATGCAGGGAAGAATTGTTTTTTTGTTTTTTTGTTTTTTCTTCTTTGAAATTGCCTTGTAATATTAAATCCTTGTGTTAGGCTTTTATGTTTGGGATAGGGAAGAGTTCTCTCACTACCAAAAATACAGGATAGCCAGTGCCAGAATTGTGTGGTCTCCATGCTAGGGACAGAACCACCTCCCTCATCTGAAGAAGGGTCTTCTCTGTCTTCTATGGGAGTGCTTCCTAGGGACCTTGCCACAGCTTTGTCTGAAGAGTGGTGTGGATTGCATGCTTAGTGCTTTAGCACACAGGCTTGGGAGGAGGGCATATACACATCTGAGTCTGACTGTTTACTGGCTGCCTGACCTTATGTGAGTGCATAACCGCCCAGACTTCCTGTTCTTTCCTGCAGCATTTGTCATATAAGGTGTCATCAAAGATGAAAGGACATTGTGTTTTTTGGCCTGACAAGAACCCCAAAATGGTAGTTACTGTTTGGGTCTGGCTGGTGCCAGTATGTGAGTGAGTGTGTCTGTGTCTGGGTGTCCTATCCCGTCAGTCTCAGATTGCAGTCACCCTGCTAGCCTGTCACCGTCACTTACTGTGATAGCAAGTGTGTTTAATAAGCCAGGTGCCTTGTAAGAGCCTAATTACTGAGAAAAAAAATCTTACTTCAGAAGAATTGTATTTATTCTAGAATGGATAGCATTTATATTTTTCAGAATGCAGACTGTTAAGCCAACTCTGCTGATGGATAAGCTATTTTTTATTTGAGACAATCTTGCTGTGTAGGCCATAATATCAACTGGTGATTTTATAATCAGAATATAGCATTGCCCGGCCTTTTGCAATACCATCACCCCTTCAGCAGCAGTCTGTCCTGAGGCAGTTCCAGAACCCAATTCAGTCCTGACAACCCCAGCCCCAGGCTCTGCTAAGGAGCCCCAGTTGAAGGGATCCAGCATTTGCTTTCTCCATCCTAAGGCTGAGGCCTGCAAGTCCATCGAGTATGCAATGAAGAAGTGTCCCAATGGCATGTTCTCTGAGATCAAGTACGACGGTGAGCGAGTCCAGGTGCATAAGAAGGGGGACCACTTCAGCTACTTCAGCCGCAGTCTCAAGCCTGTCCTGCCTCACAAGGTAACAGCCTGCAGCCAGGACTTTCTCTTTGCCTCTAAGAACCATGGGGCCAGAATTACAGGTCTTTCCAGCTGTGCTTTATAGAAGAGAATTTGTTTCTATCTGTAAACGGATGGAGGGAATTCATTCCTGGACCCTTCCAGTAATGAAAGGCTGCTCAGCTGGGACAGCCACAGAGCCCAGACTTGGGTTATCAGGCAGGAAAGAGCTCCCCGGATAATGCAGCAGCACAGACAGCAAGCTCAGGGCAGGTCTGGTGTCTGTGTCTCCTGTACTCCTGCTGGCTGGATTAAGGTTCATGTACAAGGAACTCTTGTGCTGTCATCCTTCATTAGCTTGCTCAACAAGTACTTCTCAAATGCTAGGCACTGTTGTAGCTAGTGGACATATAAAAGTACAAATAGGTGAAAGCTCTGACCCTCATGGAGCTTGTAGTTTATGTGCACATTATTGTGGGACTCTCTGTGATCCCTGATTCCTGCCCTAATCAGGATTGATGGAAATTGAGAACCTCATTCCTCAGCCCTTCTCAGCTCCCAGGGCCAGCCTTTTGAGGTCTATGGGAGAGAAGCAGCTGGGTTATATGGCCCTAGTAGCTTGTGAGTAAATGGATTCCTAGCTTTGCTTCCCCTTTCTTTCTCAGTTCTGACTTGGTTTCTCAGAGTCTGTGCCTTGGGGAATGTGTTGTATGGTCCAATAGAGACATGGTAGCTAGGCTACTTGTTTTATGGGTTCAGCAAGAGAGCTGGGCATTAGTGTTTCATGGAGCTGTAAGTGAGGAGGTTCATTTGTTCCAGGGGCACTGAAACTGATCAGGAACTGCTGTGATAAGGATGGTGTTATACAGAGCCACTTGTGACCCTGGGACATTTGAACACAGCTTTCTTTACCTTTCTAAATATTGCAGATTGAACCCAGGCTTACAGAAGCTAGGTGAGGGCTGCACATTAAGCTATGTCCCCACCTCAGGGTCCTTTGGTTCTAGAAGGGAATAAGGATAAACGATCAGGTCTTTCCTCATCCCACTCCATATCCAAGGCAGTGACTGACCATGTGCTGCTCTTAGCTGAGGAATTAGACCATTGTCAGGCTCTTTGGTATCCTTTGTCAAGGAATACCTGGGGTTGCAGTGGGATCTATCCCACTGAGAAGTCAGGAATTAGGGCTCTGCTTCTGTTAGGAAACATCCAGTCCCAGGGCTCATACTCTGAAGACAACAGGGGCTTCAGAGCTCCCATTTAGAGAAGACTCTGTTCTCATTCTTCACTGTTTAAGGGCTTTGTTTCCCCCATTCCTGTCCTCCGCCCGGTAACACCAATCTTCTGGAATGGACACTAGTCTCTACCTGCCCATCGTTCCTCTTTCCTTTCCTCCCATATTTGTCTATGTCCCATGTCCTCCTGATATACTAACTCTGTTTCTTCCTTTTTCCTCCAAACCATCTGTACAGCCCATAGAACATGACTCAGAGTAGGCTGACCATTCGCTGGGTCTAGACAGAGGTGATAAACAGATAGCCTGCTCCCCTCTCAGGGAGGACTGACACAGCCTAGCTGTGCATTTCACCCATTGCCTGAGCTTCCATATGCTTCTCTATTTGGCCGGGGCTTTGATCACTATGGCTTGGTTTTAGGTCCTAACTACCAAGCCATCCTTGCCAAAGCTACCTTTCTCCTTCCAGGTGGCCCACTTTAAGGACTACATCCCTAGAGCTTTTCCTGGCGGTCAGAGCATGATCTTGGACTCCGAGGTGCTCCTGATTGACAACAACACAGGCAAACCACTGCCCTTTGGGACTCTGGGAGTGCACAAGGTACACACTCAGAGTCCTGTGTGCAAAAATGTGCTGTTAATCTAAAAAGGGGGTGAAGGGAGGATAAGTCACTCAGGACAGGGCCTGTTCCTTTGTTTGTTCTTCTATAAAAAGGAGTTGCTTATTAGGAACCAACTTAGAATTGAGTTGGTTTCAGTTCAGTTTTTCCATCACTATAACAAAATACCAGAGGTAACTATTCTATAAAGGAAAATAGTTCTAGAGGTTATGGTCAGGGAATACAGGAGCCCATACCCTTAGATCAGTACTAATGCAGGACATCATGGCAAGAACATGTGACTGAGCAAAATCATTTACATCATGAACTGAGGAGCACAGAGAGGGAAAGCCCCACAATCCCTTTAAGAGTACACCACTAGTGACTTAAGACCTTCCCTACTTCACCACCCTGGGGGCTGAGCCTTTAACACTTGGGCCTTTGGGAAATGTTGGTGTTTAGTGAGCACCATCTATGGAGTGTTCTATGGCCTGGGGCCTGCAGAGCACCAACGGGACTGTCCACTGGGGGCTGCAGAAGTGGACTGCTACTCCCGTTTCCATGCCCACATGTACTTACTGCCTCATTTCCCCTCCAGAAAGCTGCCTTCCAGGATGCTAATGTCTGCTTGTTTGTTTTTGATTGTATCTACTTTAATGATGTCAGCTTGATGGATAGGTAAGTTAGTGTTTTGATATGTTTTGTTTTTGTTTTGTATGTGTGTGTTTTTCATGTTTTGCAGTACTAGGGATGAAATCCAGGGCCTTACATGTATTAAGCATATGCTCTACATTAGATTTTATTCCCAGGCTACCATCTTTAAACTCAGAATCTATCTGCACTGGAGATTTATCTGGGTTGGGCCTCTAGAGGCTTCAGTTAGGAAAGAGATAGGCTAACATTTGTGCATCTATCAGCTTGTAGGGGATGCCATGGGTGAAATATCCAAGGAGAACTGGCAGTCTGGTGTGAGCTGCATCCATAGGCTTAGACCTACACAGCTGATACTTGTCCTTTACGCACTTAGGATGTCTCCTTAATCTTGTTTCTATAGTTGCTGCATCCATGATTAAGAAAGAAAATGGAAAGAATTGATGGGGAGGGGTCTCGAAGCCTGTACCAGCCTTGTGTTATGCCCCACACCCATTAGGCATTGTGTGGAGCATAACCTGTGTCAGGCTGTTCACTCAGAGGCTAGCCACCCTGGGGGTTAGGGTAAGACAGAGTGGGACATTGGCACAAGAGTTGTAACGTTATTCATTGTAGTCTGGACTGGAGACCGGTGTTCTCTTGGCTCAATAGAGGAGAAAGCACAGCTATGAACTGGCTATGAGCCACAGTTCACAGTAGTCCATCTACAGTGTTGATGAGTCCTTGCAACCCTTGACAACAGAACTGTTCATATGGGAATCTGCAGCCGCCCCCTCCTGAAGCATCAGTTTTACCATTGGGCACTGACTGTCCTGGTTAGAAACCCTGCCAGGGGTGGGGGGGAGGCTCTTTCCCTCAGCTCGGCTGTTCCCCTTAGGCCACTTTGTGAGCGACGGAAGTTTCTTCATGACAACATGGTTGAAATCCGTAACCGGATCATGTTCTCAGAAATGAAGCAAGTCACAGTAAGTGAAGTTCCAATCCTAGGCGGGGATGGTTTTTAACAGCAGAAAACCCCATGGGGTGTGAGAGGAGGAGGCTTGGGTGTTCTTTTGTGGGGTCCATCTATTGCCTAATTGTCTTCACTCTGAAGGGCATGAAAGTCTTTTCCTAGGTAAGCAGCCTTCATCTCAAAGTCGCAGCAACTCTTTAGGACCTTTTCCTTACATCTAAGTATGTTCCTACCTAAGTGTATAGAAGTGAACACTGTCCATTCTCACATTGTCTGCATGTCTCTCTTACTGTTCCTCAGAAAGCCTCAGACCTGGCTGACATGATAAACCGAGTGATCCGAGAGGGCTTAGAAGGGCTGGTGCTGAAGGATGTGAAGGTAAGATGGCTACACCCTTGTCTTCTCCTGTTGGAGATGACAGAGGCACTGGAGGTGGGAGAGAGTTAAAGCTACATGGGAGTCTTTCCTACTTAACTGGGGCAGGCCAGTCCTGAATCTGAAAATGGCCTTGTGTGTCCTGTAGTGCCTGAATGCAGAGATTTGGCTGGGCCACAGTGGTAAAAAAGACAGACCCTATCCTCATGGAGTGTCCATTCTCTGTGATCTATTTATTGTGTCCCCTCAGGGTACATACGAGCCTGGGAAGCGGCACTGGCTGAAAGTTAAGAAAGATTATTTGAACGAGGGGGCCATGGCTGATACAGCTGATCTGGTGGTTCTTGGGGCCTTCTATGGGCAAGGGAGCAAAGGTCAGTGGTGTCTGGTCCCTGTGATGGTACTCTATCTGAAGACACACACTGGCCTCCTTGCTAGCTTGATCTGCTGGTCATGGATTGCTTGGTCCTGGGATCTGGGGCCCTGGTCACACCAGGCAGGGACATCTGGGATCTACAGGCTGACACTCAGAGGTCTGGTAAGAAGAGCTGATGCCCCTCACCCCCAATCCTTCCAACCTAAATTGATCGCTAGCACCCACATGGTAAAAGGAGAGAACTGACTCCTACAAGTTGTCCTTGACCTCCCCCCCCCCCACACACACACACTACACTGAGCATGTTTGAATATTGAGTATGACTGGTACATACAAGTAGACGCTCACAAAAGATAAATACAAAAATGTTTCAAAAAGGAAAAATAATAAAAAGAAGTTGGTCGGGAATACCTTCTGCTGTCCTCACACAAGGAAGCTCAACACCAGCTGTTTCAAGGCCTGACAGCTTCCTCCTCAGAAAACTCAGTTTCCTGATTGGGGAGAAGGATGAGGTCTGAGGAACAAACACTTAAGGCAGTGTATCAGTTGTTTTTGCTGTGTTTTAGGCACTGTCCAATTCCTCAGAGCCCAGGAAATTATTGAGTGTGATCACTTTTTTTTTTTTTTTTGAGATAAGAGTTTCTTTGTGTTTTTGGAGCCTGTCCTGGAACTCACTTTGTAGACCAGGCTGGCCTCGAACTCACAGAGATCCGCCTGCCTCTGCCTCCTAAGTGCTGAGATTAAAGGTGTGCACCACCACTGTCTGGCTACTGTAACACTCTTGATGCTAAGGCCCTTCTCCAACCAGCCTGTCATGGGCCTTGCCCATTCTAGCCCACACTAAATTCATGTTCCCCTCTCAGGTGGCATGATGTCTATCTTCCTCATGGGCTGCTATGACCCTGACAGCCAGAAGTGGTGCACTGTCACCAAATGTGCTGGAGGCCATGATGATGCCACACTTGCCCGACTGCAGAAGGAGCTAGATATGGTGAAGATCAGCAAGGTGAGAAAGGCTTCCGGTTGACCCTGGCTCTGACAGTTCTCACTCCCAAGACACAGGCTGTGCTTTGGGGACTGAGGTCTTCAGGTCTTGTTTTTAATTCAGTAAGGAGCTTGCTTCTTGGCCATAGGAGCAGGATTAGGCTTTAAAATCTCAGAGATCCTACCTTGTGGATGATGGCCTGTGTCCTATGGGCCACAGCCTCTCTGGAGAGGAAGGATCACTTGGGGTGAAGGGTCATCCTTTTTAGCTAAGCCACATTTCACAGTGTCTTTTCTCCATCAGGATCCCAGCAAGATACCCAGTTGGCTGAAGATCAACAAAATCTACTATCCTGACTTTATTGTCCCAGACCCAAAGGTATCAATTTGATAGTTTGTGGGCCCCACCCCGGAAGTAGTATGCAGTTCTCCAGTGCCACATAAAGTTAGCCCAGGATGGGACTTGGATATTCAGCCATCACTGAGGACTTTCTTAGTAGAGGGGGAGCAAATTCCAATCCATTTGTCCAAGGGCCATTGTAGAAGGACCTAGCCAGGCCCTTCTTAAGCAGACAAGTTTCCAGAGGAGGCAGAACTGGCAGACATGCCTCCTGAGTGCCAGTGAGAACCTCTGTGCTTTGACCTGGTTGACACTGTTTCTGGCTGCTGAAGACTTCCTTTTTGGCTATAGATAATCTACCTCTTTTATTCCTGACAGAAAGCTGCTGTGTGGGAGATCACAGGGGCAGAATTCTCCAAAGCTGAGGCTCACACTGCTGATGGGATCTCCATCCGATTTCCTCGCTGCACCCGAATCCGGAACGACAAGGACTGGAAATCTGCCACTAACCTCCCCCAACTCAAGGTGCCATCTCCTTGGCTTTCTAAATGTCCTCCACCCCACTGTCTTGCTCTTATTGGGCATCTGGCCTATTCACATGTCATTTGGCTTCTTAGCTCTGTGACAAAACAAGGAGAGCAGTTAAGAGTTGAAACTTTGTCCCAGCTCACCCTCCTCGGGTCTCCTGAAAGGCCTTCTAGCTTCCCACAGCCTGTTTAGGAGTTGCCCCAGGCCACAGTCCTACTTTACTAATTAAGAACTGAGGTTTAAGGGCTGGGGAGATGGCTCAAGGGGGTTCAGAGCACTGGCTGCTCTTCCAGAGGACCCAGGTTTGATTCACAGCATCCACACTGAAACTTACAACTGTCTGTAACTCATTCTAGGGAATCCAGTACCCTCTTCTGGGCTCTGCAGGCACCAGACATTTACATGGTGCATAGACACATAGACACATATTCAGGCAAACACCTTTTTTTTTTTTTTTTTTTTAAAGAAAAAGAACTGGGATTTAGGCAGAATATAGTATTGCACACCTTTAAAATTCCAGCACTCAGGAGGCAGAGACAAAGTTTCTCTGAGTTCAAGGTCAGCCTGATCTATATGATGAATTCTGGGCCAGGCAGAGCTACACAGTGAGACCCTGTCTCAAAAACAAACAAAACAATGCTGGGCGGTGGTGGCGCACGCCTTTAATCCCAGCACTCGGGAGGCAGAGCCAGGAGGATCTCTGTGAGTTCGAGGCCAGCCTGGTCTCCAAAGCGAGTTCCAGGAAAGGCGCAAAGCTACACAGAGAAACCCTGTCTCAAAAAAAAAAAACAAACTGTGGTTCATCTGAGCCTGTAATCTTAGCACTGGAGAGGCTAAGACAGGAAGACCTTAAGTTTAAAGCCAGTCCAAAAAAATAAGATAAAATAATTTGGGGGCCACAGAAGGTCACTTTCACCACAGTTACTCAGGTTCCAGGGTCCTACTTTGTTCCCTAGCTGCATGTGCCAGGTACCACTCATCCCAATGCAGGTCAGGTCAGGGAAGGGATGACAGCACCTAACGTCCCCCCACTTCTTAGGAACTGTACCAGCTGTCCAAAGAAAAGGCAGACTTCACGGTAGTGGCTGGAGATGAGGGGAGTTCCACTACTGGAGGTAGCAATGGTGAGAACGAGGGCACTGCTGGATCTGCTCTACCCCACAAGGCCCCCAAGGTACCTCCCAGTAAGTCCTCTGCCAGTGGCAAGAAAACCGAACAGAAGCTGAATGACCCCACTAGCAGAGGTGGTAAGTAAGAGGGCCTGAGGTGATGGAGTGGGGTGTGGGTAGGAAGAGATGGTAGCACACAGGCATACATTTTGATTTGATTCTGCCATCCTATGATTAGGTGTCCACTACAACAGACATTCAGTGCATTCCTGGCATGTGACTAGCCATGGGCCAGAAACTCTTTTACCAGGCAGCCACCTCTTACCTGTTCAGCAAACCTGAGTGACAGAGTACCCAGGGAGAGCCAGGCTGGCTGGGGAATGAGCCACCTTGGAGCTAAAGGGTCTAGCTGATAGCCTTCTCCCCTTTCATGTCATAGCAGAAGTGCCTGACCCATCTCTTGGCTCCCCCTGACTTCCAGGACCATTAAAAGTTCCCTTGCCCGCTTCCTTGTTCTTGGTTTTAGTATTAGTTTTGATGATTTTTGTATGGCCATGTTTCTACACCAGGCTGGCCTTTAACTCACTATGTAGCCCATAATGACCCTGAACTTCTGAGCCTTCTGCCTCTACCTCCTTAGTACTGAGATTATAGGCATGTCCCAGTTGGTGCAATGCTAGGGATCGGACCTAGTGCCTCATACATGCTCAGCAAGTACTTACTAATTTCATACTCTTGACCTCTGCTGTTCTGCAGGCAACAGGGTGATTCCAAAGCCTTCCCCCATGAAATCAGGAGACAAGCCAGCCGTGAAGTCTTCTCCAGTGAAAGTGGGGGTAAAGAGGAAAGCTGCTGATGAGACCCAATGCCCAACAAAGGTGAGGATAAGAATGGTTCACGAGACAGGCCAGTTTGGCTCAGGGTCTGGAATTCTAAGTTCCCATGTGTGAAGTTGAAAAGATGTCTGTATTGGTCTGGGGGAAGGCTACTGGAGTCCTTCCTTTCCTGTTCTGGGCAGATGAACAGTTCTGCTGCTCCACCCTGTGCCCTCTTGTTGCCTTGCAGAGGCGGCGGGCCAGCCAGCAAAGAGGAAGGAGAGCTGTGTCAACAGGCAGGAGATAGAGCCGGCCTAGCAGGAGAGGCGGCAGGGGCCCAACCAGCTGCCAGTGTCGTTAAAGTTCACATTAAAAAACGAAGCCCAGTCTGGGTGTGGGGTGCAGCAGTGTGTTTGTGTCTCTCGGAGCAGGTCCACCCAGCAAGGAGAGGGAGACTGCCATGGCATTGACAACTCCCAGCTAAGGAGCCTATTATTTTCCCTTTTGTTAGTCCCTGGTCTGGCAACATGTTAGTCTGTGGTACCCTGGGTGGCTTCTGGCCCAGAGTAAATGAAGAAACATCAACAGAGAGATTGCACCCCTGCCCAAGCATAAGTACAGAAGTTGAAATCTCAGGGCCTGAAGCCACTTCTCAGTAGAAACCATTCCCATCTCTCTTCCCTCCCTGAAGCCCTTGAACTCATGCACACTGATGAACAAGACTCTAGGCTCTCTAGGTAACTGCAGAGCAAACTAATCTTGGGGAGGTATTTTGCATTGGGTGGCTCTTGGAGAATCCCCTTTTTCCATACCCTGGCCTCAGATGTTAGAGCCCATTCACTTTTCCCTTTTCTCCTAGTCAGGGACAGGGGGATTGTCAGACCTGGGTCAGCCAGAGTGGCTAGAGGATGGGTTAGCAATACCTCTGCCTTTTTTTCAGTAAACCATCTGTGTCCTAGATCCTAGATCCTGTGCATCCCTGGTTGTCCTGCACCCAGTATAGGGCTCACACTGCATGGACCACTCTGTTTGCAGGTGCTGTTGGATGTCTTCACTGGGGTGCGGCTCTACTTGCCACCTTCCACACCAGACTTCAAACAGCTCAAACGCTACTTTGTGGCATTCGACGGGGACCTGGTACAGGAATTTGACATGGCCTCAGCCACACATGTGCTGGGTAACAGGGACAACAACACTGAGGCTCAGCTGGTCTCTCCAGAGTGGATTTGGGCATGTATCCGGAAACGGAGGCTGATAACTCCCTGCTAGGACTTTGGTCTTCCTCTTTGGGCTGTCCTCACCTGCCCACTCTACTGCATGAGGCTCTGCCTGGATGGTAGGGGCCTCTTTGCTAAGCAATATACCTTTTATACCCTCCAACTCTTCATGGTCCTTCTGGATCAGGAGTTAGTTGCTGTGGGCACAAGCAATTCTCCTGCTAGTTTAACTAGATCTTGCAGATCTGGGTGCTAGCTTTGCCTTCTTGTTTAAAAAGAAGCCAATCTTAGTTGTTTGAGGTGCTGATAACCAACCTAGACCCTTACGCATGCTAGACACAGTGTCCTCCCATTGAACTACAAATTTTATAAGTAAGAAATCTTAAGCCAGGCATGGTAGTGCATGAGGAGCAAGAAGTCAGAGGGTCAGTTCAAGGCTAGCCTTGAACAAAACAAAACAAAAAAGCATCCTCTCCCACCAGTTCCACCTCCAGTTTTCCTCAGTGACTAAGGAATGAATGCTGAGCAGAATCTACTTCCTTTGTCTGCTCCTTTTCACTTCTGTGTGCATCTTAAAAGCAGTATTTAAACTGTCCTCAAACGCTTCTTGTATGTGGCAAAACCTTTATTATGTCTGGTCCCTTTTGCTAGGGTGAGCCCTCATGTGAAAGACAAAATGGACCCCGATGATTATAGTTTACAGGTCCCAGCTTGGAGGGAGAGGCTGTCATCTATAGGAAAATTGGCCTCCTTAGAGATAGAGGCTCCTTGAAGGAGGATTTGCCTCCTCAAAATCTGGACGACTATAAGGAGTACAGATCCACAGCCAGGAAAATCTACACACCCTGCTTACCAAGGCTGGCTCCTGTGACCTGCAGCAGATGTACTTGAAAGGCAAAAGAAAGATGACTTCTGTGCACAGCCGCACACAGAATCCTATTTTACAACAGTGGAAGTGTCCTAAACTAGCCTCATCTGGTTGTCAAGCCCTTGAAATGTGGCACTAAAGACCTCATTTTATGACTTCAAATGGTCTCAAGTCAGCAGTGACCATCACACACCTGAGCATCAGTTTTCCAAGAGGAAGGGGCAGAGGCACTGCTCCTGAATCACTGGACTGTCAGTAACCTTGGATCCCTTATGTAACTAACATGAGGCACAGAACCTGGTACAGATGTTATCGGGGAGGAGGCCTGGCTTACCACCTTGCATGACAAAGTTCACACTTGGCTCTGAGCATGGGCTTCTCCAGGTACTGTGGTAGACTGGCTTCCACGCCGATGCTGTGCCACCTCTCAAAGGTCAGTTCTCTATTCTTCAGCAGACTTATCTGTCATCTCCTGTGAGCTAGGTCACTGTGACCAAACAAACCTCTTAAACACTTGTGTGGGCTTCTAAGATATAGACTTAACCACCCTGTGTATTCCTAATACCCTACTAGGACGTTGCTTACTAGTCTGGCTTTGCCTTTCACCTACTGTTTCAGATGTGCAGAGGGGAAACACAGTGACTATAGATGCTCTGACAACTAGGGCAGAGTAGGTACCACTCAGTCTGGTGAGTAAGATACTTTCTAATCCATCCTCAAAGCAAAAGCACTTTTTGCTTTGAGCACTTGTTTGCATACATCTCCAACTTCTTTGGATCAAGTAGCTAGGTAGAGCATCAAAGACAACTCTTCCCCACCAACAGGGCCGAAAGGTCAGCCCCTTGCCCCTTGAATGCCTTACTATGTCACTGTCCAGTGTTTGTATGTTTCCTCCTGTCTTTCTGACATACTTCTCTGCAGGGAGATTGGACTGTGTGTGTGTGTGTGTGTGTGTACACCTTTGTATCTCTTCCTGTCATCCCACCCAACCCTAAGCAATATTACCCTAAACTTACCCCCACTCTCTCCGGCCTTTGTTTACATAGTGCCAGCTGATGACTGAGTGGTTATCACTGGATGCTGAACAAGTCAGCCATTAGCAAGACTTATTCTCTTTAAGAGACAGCGTAGACTCTTGTCTCATCCAGTTTTCCAGGAGATGATGTACTCCTCTCCCCTCCCCTCAGGCACCTGGTCAGGTAGCTTGGTATAGGCCTGTGCTTATTTTGCAGTCTGCCCTTTAGGCTGGGCCAAACTTTGAGCCATACTTGTCTGCCACAACTATATCCACGTAACTGGCTACCTAGCTGTCGTGATGTTCCTTTCCACTTAGCTCTTGAAGGCCCTTTTCCAGTGAGACAGTGTGTAAATAATTCACCTGGTGCTTCACATTTGCTCTTGAGAATCATCCTTATACTAGCTCCACTTCTAGACTGTTCCGTAATTTCTCCCACACACTCTTGTGATCATAGGCAAGTCACAACACAGAGCAGGGTACCTTGACCAAGACCAGGTGGCCCAAGCATCTCCCAAAGTGGAATGCGATCTCTGAAGAGCAATACCTCTACACGTAGCCTGATGCTTGCCTACATTCACTAGTACTTTGTGGCCTCTGGCATCATCCCCACACCAGATGGAACAGGCATCTGTATTTAAACTTTATTACAAAATTATAAAGCAGAGCTCTGTAACAAAAAATACACATTTGGGTTTGCTTTTTAACACCCAGGTGAGAAAAATCTTAATATAAGCCACTTGGAGTAATACATTCACATCCAAGAGATTTTAACAAATTTGTACAATATAGACTATTAATTCCTTTACAGCTTATTAGTTTAGAACCAGCTATTCCAACCTATGAACCAGTCAGCTGTCCATCTTTTAAAACTAAGTCTTGGCGCAATCCCAGCAAAAGCCACAGAATAGTTGGAAGAATTAGGTGTTTCTATGTTAATTAAGAACAAGGATCCGTGAAGAACAGAAAGGGGCTCAAGTATTTAAAAAAAAAAAAAATCAAGTTTTCTACCTGGGTTAGACATTAACTGAAATGGAATCTTAGAATTCCAACTTTCATTTGGTGTTACAATAAAAAACTTGTTTGACATCTGGTCTTTTTTTCCAAAAGAAAATACCAAAAGATGAAAGAGATTTAAAGGTAAGTTCTTTCTTCAAAATAAGTAACATCAGCTCTGACTGTTACTTGGGTTGCTAACAGGCCATCAGTGTATTATTTCTGTTCCTGTCTAGGAGGTAGGGCGGTAAGGCCTCAGAAGAGAAAGCAGTCTTAAGAAGGGAGAGTCAGCTTTGAAGTCTTGTTAGGTCTTACTGAGCTGCATAATCAGACCTGTTTCACAGTGGAGTCCCAGAGCAGCAAAATCGGTGGGCTGTGCTAAACTGAAGACATTGTAAACTACAGTACCTACTATTCCGGAAAGGTAGTCTTTGTGGAGGAATCTTGTGATTCCTGACACCTGCAAAGGCTTTGACCCAAAATCTAGCCATCTGGACTTAGAATGCAGAGGTAAAGTGGCCTGGTAGCTCTGACAACTACTTCATGGAACTATTTGATCCCCCAAAGGATTTAGTGGTTAATGATGGGAAGAAAGCCTAAGTATTCAAATAGCCCCCTTAGAGGTGTCCCTCTGCTTTCCAGGGTCATGAGTGGTTCTTCCAGTCTCACTTAGCTGCGCAGTGGAGGGCAGTGGTTTTTATCCAGTGCTGAGGGTGCACCCTACAGGAGCACACAGCTCCTTTTGTGCTTTGTTGAGCTGTTCCAGCAAACACCACTCAAACCCTTCAGCCCTGTCAGTGTAGACCCCACAAGGCTGGAATCATGATTCAGAAAATGCTTCATTCTGACCTACCCAAAAGGCTGAGAAGCAGCCATGGGCATAGTCCAGCCTCGTTCAGCACCTTCCAATGCCTCATACACTGTCCTGTGTGTCTGCTCTCCAGGAACTCCATGAGCAGCCAGGCTAAAGAAGAGCAGAGCTCTTTGCCTAAGTTCCTAAGCCTTCGGTAAGCAAATTTAAAACCCGAAGAAGAGAAACAAAATGTTTTTTCTTAAAAAAAAAAAAAAAAAAGTTTAGCCTGCTGAAAAAAATATCAGAAGCCAAAGATAAACAGAAAGCCATTGCCTCCATTTCTCTTTCCTCATAATCCAAGGTGAAGGATGGCACAGTCAAACCCAAAGAGAAGCAGTAGAGATGAACCACGTACCACCTCCTAGGGACTCCCAGCAGTTTAGGGGTCAGGTCAGCGGACTGATCATTTCCAACCCCAACACTTAACAGAAGGGACTCAACTTAGAAATTTTTCTACAGCATTTAGACTTAATTTCTCACTAGAGATCAGCCTACTGATCCAAATTCTGACCTAGGGAATACTATTGGTCTGATTAACATATTTTTGGTCCATAGAAACATGGATTTTAGGCAATGTAGCAGACTTAAAACACGCAGAAACCAGAAATTTAAATCCAGATGTGCTGGGGGAAGGGAACCATTTCCAGCAGGACTTTTTGATTGCTGAAGCAGGAGTGGTGGTGTATAGGATGTGTGAGATGTGTCTTAGGTTCTCGGGAAGGGGGAAGACACGATCCAAGCTCTGGAAAGTCCTCTTCATTGATTACCATCACCACCCAATAATCAGAGAAGCAGGCACTCACCCATGAGATCTGAATCAGTTCCCACTGGCTTTGTGCTCTGCCATCTAAGAGGTACACCCCATGGCAAGACAGGTATGCCAGGTACCTCTGCTTGTCCTGGTCTTAACACTGCCAGTTTCTCGCAATAAACTGCCTTTGTGCATTGGACCAACCCTGAGCCCAGACACTTTGGGCTATGTCCTATAAGGCACTGAAGAAGCCAATGCTAGCCCTCAAGACCGGAAGACGTGCACTGCTCGGATGACATACTGCCGGCAGATAGGACATTCGTTCATGCGTTTGCCACACTTGGTACAGGTCACCATGTGGCCGCACTCCAGCAGAACACAGTCAATGGGTGAGTCCATGCAAATCTTACACAGGTTCTCCTCCAAGCCAGAAGGCACTGCTCCCCCTGGACAAACAAGGCAGAAAAGAAGAAAATGTGTCTCAGTGTTGAGAGGGGCTACAGGGAGCAAACCATCAAACCCACACTTCCCTCAAACAGAGTGCCTTCAAAAAAACAAAAAAAAAAAAAACCCACAAACCACAACTCAGTACCCAAACCACCTCCAGCTGCTTGTACTCTCAGATCAAAAACATCCTAGGACTTAGAACTATAGGATAGTTCAAACTAAAAAGAAGGAACTTAGAGCAAGGAGGCTGTAATACAATGAGTGAGCAGGACTTAGGTACCACATCCCCTGAGGCAGAATGTACAAAAAAGATAAAACTGGTTCAGAAAAGTTTGGATATAAACAACTGTAGTGAATGGTTCATTAGAAATAATAAATCTTATCTATAAACATAGTCCAAATTTAATAAAGCTGAGAATCATGTGGGACCACATGTACTATCCGACAATCTACCTCTGCTTCTGAAAAGACTTCCTGATGGAGGGGCATGGGCAGACACACTGTTCCCTTTTCTGTGCTACAATCATTGAATTTTATTCCTACCCCTGACTGCTTATCACTTCATGATAATTCACTTATCTCCCACAGTAGACTAAGAGCTTAATTTAACTTTTCAGCTGACAATCATAAGCTTAGCATTTGCTTTGTGCTCTGAGGTCAGATACTTATCTTTGAATTCCCAAAACATGTGTCACATGGTAGGTATTCTTTAAACATCTGATAATGAACATTCTGCCCAGGGAATGATAACTGTTCACATTGACTAACTGCCTACCATGTGTCAGGCCGGGTCCTAAGAGCTTTCTTTATTAACCCAGAGGTGCTGAAGTAGGTTTTATAGATGAGACAACTTGGGCCATAGTAAAGTGGCTTGCCCAAGGACACAGGGCTGCTGAAGTAGTTCACATTCAAATCAGAGAGGCTCATGGATATATGGCCTTCTGGACAAAAGCTCCAAGGGCAGAGACTATTCAGACAGCATTAACTACCCAGAGTTACCTCTGAGTACACAGAGTTCTCAATACCAACTGGCTAATGCTAGTAGTGGACACAGTTACTATCCTAGTTCAGCTGAGAAAAACCTTCATATTCAGAAACTCACATATCTCCAGTGCGTCAAACAAGCCTAAACTAAGCAGCCATAAAACAGAATTGTTCTCACACCTGCCACCTCTCACACCTGTGCTTCTCTAGGGGAATTCTTTATCTGTTGCTTCTAGTCTTTCTCTTCTGTTCTGGACTAGTCTAAAAAGTCATGTCACTGAATGCACAAGTCTTCTCATGGACATTTGCTAGTTTGGTGATTCTGGAGTATTTTCATGTAGCTATTCAAATAAAACTATGTATGAAATACACATCAAGTCAAAGAACACTTCCCACAGGAGGTGGCTGACTGTGAGAGTTCAAACTAGGTAAAGCCTCTTGTGGCCTGGATACAGAGGTTAGAAAGGCACAGGCATACCTAAAACAAGCTTGAGTCATTTACAGAATTTCAGTCACTCATTCCTTCACTGAGGAGAGACAATAAATGCATCAGCTCAGTGGTCAGCATTCTCCAGGAAATGAGAAGAAGGATGGTACCAAGTAGATTAATCTGATCTTGGTATTATCTGGGGTGGGGTTGGGAGGAGGGCTAACCCAGATGATTATAGGGACTAAGAAAAAAAAGCTCCTTCCCCGGGCGGTGCCACACAGAGAAACCCGGTCTCAAAAAACAAAAAACAAACAAAAAAGCTCAACTGCCCATTCTGCACAGAAGATAATTTTACTTAGGATTTTTTTTTTCCTTTTTGGTTTTTCGAGACAGGGTTTCTCTGTGTAGTTTTGGCGCCTGTCCTGGATCTTGCTCTGTAGACCAGGCTAGCCTCAAACTCAGAGATCCACCCAGCTCTGCCTCCTGAGTGCTAGCATTAAAGACATGCACCACCACTGCCCACTAGGATAAATTTTTTAAAAATGTTCTGTAAGCTGTAACACTACTCAGAATAGTTGTGGGAAATCCCCCTCAGCCCATTCCTCAAGGCTTTGAAAAATGTACAACATGTGTGACATCCCACAGGCTACCAGGGTTCTGCAGTGTGCTCTGAGGATGTCCTAATGGTGCCCTTTAACATACCGGTGGGTGTTAAGGCAGCCAGGTGGGATATGCATTTGAAGCTCAGAAGGCATCCACAGAGCACTGCTGCTGTCTGCTGAGCAGCTCTGACTACCACTCAAACAGGGTTCTCTTGGGTCACCACCCTTGGTTTTTGGTTTGGCTGGCAGAGACTTAAGTGGGCTAGGTACAATGAGTGGTATAAGCCTTTAATTCTGGCACTTGGGAAACAGAGGCAGGTGGATCTCTGTGAATTTGAGACCAGCTTGGTCTACACAGTTGAGTTCCAGGGCAGCCAGGGCTACACAGACAAATAAAGACTTAAAAACAAAAAAACTCAGCCAAGTGGTGGTGGCACTCACCTTTAATCCTAGCACTTGGGAGGCAGAGGCAGGTGAATCTGTGAGTTCAAGGCCAGCTTGGTCTACAGTGTGAGTTCCAAGGACAACCAGGGCTGTTACACAGAGAAACCTTGTCTCAAAAAAACAACGAAACTCAGATGACATCTCTGAAAGTGTAGACTCTCCCTAGACAGACCACACGGAGAGACTGAGCATAGTACTCCCCATATCAGGCATCTGCATCTCCAAATTAGCCAAGCCCCTAGGCTGCTGTGGTCTTCCTTCATAGGAGTTGGGCAAGGACAATGCCTGATTCTGTGCTTTCCCACAGCCTCTCTGTATGCACATATGCCTACAAGTCTTAGACTGTGAACAGCCATCAGGGCTGTAGACAGAAAACAAAACTGCTAAGAGCCTAAGCCCATCCTTAACAGAAACAATTACATACCGTTTTGGTTTTCATCACCAGACACTGAAAATGAAAGAAAATATGTGTGAATATGAGTGTGATGGTACATAATCTCCTACCCCCTCCCCCCACCCCCACAATCATTTCTGCACTCCAATCAGCTCAGGGCTGAGAATGGGACCTGGCTGGAATCTGGACAGATGCTCACCCTCCTCACTCGCTCGCTGTGTACTGAGAACTCACATGGAGCCCCAGCTGTTCTATCTGCTTTGTTCTGAGAAAAGCAGGTTCCTCTGGTCTACAGTAGCCACTATGTCAGCTGAAAAGGCACTGCACATATATGATATCCTTTACTACTGCCCCTGAAGCCATCATTAAGGTAAAAAGGAATGAAGAGTTTGACTATTTCGATGAGCCAAAGATTCTGTCAAAGCTCCCACATGTAGTCCTATTATTGCCAGGCATGGTAGGTACATGCCTATAATCCCAGTACAAGAGGCAGAATAAGGATCAGGAGTTCCAGGACAGCCTGAGCTATGTATTGAGAGCCTGTTTTTAAAAAATACAGGGGTGGTGGTGGTGGTGGTGGTGGTGGTGGTGGTGGTGGTGGTGGTGGTGGTGGTGGTGTGGTGTGGTGGTGGTGGTGGTGGTGGTGGTGGTGGTGGTGGTGGTGGTGGTGGTGCACACCTCTAATCCCAGCACCTGAGGCAGAGGCAGGCAGATCTCTGTGAGTTCGAGGTCATCCTGGTCTACAGAGCAAGTTCCAGGATAGTCAGAGCTGTTAACACAGAGAAACCCAATCTCAAAAAACAAAACAAAACAAAAACCACCAGTAGCAGCAGCAGCAGTACCACAGGAAAGAGTAGTACACACTTTTAATCCCAAGCACTTGAGGAGGGACAGGCAGGTGGATCCTCTGTGAGTTTGAAACCAACCTAATCTCCATATCAAGTTCCTGCCCAGCCAGGGATACGTAAGATCCAGAATTAAACAAACTGCAACAACAGAAAACAAAACCTACTCCCAAAGTCTTTGGGACTCTAAGGAGACTCTTGAGATAATCCCAGAGAAGAGAGACTCTTTGTCAGGTTCCAAGTCTATAGCCAATACAATAAAACTTCTCCTAATTTGGTAAATCTGAGTTACTCAAATTTATTAGAGGAAGGCCCAAAGCTTGGCTTTAACAACCATTTATCATACAAGGAACTAAATGCTCGAAGAACTTTATCAGCTAGTGATGAGACATGTCCAGTTCAAAATGGCCAAAGGAAAGGCTTAGGGGTATAGCTCAGTGATAGAATGCTTGCTTAGCATATGGAAGACCCTTGGGTTTGATCCCCAGCACCAGGATAGAAAACCCAAGCTATTGCTATTGTGCTGGGATGCAGCTTAATAGTACAGTGCTTGCCTAGCAAAACAGCCAAACATGTTTCTCTTCTGCAGGACTTTTCTGAATTTAATAGAAAAACATCTACAATGAATCAGTGTAAGGACAGTGTAAAAATCTAAAATGACAACATGTAAAATGATTTGGGAAATGAACAAGAAAAAGTCCAAGCCCCACTCTATGCTAAATTTGCTTTCCAACCCAAAACTGATTCAAATTTAGTACTGCTGGTAGAATGAGTATGGAGTGTGTACCATGCGGCAGGAAGACAATGGCTTAGGAAATCTAAGTGATACTACTAGAGCCTACTGCATAGGATGCTCTGTGGATTCAACTGTGTACTCGATGCCTGTTCCTAGTCTTGGTACTTGA
The DNA here is from genome assembly GCF_004664715.2 of Peromyscus leucopus. Lineage (NCBI taxonomy): Eukaryota > Metazoa > Chordata > Mammalia > Rodentia > Cricetidae > Peromyscus > Peromyscus leucopus. The sequence continues at coordinate 66,298,614 of NC_051086.1, forward strand.
GAAGTACAAATGTGTAGGCTGGCTTCCTCTGAGGCTAAACACAAGTCAGCCTGATGCTATCACAAGTTCGGTCACCACCCAGATAGCCCCTCACCCAGGTGCTGGAGTCCTTTCTGATCCTTGTACAGTCGAGTCACCCTTTCCATCAGTTCCCACTTCTCACAGCAGCCCTTATAGTTGACAAAGTTGCGAGCCAGAATCTCCTTCAGCTGCCGCACCGTCAGGCTTTCAATGTCCTCCAGGTGGGTCAGGTCAGACAGTGAGGCCCTCCGGCCTGGGACGAAGCTGTCCTCTGAGCCAATAGACTGCAAAAGCAAAGATGTGATCAGGTGGCTCAGCTCTTGTGTCCTTTAAGCTCTCTTCAAGGAACCCAGAGCACCCAACAAAAAGCACTTTGTTGACCAACCTCAAGGAACACGTAAAAGAGGGAACCTGGCACAGTGCCTTGCACAGCAACAGACTGGTCTTTCCCTGCCCCTTTGTACTTTGTGCAGACAGCCACACACTAGAATATCAGTACTATGCATATAAGGAGCACCAGAGGGCCCTGGTTCTCAACACTGACACCTCCACTAAATAGTAGACATTATTTTTCAAAAGTTACCATCTTTAGCCTGTTACCCCTCTCCAAAGGAGAGACAGCTGTCCTGACACACAGGGTTCCTGTAGAAAGTAAATGTGGCAGTACAGGATACCCCAGGTATGGTGCTGGCCTTTCTCAGTACAGACCTTCCTGGCAGGACTCCACATATGGCCTCACCTAAGCTCCATGGCCCCTGAGAACCATGCTCTGCACTGGTCCCTTGTGTGGCTGAGGCCTGAAAGCCTCATCTTACCTCCTTTCCCAACAGTGGCTACTACACCATAGGTACACAGGACAACAAGACTTTCACAGAAGCACCCAGAGCGTGGGCCAGAAGGTTCCCCATCCTCCACTGTGGCCTCGAATCTGCTTGCTCACACTAACAGCAATAAATGTTAATCTGAAATGCGACTACTAAACTCAAGGACTCCAGGACTATCCTCAGAGGCTGACCCTTCTTGTTCCACCTGAGTCTGCTGAGGCTCCTAGGAACATCCCAAGAAGACCAGGGAAAGACCAAAGGCAAAAGTGCAGACCGAGCAGAGGCCCCACCTGGGTCTCATCCTCGGTAGGTACTCTGGCTGTGCTCTCCAGGAAGACGGGCTCCTCGTGGTCCTGAGACACATGGCCAGTGGCCTGTGGGAAGAGAAAGGTGCCATCACATCCACAGAGATCTCCCAGTGACTTGCATAGTATGATCCTCTTTCAGTTCATACAAATGTCCAAAATATATTCCCATCAGCCCCCAGAAACCAAGGCTCCCAAAGCAGTATGCCTGCTTTCTAACAGTAACTCTCAAAGAAACAATACAAACAGATTTCAATGGATGGGAAGCTGCATCAACAACAAGAGTGTTCGCCAGCCGAGCAGGGGTGGTGCACGTCTTTAATCCCGGCACTCAGGAGACAGGAGGATCTCTGTGAGTTCGAAGCCAGCCTGGTCTACAGAACTAGTTCCAGGACAGCCAGGACTACACAAAGAAATCCTGTCTCAAAAAACAAATACAAACAAAACACCAAGAGTACTCTAATTCTGCCCACCAGTAATGGTGGCATTAGTCACCATCTATATCACCAGTTTGCTCTCAACTTGGACAGATGAGGTGACAGTTTCTCTCCACCACATATCTTTCTTTGAACACTATGTCAAATGGCCTCCCCACAGCCTCCACCCACCCATTGCCCCGGTTCTGCCTCTGGACCAATGTCCACCAGTTTTTCCAAACACCTCATTCACATCCTTAACATCAATCTTCCTGGCGTCCTCAACTGACCACCACCACCCCAAGTCACTCTGCAGCCTCTCACATTCTAGAGATGTGTTCTAACTAGTAGGATGTGGTGTGACCTGCCTGCAGCTGTTCAAATGTGTTTAATGAATTTAAAAACCTAACACGCTAAGACGACAGAACACAAGTGCCTCAGCTTGGGTTCCACTCCGGTCAGCATTCTCACTTCTCAAAAGGGCTCACTTTTGTCCGAGTGGTCAGGATTGTGACCTCCTAACTCTATTAACCACATCTACCACAAACCCCTACCTAGCTCCTCTTCACTTCCAGCGGCCTCCAGGCAAAGGGCCTGTGTGAGCTCAGAGCAAAAGACATGTCTGGGTTCACAGGTCTTTCTCCCCTAAAAACTGGATGAACAGAAAAGAGACAACTTGGGCCAGGCAGTGGTGGTGCACGCCTTTAATCCCAGAACTCATAGGCAGAGGCAGGAGGATTTCTGAGTTTGAGGCCAGCATGGTCTATGGAGCTAATTCCAGGACAGCCAGGGCTACACAGAGAAGCCTTGTTTCGAAAAACAAAAACAAAAACTTGTGAAACTAAAGTGACCCGACAGCTCCCATTCATCAAGAGAAGCAAACAATTACAATGGAAAAAAGCAGAGCTTAAAACACCCTAAGTGATGACAGGCACTCATACATATGCGGACGCAGCCAACAGTGTATGTATGCATCAACACCTCTGGTTTCCTACCAGTTTCATGTAGATGTGGTACCCACAAGTGGAGCCACTCGGGTACTGTCACCTTGGTATTACCTGAGGGTCTGCCAGAGGCTAATCTGCTCCTGAGTAAACAGCTTTTGAATGTCTTTTGTTCCCTAGAAAGAGGAACTGGAATCCACGCTGCAAATATTTTCTCAGGTTGCCTACTGGGTAAATAAAAATCTACAACTAGTATCTATCTGTCCACTATTCTGCTTACTGCACATACACGTCCTTCCCTAGGAATACTGCTAGGACATCAAAGGTGAAGGACAGATCCCTGGTAGGGCTAACTGTTAGATTTGCATGTGATGTAGCATATAGCCAAGTTATTTAACTTCCCCGTGCCTGTTTTTCCTGTTTGCAAAGCTCAGGTATCACCAGAACAGAAGTAAATTGACACTAAAGTCCTCTAAAATCTCAAGAGGAAAGGTACCCAAATAACACACGGTACACAGTATATCACCTGTTGGTGGAGGAGAATTCTGGTTAGTGACAAAATTGTAAGTTTATAATCTTACATTGAAAGTCTGAAGATGTGTTCATTCTCCAACCTCCACGCCCCTCTTCCTCTTTTGAGACAGAACTCATGCACTGAACTTGCTATGTACAAGAGGCTAGTCTCAAACTCCTGATCCGAGTGCCTCCATCTCCCCAGTGCTGAGATCAAGGTATGCAGCACCATGCCTGACCTGCCTGAAGGCTCTTCATGAAAAAATATTTACTCTGGTTCCTCTCCTTGCTCACTACACAGACTAGAAACCAAGCAAAAAAAGGAATGTACAGCAAGAGGTCAAACCTGTCCAACACACCAAGAGCTGGAGCTTAGAAGAGCATTAATGACCAGCTGCTATCATATTTAAATGTGTTAAGAGCTGAGTGAGTGCCAGTCCTGGCCAAGGAGGTAGCCCATAAACGAGAGGCACAGCCACCACCCATGTCATGTGGGAAAGGAGCTGCCAGTTCTTAGCAGCTCCATGCTCCATAAATATACTGTGGTAGTTGAGCCTCTCTACAACCTAGCAAGCCCAAAGGGGTCTCTTCCATTGTTCTAGGCTCAAAGTGTGCCCCAGATGACCAAGGAGTCAGAAACAAAAGTAATTGTGGGGTTGGTGGTGTAGCTCAGTGGGAGAGCCCCTTTGCCCAGCAGCGTGCTTGAGGTACTGAGCTGAATACCTAGCACCAAAAATAAACAAAAATCAGCCGGGCTGTGGTGCCACACGCCCTTAATCCCAGCACTTGGGAGACAGAGGCAGATGGATCTCTGAGAGTTCAAGGCCAGCCTGGTCTATAAAGCAAATTCCAGGACAGCCAGGGCTGTTACACAGAGAAACTCTGTCTTGAAGAAAAAAACATCAGTGGATATAGAGTCCTGATCTAGGCCCCAATCTTGACAGTGCCCATGCCCTGTTAACTTGCAGCATCAGTGAAGGACTTCCATAGATCTGTGTGACACCACCACTCCTGACAAACCCAAGAGTGGGTGTCATACTTAGTTTCTCTCTCCCAAGGCTTCCCTGCTTACTATGGACTCTCTACACCTCAGCCTGCTGCTCTTGGCTTACCATTAGACAGCTCTCACACAGGGACCAGGACAGGAGCAAGGCCCTGTCACAATGCTTCCCATCTCTCCCCTCCCTGCCCAGTCAGGACAGACCTGTCAAAAGGGTAGTAAGCTGGAGGGCAAATTTGAACCAAACTAGAGAAGTAATTGTAAGTTTCCTCAAAATATTCTGAAGCAGCTGGGCGGTGGTGGCGCACACCTTTAATCCCAGCACTGGGAGGCAGAGGCAGGCGGATCTCTGTGAGTTCGAGGCCAGCCTGGGCTACAGAGTGAGTTCCAGGACAGGCTCCAAAGTTACAGAGAAACCCTGTCTCAAAAAACCAACACACACACACACACACACACACACACACACACACACACACACACATTCTGAAGCAATGATTTTTTTTTTTTTTTTTTTTGGTTTTTCAAGACAGGGTTTCTCTGTGTAGTTTTGCGCCTTTCCTGGAGCTCACTTGGTAGCCCAGGCTGGCCTTGAACTCACAGAGATCCGCCTGGCTCTGCCTCCCGAGTGCTGGGATTAAAGGCGTGCGCCACCAACGCCCGGCTGATTTTTTTTTTTTAAGTCTAACTAGGGTGTGATGGTGTTACAAACAAAACCCACAAAAACATGGTACCAAGTCAACCATCCTCAAAGCCAAAGGATAAGCCTGATGACCAGAAAACATCACTTCCAGAATCAACAGGCAGAAAAGTTCACACCTCCCACTACCTCCCACCCCATTCCCACAATGCAATGGAGAGGAAATGAGCCTTGGAGCAGACGTGGAGGTGAAAGAACGCATGCTGACTCCTACCTGGTTTTCCTGGGCTCGGGGAGCAGAGGTGGCTTGTGCAGGTGAAGAAGGGAGGCCAGGTGAGGTAGGAGGTCCTGTGCTGGTGTGGGGCTGCGTCAGGAAGGCCTGCTGCGCAGGTAAGTCCGGGGACAAAGTGGGAGCGTGAGTCCTGTCTGCCTCAGATATTACAGGCTGCTGGCCAAGCACCAAAAACACCAGCTCTTCTTTCTCCCGGCACATTTCGGTAGAGATGTCATGGAGGCTGAGATAGTCCCTCAGGTCCTTCACCTTCATCTTCATGAGTTCCTCCCGCTGAAAGGCTGTGGCTCGAAACCGTAGGCAGAGGAGGCAGAGGCGTGGCCCATTCCCCTCTTGGCTTGAACAAGTCATGCAGAAATTTTTCTTACAGTCCAAGCAGGTTTGCTGCTTAGAGCAAGAGACAGAGGAAAGCATGTCAGCTTGGAAGAACAAGTCAGAAAGTGGGATGGGAGCTACAAGGCCAGCAGGGCCAGCAGGGCCAGCAGGGCCAGCAGGACCTCCTCCAGGAGCTCCTGCTCAACTAAACTGTTCCCTATATCCAAGGTGTGAGCCACACTGCAGCTCTCGGATTAAAGGCCACTTGGAGGTGGCAGACTGCCTGTGTCTGTATCCACCAACAGGATACCTGACATTTATACACAATACAATCATTTACATTGATAACTTAATTTAAGGCTTATGTAATTTACAGGGTTTCTCTGTGTAGCCCTTGCTGTCCTAGAACTCACTCTGTAGACCAGGCAGGCCTTGAACAGAGATCTGCCTGCCTCTGCCTCTGAGTGCTGGGACTAAAGGAATGTGCCAGCAACACCCAGTGGCTTATGTAATTTTTAATTTACAAGAAACCTGAGGCTATTAATAGTGATGCCATATTTGGAATAAAGAAGCTCTGCCTTTTTATTCATGTCTCCATCTCAAATGCTGTTCAGAGTATAAGTATGTTACATTGGCCTCTCTGGTGCTCAGTTTCCCTACCTGTAAAAAGTAAGTGAAAACAGGTCATTGTGGAGATACAGAAATAATGCATTGAGGCACTCCTGATTCATAATGGGTTTTAAGGAGAGGAGCTGGGGTTCAGCGCCTATCTGTGCCCCTTTCTACCTGACTGCTGAGGAAGGAAAGCGGGTGTATGAGGGTTACAGTGGGGGCTGGTTTCTGTTGTTGTATTTTGTTCTTCTTGTTTTTCAGTGCTTGACATTGAACCCAGGACCTTTTGCAAGCTGGGTAAGCGCCATGACACTGAACTACATCTTTAGCTTTTGTTTTTTTGGGTTGTTTGGTTGGGTTTTGTTTTGTTTTGTTTTTTGTTTGTTTGTTTTTTGAGATTAGTCCTGGCTGTCCTGGAACTTGCTCTGTAGACCAGGCTAGCCTTGAACTCAAAGATTGGCCTGCCTCTGCCTCAAGTGCTAGGATTAAAGGCATGTGCTACTACTGCCCAACCAGCCTTTGGTTTTTGAGATAGGGTCTCACTATGAGCTCAAACTGGCCTCCAGTACAGATTACAAATTTCGGGCATGTGACACCATGCCCAGCTAGCAGCTACTGTTAATAGTGGTATCAATAGAATTTATTGTGACACTACAGTAAGATCTGGCTTATCATTTCATTTTAAAGACCCTTAAATTTTAAGTATTAGTGTTCTTCCCTGATTAACAATGAGAGAAACCAAGAATTAGAGATCATTATATTCAAGGTCAGATACTAAAGGCAGAGCCGGGATTAGTCAATACTCTGTCCACAGAGACTCACAGGTTTCTCTGCTCCAGCAAGACCATTCAGAGTGCTGGGAAGTGGGTGGTACACTCCATGATAAATATTTAGATAGGACGAAGGACTGAGATGCTACCTTCTGTCCTTTATGAAAGCACATAGTGTCTCAGTTTAGAGACAAGTGTGACTGACCCGCAAGCTGGCACTGCCTGGTGCAGCTACTCCCGCAGTCACAGAGGGCACACCAAGGCTGCTCAATCCGCAGGCTGTACTAGTACAGTGACATTTGACTGAGCTCTGCTCCAGCCAATGACAAGTCACTCTTCCAAGAGGTCATTCCTGAACATCTTGGGATCTACTCCAGGACACCTTCTCAAGAGGTTAGAAACTTTTCATTTCACAGTCACTCAAATGTTACATTAATTTACATGTTTCTGCTTCCTTTTTTCTCAATATGGAAAGCTGTTCAGCTACAAAAAGAACGCCTGAGACACACTCTCAGAGGCAGGATCAGGGCAATCTTTGTGTGGGGCTGAAGAGTCCACATAGTTAAGGGTTCTAGTTAGTGTTTGTCTACATCCACACAGTGCAGGCAAAGCAAGAAAACCTGGGTGTTGCAAGGGGTCATACACCAGTCCCCTCCTCAACTCGGCTATAACCAGACAGTAAGCTGTTCCGAGACTGAAAAGGACATGTGTGAAAAGAACAGTTGTGACCAGCAGCCACATGAATGGAAAATGGGAGTTCTGAGTATCTGGGTTCAGCCCTGATGCCTGGCTGAGAAGGAAGAGGCTGCAGTGTCATGAAGCTGTGGTCCCCAAGTGGAGGGTTACTTAAGTCAATGCAGCCTGACAGGACCGCGCTTGACTCAATTATGAAGCTTGCGTTGCTCAGTCAGCCAGATCCAAATCTCTCTCTTCTTCATAGGTGTGTAGCTTCTGGATGCAAGATCAGAAGGCAAGGATGACAACCCAGTTTCTGCTACGCCCGCCCACCAGGGGCTCTGAAGTAAGCCTCCCTCTGAAACAACTCTAGAGGAGGAGGGGAACACTTGAGGCTAAAATCCCGAGTGCAGTGGTGGGAGATAACAAAGAGAAAGGAGGAAGGCTGTCAGCGAACAAGAGAATTTGCAAAGAAAAGGCGTGTGAAAATTCTAACAGACGGATCAAAGCAGAATAACAAAAAAACAAGAAAAATGAATCAGAAGAAGTTCTGGGCCTGAACTGAAACAAGAGCTAGCTAGCAGCCAGCCTTGGCCAGGCACCACTCTTTGGCTTCCTCCCCTTCACCAGGCTGTCTTTACTTCCCCAGTGTATCCTCAACCAATTCCCTGGCGCTGCACAGGCCCACACTCTCATCCTGCTGGCTTCTGAACCACTGAAATATCAGAGATCATTTATATAAACCATCCTAAGACAGACACCCACAGGAAGGGATAATTACTCTCTTAACCCTCTAGTCCATCTCAGATCTCAACACCAAAAACCCACTTCTGCTCTGCATCTGAATACTATGCCCAAGTTCCAACCTTGTACAAACAGCCTCCTCCACCACCTCATGGCAGTCCAGCTGAAGAGGCGGGGCTCCAGAACTCACTCTGAAACTGTGAGGCCAGTGCAACACTACAGGTGGGCATTGCCAGGACAGATGGGGCAGTTAGCTTGTGGCAGAACTGCAGCCTGTCCCTTCTCTCCAGGACTGGGAACCTGAAGGATGAAGGGAACATATCTTACCTGTATTCTCTCTACAAGTCTTTGCTGTGGGCTTATGCTTTGAACCCAGTAAGCATGTAGAAAATACTGACCACAGTGGGAAAAAAACATGATGGTAGGATCTATGTAATCAAGGCAATTCAACTACTTCTAGAAAAGCTGTTTTAAAAGTCTCTGGCTGGGAAATGCTAAACCCTTAAGAACGCTGGTCCACTTAAGCATGAAATTACAAATGAAAAATACTTGCAGCAGAAAACATCCTTAATATTCACAAAATTCACTGTAAACTGCACAAAATTAATTCATAATTTAGAGCAAGAAAATATTGCACCACTATCATCTTTCATCATCCAAATTGGGACCTGTCTCCCCCATGGAGTGCTTCAGGCCACAGTGGCTTTCCTCCTGTGTGACTACACGGGTGTACTCTGCCTTGACCTCTCTGACCCTCCGAAAGCTCCCTAAGCAGGGACAGCCTCCTTCATCCCTGTCTGCCTTGCCCAGACAACGTGACACCAGCTAGATCTTAGCACTTATCTCCAATGGGGGAAGAGAGCAATTTCATCATGCCCATGCTCCCAAGAACCTCGGCCTGTTACCTGTCCTCCTCAAATCGACACTCTAAATGTCTTCTTGTAGGCTCCTTCAAGTCTAAGACCTGAGTCTGAATACTGGTTCTAGTATTGTGACAGTGAAGTGTTGTTTATGGGGGAAAAAATGAGCATGTTGATATCTCTTGCTGTTTACCAAGAACCTGACATGTATCTTTTATTATTTTTTTTTCTTTTGGTTTTTTGAGGCAAGAGTTTCTCTGTGTAGTCCTGGCTGTCCTAGAACTTGCTCTACAGACCAAGCTGGCCTAGAACTCAGAGATTCACCTGCCTCTGCATGCACCACCACTGTCCTACTTTCTTTTTAAATTTTAAACACTAAGACTTTGTCATATGTAAAACAGGATTTGTTGGTTTCTAAAACTGAAATAGTTACTGTGAGGATTAAATGAGACCCTCCCCCCAAAAAAATCCAAATTAAAAAAAAAAAAAAAAAAAACCTGCTGGGTGGTGGTGACGAATGTCTTTAATCCCAGCACTAAAGAGGAGGATTTCTGTGAATTCCAGGCCAGTCTGGTCTACAGAGTGAGTTCCAGGACAGCCAAGGCTACACAGAGAAACCCTGTCTCAAAAAGCAAAACAAAATAAGGAAAGAAAAAAAAATCTAAGCAAGGAATAGTGGCATACCTATAATCTCAGCACTTGGGAGGCTGAGGCAGGAGGATTGCCTAGAGTTTGAGACCAGCTAGATTAACATGGTGAGGTCAAGGCTAGCTTAGGTTATAGAGTAAAACTCTTTTTCAAAAAACAACAACAAAATCCCCAAACAAAAACTAAAAAGTCTTAGTAAAATTTTAAAAGTCTAAATTTTTTTGCTGTTGCTTGAAACAGGGTTTCACTACATAGCTCAGGGTGACTTCAAACTCACCACATCAGGTACATGTCACCACACCTGACTCAAACCGTCAACAGTTCCTCTCACACAGTGGAAAGCATTACTTCCTCCTGGTTTCCCAGCATCACCATTTTATCCTTCAATCCTACCAGCCATTCTGGGCTCCAAACCTCTTCTTCTGCAGGACATGTGCTGCCTGAGGGCACCAACAAAGGGACAGACATACTCCTACTGCAGCCCATTACAGATGGTGTCCAGGCTAGTGAGTGGGCTCCAGATTCTCTGTGAGGGCTTCCTTGTCTCTCAGGAAGCTCTGACGGGCTTTCGATGATGAGGACAAGGTTAATCTGCAGTCAGGCCTTGTATGCAACAGCTAACAGAGCCAACACCCGCCATGTTTCCAACGCGGTGCTGGGCACACTTAGCCTCGGTTCATTCCCAGCACTAGAACAGGGCACTTCACAGCTGGGGCAATCCTACAGTTGGCGAGCACCAAAGCTGGTGGTCGTGCAGGGGCAGCTGCTCCCAGTCCATGCTGAGATGCCTTGCCTTCACTTGAACGGCTGTTCTCGAACATTCTATATAACGAGGTCAGGCCTGGGTCCCTAGCAAAACACAGGTAAAAGCCAGGTGGCTGGCCTGAGGTCCCGGAGTCATAGTGCAGTGACACTTACCTTTCGGGTTGTGCTTGCAAAGTGGACCCCACAGGATTTGCAGCTTGGTTCGGAGCCTGTGGGGGAAGGGAAGGAGCTGTACCCAGGGTTGGAATAGGCTTGCGTCCTGGCTCCCTGTGGTGGTGGGGCCTCCTCAGGCTGTCCATCCAAGCAGAACCAGTTGCAGCAGGATGCCCACATGATAAAATCTGGTACAGGAGAGGAAGAGGTAAGAATTACTGCAGTTTTATCCCCAGGGACACAGGTAAGACAGGATACATCTCCACACCTGCCGAGTATGAGGCCATGACTTCAGGGGCCATGGAAGGCTTGCCACCTCTTCTACCACCACTGTTAGTGTTCCACCAGAGCAAGGTGAGCTATATAGGGCTTTGCAAGGTTGCCTGTTCCTGACTTGTTTAATCTGAAATCTCACTTCATTAAAATTCATTCTTATAATTACAACCAGCTTAACAGCCACTTTGTTCAAAGGCATCGCCTTGCCCTGAGGCTCAGACAAAACTTTCTGTCTCACACACACGCACACTGACCATGGAGTGCTGTGGGATGTCCTGTATGCTGTAAATATATGTTGCTATGATTGATTGATAAATAAAACGCTGATCGGCCAGTAGCCAGGCAGGAAGGACAGTGTAGGCGGGACAAGGAAGAGGAGAATTCTGGGAGGTGGAAGGCTGAAGCAAGGAGATGCTGCCAGCCGCCACGAGGAGAAGCATAATGTATGCCACGAGGAGAAGCATGATGTAAGATACCGGTAAGCCACAAGCCAAGTGGCAACTTATAGATTAATAGAAATGGGTTAATTTAAGATATAAGAAGAGATAGCAAGAAGCCTGCCACAGCCATACAATTTATAAGTAATGTAAGTCCCTGTGTGTTTAATTGGGTCTGAGTGGTAGCCGGGTGGACACAGGAATACTTCAGCTACAATAGAGGGTGTGTATTATAAATGGGCTAGCCAGATGCAGTAACATACACTTGCAGCTCCGCTACCTAACTAGTTGAGACAGAAGAGGAGGGGTCATTTGAGCCTGGGCAACATAGCAATGTCCTCTCTGAAAAAATAACAGACACCAACCAGGCTTGAAAAGTAGATAGCTAACGCAAGGTACTAAGAAGAACACTGAGACTGAAAAAGCCCAGGTCTTCTGATCTGTACACCACATTATCCTGACTTTCCCTCCCACTGGCCGATACAAAACACCCTTAATCCACACTCCTGCTCCTTTAAGCTTCTGCGGTTGCACTGTTCTTTTTAAAGACTTATCCTCTTATTTATGTGTATGTGTGTCTGTGAGTAAATGAGTGTGTACTGGAACTGTAAAGGCCAGAGAGGGCATCAGATGCCTTGGAGCTGGAGTTCTAGGAGGTTGTAAGCTGCCCTACGTGTCTGCTAGAACAACTCAGGTCCTCTAGAAAAGCAGCAGGAGCTCTTCCAGCTAGCCAAGCCGTCTACTCCAGCTAGCGAAGCCACCTCTCCAGCACAGCACTGTGACAGCACTTATTCTAACAGTTTCCTACTGATCACTTATGTCCTACTCCCCAACTTTAGCTCATCTAGGGCAGGGACTATTTCCTAATGTCTATACTGGACCCTAGCATCATCCTTTAACAAAGAGTGTTTTATTTATTTATTCGAATCACACATACCAGATTTAGGTATTAAGGACAAAAGAGGGGGTTGGGGATTTAGTTCAGTGGTAGAACCCTGGGTTCGGTCCTCAACTGGGGGTGGGTGGGAGGGGGGACGACACGACGACAAAAGAGATTGATTTTTAAGTTCGCAGAACAAAAAGGACCCAACCCCTCAAATGTCAGAATGACCTGATGACAGTAAGGTCTACTGAACACAAAGCACTGCTGGGAGGCGTGAGTGCGTCCCATGGCAGAGTAAGCAGTCAGCTGTGTGGGCACTCTGAGCCTGAGCTCTTGGCTCACAGAGATAATAGGTAGGGGTGTGTGTGTGTGTGTGTGTGTGTGTGTGTGTGTGTGTTACTGTAACACACACACACACAAATGGATACTTCCTGCATTGTCTCTTTTTAACAATGGCGTTTTCATAGTTCAAAGACAGCAAACTGGAATGTACTAAGAGGCAAATTGGTTCAATGCTGGTCATTTCACAGAACAGAATGGTGCACAGGTAGGGGAGGAAACGCACCAGGCCCCATGGGTTACAATTTTAGGGTTCTTGATTCTCCCAAGCTTGTTAGCTTTCTAACATGGCCTGTGACACACTCATGACATAGGTCATTTCCTTCTGTAAGTACGTTGGCTGAACACCTGACTCCTTGACCTGACCCCTGTGAGAAAAGGGAATGTGACAGGACCCAGGTTGTCACACAGGTGGTTAAGTAAGGACTGCTGAATAGTCAAGACATCTTGGCTAGGTGCACATCAAAACCATTTGTTCCGATCTCTGTTGATGCCTGGGTCTCTAAGTTACCAGAGAAGAGAGACCAAATCTGCCTTTCTGCAAATTCATAGTACACAAGGCATGATGGTCACCAGGCAGCTTTCTGGGCCTGTCTGCAGAGGACAAGCACATGGATGATTTAGTAACTTCTCTGAAAACCTCTCCTTAGCTAGGCAAGCAGTACATGCCTTTTAATCCTAGCACTCAGGAGGCAGAGAAAGGCAGATCTCTCTGTGAGTTCAAAGCCAGCCTGGTCTACGTAGTATCAGGCTAGCCAGACTCCATCAAAAATAAAATAAGAACAACAAAAATCTCCTCATTCACATATTCATTCATTCTCTCTCTCTCTCTCTCTCTCTCTCTCTCTCTCTCTCTCTCTCTCTCACACACACACACACACACACACACACACACACACACACACACACACACACGTAACCTTTACTAATGCCAATCCCTTTGTGCTTTCCCAGTGCTCAGTAACCATACCCAGGGAGTTAATGGTCAGCCAGAGTTGCCAGTGCTCTAGTGGAAGTTTGTACAAAGCATGGTGGTGGTTGGGGAATGGGGCTCCCACAAAGATGGCAGAGGCAGGACAAGGAAAGAGTTCATTAAAGAGGTACCATATCTTGCTATGGCAGCAGGGAGAGTTTACCAGAGAGGCAGGAAGAGGGACCTTTTCTAGGAAAACCAAAATGATATGCACCATAGAAGAGAGAAACTACAAAATGCTTCGAAGGGCTAGGAGTGAGGGTAGATGAGGTAAATAAAAGGACATGCGTTAACCAGGAGCCATGGAAAAATCGTGTATTCTAGTGGAGGGAACCAGGACTCTATCATGACCAGCTCACTTCAATATTTGGGTGCCTTGTGGCAGTAAGTACGCTGTGGGACAGACCAGCAAGGCGCGGGTTAGGACAGGACACCGCTGCAGAAGTAGAGGCCGCGGGAAGGAGAGAAGCGGCTGGTAGATCTCTGACAGAATCAGCAAGATATGCCAATGAACTGAAGAGGGTAGGAGGAAGGTGCAAAGCAAATCTAAGGGTCTCCTATTTATTTACACACAGGATAACTAAAGGGGGTTACTCAACTAAGGTAACTACCATCCTCAGGAGAGAGCACATGCAGGTATTAAGATGATAAAATCGAGTTTCACACCAGTGGGACAGGCATGTCCATGTGTGCATGTCTAGGCTGAAGATAAGGGTTTAGGAATGCTTGACCTACTGGGAATCCATAGGGCCAGAGTGGGGCAAGAGACGGACTGAGTGCTCCGAGTCTGCCAAGAAGGCTTTGAGAAACAGAAGCAGAGGAAAGCCAACCAGGGAAGGGCGGAAGGATGCTCACGGGGGAGAACCGGAAGACTGTTGCTTCAAAGAAACCAACAGTGCTGTCAAATAACTCAAGGAATGGTACACAGTGAGGGACTTCAAAACGTCCAAGGGCCTTTGTTTTAACAGAGTGTGAGTGTGCTCTGCCTGGGCAGTTCAGGAGGAAAGCAGCTGACTGGTGACCACAGGAACGAGACTGAAAAGTGAGGACCTGCAACGCTGAAGGCTGTCTGTTCACAAACTTGACTGGAAGGAAGAGAGAAGGCAGCAGCTGAAGGGGACCCAGGGTCACCAGGGTAAGTGCAGGCACACAGACCGCAGAGGACGAGAAGCCATCAGTGAGGGGAACAAGGGCTAGGAGAACAAGGGATTGTGGTCAGGTAAGGAGCTAAGCTCACTCCTGGGCAGGAGAAACTCATCTCTTTCACCATGGTGGAATGGAGATGAAGGCCGATGGAACCAAAGAGAAGCTGGTAGCATTAACAACAGAAAAGTAAAAGAGTAAAATAAAAAGAGAGGGACAGATTTGGCTACTCAAATTTTTTCTGGGGATTCATCGAGGTAAAAGTATTTAGCATGCACAAGGTCATACGCTCATCCTCATCATGACAAGGAGATAAGGATTCCTAAAAACAAACATACAAAGAAAGAGGTAAGGGCTCTGTCATATAAGCAGTAGACCTATATTGTAAGGTACAACCAGCAGGTAAACAAAGGCTGCGTGCTGTACTTTGTTGTGGAATATTACTTTAACGATGTCAAGATGTGCTACATTTGTTTATGTTGCTTTTTTTTTTTTGGTTTTTCAAGACAGGGTTTTTGGAGCCTGTCCTGGATCTTGCTTTGTAGCCCAGGCTGGCCTCAAACTTACAGAGATCCACTTGGCTCTGCCTCCCAAGTGCTGGGATTAAGGGCGTGCGCCACTGCTGCATTTGTTTAATTAGGCAAAGATGTGCTGCTGTTTTACCTTGTCTGCCTAATGCACCTGATTGGTCTAATAAAAAGCTGAATGGCCAATAGCTAGGCAGAGGAGGGATAGGCAGGGCTGGCTGACAGAGAATAAGTAGGAGGAATCTAGGCTCAAGAGAGCGAGAGAGAACAAGGGAGAAACAAGGGAGAAACAAGGGAGAAAAAAGGGAGATGCCCGGGGCCAGCCAGCCATGGAAGAAGCAGGAAAAGACATACAGAATGAAAGGTAGAAAGCCCCAAGGCAAAAATGTAGATAAAGAAGAACAGGTTAAATTAAGTTATAAGCTAGTGGGACACGCGTAAGATAAGGCCGAGCATTCATAACTAATAATAAGTCTCCATGTCTGTATTTGGGAGCTGGCTGGTGGCCCAAAAGGAAGCCTGCTACAATACCCCACCAGCTTAATGAACACTCAGGAAGCAGCTGCTATGCTGAGGCACTGGAACTGCACAAGCAAGGCCCTATTCCAAAAGAGCTAAGGGCCCAGGACACCATAGCTACCCTCAGCCACTGTGATACTACATCAGGCCCACTTCTCAGCCAGGAGTCAGAGCAGTCTAGCTTCCTCTACACTGTCTCATTTTCTCCAACCTCAAGGGCCTCTTCTAAACATCTCGGAAGAACAGCCTATTCAAGTCTTGGCTGTTCTGAAAAGAAGCAGATGGCCCTGTGAGAAGACTTGACTCTTTCCACATTGTGACCCCACAGGCCTGTGTTCATTTGGGGTATGTAAATTCAGGGAAGGTTAACTATGGAACAGAGGTAGCAAATAACAAGAGTAGCAGTGTCAAAATACCTCAGACCTGCTCAGTCTAACAGAACACAGGTAAGCAGTCAGTGGACTATGCTTTTGTTCATAGAGATATTTAAATATCAGAAAAGAAACATCTGCTACTGTGGTCAGTTCAAAGTATTCTCCTATCAAGCTGGCAAGCTCTAACTAACAACTATATTCACAGTTGGTTCTCAGGGCAAGTGGTTGTCATGTCAATGCCACCATGCAAACTAAACTCTCTTCTCTTGGGAAGGCTCTTCTGATTCCTTAGCCCTAAATAGACACACAAACATCTGATTACATTGCTAAATAACTAACCAGGGAACCATCGATGGGGAATAAGTAAGCAGGACACTTTGGAAAGCTAGTCTCTGTCCTGCAAACCCCTTTCTAGATCTTAAAAGAAGACAAGTACCACACCTTTCCTGAAGGCTCAAAAACTCCTCTTCAGTTCCCTCACCCATTCTGAGAAGAGGGATTCTGGGGTTTGATCTTCAAACACCAACTGCACTTTTACTGTGCTTGACTGAAACCTTGCGCCCTGCATGAAGGATAGAAAGGTGGGGGAACGTAAGGTAGGTGGTAAATAAAAAAACTGTACTGTTCCCTGAAGAACCCTGCAGGAGAGGCAAGTATGGCTAGTGAGCATGTGGATTTTGTAACTTTGTGGGATATGCTAGTATTTCTGATGCTGAACAGGAAAATTGTGGTGTTAATAGTAAGGTAAAACAAATTGCCTATTCCAGGTGGGTTTGGTACAGTCCTAGAAGCAAGAGAACAGATAATATGATTTCTTAAAAAAAAAAAAATGTAGATTCCTAAGTAATTTTAAACTATTCCTCCATTTTGTACACCTGCCCAAGGCAAATAATCTAAAGTGGATCACTGGCTGTCATGGGCTTGGCCACAAAAGGAGCGGGAATAGAAAGGGAGCACTGATTTACACTGAGATTCCAAAACCACCTCACCAGCCACAAGAAACTAAAGCAGTAATGTGGTGACATATTGTGTACCCTAATAAATTTATCTGAGGATCAGAGGACAGAGCCAGCCACCTAGATTAGACATAAAGATCAGGCAGTTTGGATCTCTGTGAGTTCAAGGCCACACTGGAAATAGAGCCAGGCAGTGGTGGCGCGCGCGCACACACCCACCCACACCCACACCCACACACACACACTTTTAATCGCAGTACTGGGAAGCATACACACCTTTAATCGCAGAGAGTGATGTCTGGGCAGAGAAAGGTATATAAGGTGTGAGGAACTCAGTCTCTTTAGGCTGAGGATTTCGTAGAGGTAAGAACTACTAGCTGGCTGTTCTGCTTCTCTGATCTTCCAGCTTTCACCCTGATATCTGGCTCTGGGTTTGTTTTTTGTTTTATTAAAAGATTATCTAAGACTTGAACAATATCTAATGGCCCCAAGTTTTGCATATAATCTGTCCTGATTTTAATTAACTGTCTGGTGCACCAACGTGGCTCTGCAACAAGAGCTCCACAGATGCAAACAGCTACATCCGGGAACTATCACTTCCATAGTGAACCCACTGTACACAACCTCACAAAGAACCCTTAAAAATAACCAGGTTAAAGTCCCCTCAAGCCTCAGAGAAGTACCTTTTGATACAGCAAATCATCAAATGGCTGAATCATCTCATTTATCCAGGGGTGGCACACCTATGGCCACTAATGTATTCCTGGAATGGTTGACAGCATCTATGCTCTAAGTGCATAAAGCAAAGCATCTGGTGTTATGGATCGTTAATACAGAATGGGCTGAGTTTCATCTTGTATATTATCCTTAAAAAGCAATTAAAGTATAATTGCAAAGGCTTGGAGGGAAATGCTGTGGAAGGCCTATCAATATGGCTTAGTCAAGGTTCTCTGAAGTAATTGATGAGTAATTATATATCTGAGAAGGACACAGTAGTCACCAACTAAAAGAATGCTTTTTTTTTTTTTTTAATCAGACACTGAGCTAGGTGCTTCACCTAGCATTATTATTAGCTCATGCAGTTCTAACAAGTTAGTATGAACTGGTCATTTTCAGGGAAGAAAACCAAGAGAAATAAGTTGCTGAAATTCACAGAAAGTGGGTAGCAGAGCCAGGCCCTAAACATAGGTCCCTAGATTCAGAAGTCAATTTACCCTGCAGCCTACCCTACTCTGAGTGCTGACTCTATTAGAACTTGTTTGTCAATGTACAGGCATGCTCCAAGATCCCCCAGGTTTTAAAAATGTTTCCTTGTCACAAGGCAAATACAAATTACAGGCCAGTGTATTGCCATCAAATACCCACTGGCACAGTCAAAATGGAAGAGATTCTAACAAGTGTTGGTAAGGCTGGAGAACAAACAGGATTCTGACATTGCTGGGAGAAGTGGCACCCACTTGGTACCAGGTGTGTATCAGTAATGACAGGGGAGGGACAATGTGTACATACATCTGAGAGTATGTGTGTGGCATATACAAACACACACATTTAATTCCATGGCTTTGTAATTCTGCTTCCAGGTATAATACACTCGCTAAAGGAAATGTATTCACCAAAAGAAAGCACACAAAATATCCAGGGAAGCACTACTATAATAGCCCCAAGCTAGAAACAGCCCGAATGCTCATCGAGAGCAAATGGAGAAGTAAATTATGTTTCTGCAACTATGAGATATACACACAGCAGTACAGACAAATCTTATATAGACCTAATGCTGACTGAAAGAAACAGGCACAAATGTATATATACCAAACGACCACATTCAAAAGGAGCAATGCCAATCTAGTGTGGAAATTAGGATAGTTTCTGATCCTGGCAGGATGGCATATCCCAAATCCCACCTACTTGGGAGACTGAAGCAGTTAAATCACTTGAGTCCATGAATTTAAGGCCAGCCTGGCAACACAGCAAGACATAACCAATCAATCAGAACAAAATCAGGAATAGTGGCCGTGCTTGGGAATGATAGGTGGAAAGAGGCACAGGGACTTCTGCTAATACTGTTTCTTTTTAAATCTCTTATTTATGTGTAATCTATGTTCCTGTTTGTCTGCATGTGTAATGCTCACAGAGGTCAGAAGAGGGCATCAAATTTTTTGGAACAGGAATTGCAGGCAGTTAAGAGCTGCCAGACATCGGCGATGGGAATGGACCCGTTTTCCCCAAGAGCAGCAAGAGTTCTTAATCACTGAACCATCTCTTCAACCTCAATGTTTCCTAGGTGATTACAAAGATATGATTTGTAAGAGTTAATTAAATTATACATGTAATTTGTGTATTTCTCTTGTGAGATGTGGATTTTTTTTTTAAAGTAATCTTCCTGCCTCTACTCCTACAAATGCTGGGATTAAAACCATGTGCCACCACACCAACTTATATGGGATATTTTAAGCACCTAGTAAAATATATACAATTTGTAATAACAACAAAACCCATTTGACTCCCACCCCTGTAAAGTTCATTTTCTCTACATCAAAATGCCTCTCAATATTTTACTAGAGTCCCTTAACCTCTTTCGTACTCATCAAGCTCCTCCAAACTCCTTGACCCGGGTGCTCCATATCATCTCTCGTAAGTCATCAAAGCCAATTTCAAGTGGCCAGATCTTACTCACACTTCTCTGTCTCATCTCCTCGATCTCTCAGCATTCCTGGGCGGTGACCCTCACGATTCCAACCATCCCCTAGCCTCTAGAGCTCCACACCATTTACTCCTCTCTTCCCACGGAGCTCTCTGCTGGTTCTCAGAGGCCAGGACACTCCAGCACACCTCAGAGGGTTTTCCGCAACACTCTTAGGCTAAAGAGTCCCATCAGCACCCCCTCCACCCTAGCAGCAGTCTGCTTCTTATCCCTTACTTCCCTGTCCCTCCTTAGGTTGTTCAGGTTTCCAGTCTGTCAGGTTTCTGCCTGGATAGCTCCCTCTGGTCTCGAGTCTGACCCTTCTCTGGAATCCTCCCCATTTAACTGCCCAGACGTCCCCTGCTTTCCTTCAAGGCTTTCATAATATGTAACTCTAGACACCCAAATTGTGGGATGAAGAGAGTGTGGTCAAACTCTACTCATATTTTATCAGCATATCTGATATGGCAAGTTCTCATTTCTCCTTAGGACCAAAAAGCTCATTCTCAATATTTACAGGGACAACATGAGTGAGAAAAAAAAATCTTGGTGAACAAATTTAAGCTTGTGTCTGTGTCGTCTGTACTTATTATATAGGTGTGCGCACAAGTATGGGTGGATGCATATGCACATGGTACCAATGTGTGTAAAGGCCAGAGGTCAGCATTGTGTGCCATCTTAATCACTTGCCACCTTATTTTTTGAGACAAGGTCTCTCACTGAACCCAGAGCTCATCGATTTGACTAACTGGCTGGCCAATGAGCTCGAGAGTTCTTCGTTGTCCTTTCCAGTGCTGGGATTACAGATGCACACAACTGCCTCTTGAGTTTACATGGATGCTGAGGACCTAAGCTCCGGTCCTTGTGATTTCAAGTAAGCACTATGCCAACTAAGCTGTCTCCTCAGCCCCTACTTAATTTTTAAGTCTATATACTTCCCAGAGGTAGGCAACTATAGGGATAAGAAGTAACATCCATAAAGTACCTATTTAATGGTGAAATATTTGACGGACAGCACATTAGAGACATTATTAAACTGTGTTACAATTCTAAAATGGCAATGACCTGTGTATTTCAGTGACTCCTTTTTTTTTTCTCCCTGGTCACCCGAGGTACTATGTGGGGGCAGGGCTGGCACACAGCTGGTTGACTACACTACCCACATGATAAAGAATCCCTGTTTCTCAAGAACTCACCTGAAATTTACAATCATCTCTCAACTTGGAAGACTGCTTGCTTTTAAAAATAAGTTGATCAAGCAAGAAACTTGAACTTGCTGAAGCTGTTAGAATCTCAGGGCTGCAACTGGAATTCTCCAGCAAACCTGCCTGGGACATGGAGCCCTGATGTGGGAAGATTTCGTGTGCTGGTGACACAAGGAACATCAACTAAGTGACTGCTGTTGTAAGCAAGCAACCTGCAGCGTGAACCGGATTACCAACTGGCCTCACATGCTGGGTGTGCAGCAGTGGAGCACGTTCGTTCTCTCTGATTCTCAGGTTATTTCTAACATATTTATTTCAGAGTAAAGAACTCAGAGCCCCTAAGCCACAGAGGAAACAAGAGTATGGTGGAACTTTAGAACCCATAGCTGAATAAAACCCCTGCTGAAGTGGTGCATGGACCAGGCATAAACAAGAAAGACTTCACAAGGTGGGAACTCATTTCTAAGCCCTGTAAATCCTAAGAGAGATACCCCACCCTCCAAGGCAGTCCTTTGGGTGGGATAATGGATAACACAGATTTCCTAAATGAGAATTTTATCTGAGAGATAAAATAAGAGAAGACATAACAGGTTTTTTTTTGGGGGGGGGGGGAGATGTTCCCAAATATGATGTTTTAATTTGGTTTTAGAATCAGTCAGACTGGTCCTTAAATTCTGGCTGTCATACTGAGTGAGTGCGCTTGAATGTAGTCTTCGGGCTTCAGACTAACAGGAATAAACATCTCTATCCTCACAGGCTGGCCACAGAGGTGGTGCTCTGCATGGAGAAATCTTACTTGTACTAAGTTTCCAACTTTCCATAAAGAGCAGAGGGCAATCAGGTATATAGTCCAAGTCTATAATCCCAGCACTTGAAGGGTGGGAGGTAGGCAGAGGGATCCAGAAGAATTCAAGGCCTGAGTTACATGAGACCCTGTTATCTCTTTTCTTACGCACACACCTCCACACACACACACACACACACACACACACACACACACACACACACAACCGCAGAGGGCAGTGCTAGGTATAGACATTACTGGGCAAGGGGTTGGTAAGGATTACATGTCTGCTTCTCTCCACACTAGCTTCCAAAGCCTCCATGCACACACATGCACTTGTCATTAGGGCAGTTAAGCTTGGCAGCTCCTTTCCACTACCAAGCTAGCTACTTCAGTACAAAGGATTGGAGCCTTGGCAGTGAGATATCTCCTGTGATGCTGTTTTGAGGGGCAAAAGGAAAACTGGAAGAATTATTCAGTCTCAAGGTTCATCAGTGATTCAGGAAAGTGATCTTATTTTTTTAAGAACAAAGTAAGGCCAGGTGGTTGTGGCACAATCCTTTAATCCCAGTACTTGGGAGGGAGAGTCACGAGGATCTCTATGAGTTCAAGGCCAGCCTGGTCTACAAAGCAAATTCCAGGACACCCAAGGTTACACAGAGAAACCTTGTCTCGAAACAAACAAACAAACAAACAAAAACAAACACACAACAACAACAAAGCACAAAAAGAACAAAGAACATTTCAAAACACCTAATGTGTGCTGAGTTATGCCTGCATCATTATAATGTCTCATTGAGAAACTAAATCTTACATAAATCCAAGTTAAAATGAATGAAGAGAGTAGGTCATACAGCTACTAGATGAGAGAGATGAGACCCAGTTATTTAACTAATTTAGCATCCTACAGAAACAGGTGCTGCCTGGACTGTCCATTTGCCTATAGTCACCACTAGTAACTCAAGAGTTTACCGAGAGAGAAGACAGTGGGAAGCACCTGAGGTGGCCTGCAGGAAAGAAGTATTTCATAACTTCTCACTCCTTCTAAAGATACTACGAAAAGAAAAGAAAAGAAAAAGAAAAAGAAAGCTATCTACAAAGCCGATCTTTCAACACTTGAGCACTTTGTCAAAAGAACAAAAACCATTCCTAAGGATGCAGAATTCTAACTTACACACCTAGGAGATCATTTGCTTTCCCTACTCTGTACAGTTTGGCATACTTCTAAAGATAAAGCCTTTAATACCCAAGATTCCCCTCAGTTTCTTTCTCCTCCCACACACCTTTGTCCTAGCTGATGAGGCTGGCTGCTTGTTTTTCAGCGCTGAGGCTAGAACCTCGCACATTCTAGGCAAGTGCTCTACTGCTGAGTTACACACTCATCCCAAGGAGCAGTTTCTGATTTGCCTCAAAATTGCAATTAATGCTCTACCATCTACCTATTAATGAGGGCTTTCATCAGATCTAAGTAGCAATGAAAATAACTCCTAACACTCAGGGCCTCACTCTCCTGTTCTATGCTTGAGCTACCCTATTTTTCTTTGCCAAATTTATTTTGGTGAAAGCATCATCCTCCAGAGTCCACAGCCTGGACCACTGTCTCTCCCTCCCACATCACTTCCCTCTCAGAGACCTTTTCTGTGCTCTCCCAACATCTCAAGCAGCTCCCTGTAGCTCTAACTCACTCATCAGAGAATCTGTCTGCATCACTCCCTGCCAACACCACTGGAGATCCAAGAGGGACAGAGGAGAGGCAGCATCTCCAGATGACTACATCCCAGAGGGAGAGTGGTCCGGCAGCATGGTGTTACACCCATTCAAAAATTACTTGTATAATCTTTCCCCAAGTACTTATTTTTTTTCTCCTTTTGTTATGGAATGGAAGGTAAGACATGAATAAAGTCAGAGTGGGTCTTCTCGCAGCTTTATTCTCAGTATTACTACTGTATGGAAAATTATCATTGACTCTCACTAATGATAACAGAACCTTTATTAAAAAAAGTCAAAATTTTATGTTCTGCAATTATGATTTTAAAATGACCAGCAAATTAAGGGGCTGATATCCAGGTAGCAGCAGCAGCGGTGCATCTAAGGGATGACCTGAGCCACTAACTCTTCCAAGTTAAGTGTCCACTAAGCTCAGATTGATAAGAGGAAAAACAAAAAACAAAACAAAAAACAAAGGCAGTAGCAGACTGGCCGGAAAGTAACAGAACAATGTTAGTGCTGGAGGTTGTCCAGCAGCAGGAAACCAGAAAGGTAGAGCTGAAGGGAAGCGGGACCATCGCTCCCATTCCCTCCCTGCACGCAAAGGCTCGGAGCCATCTAAGCTCTTTGCGATAGAGCTGTGACAGGAACTGCAAAGTATGCAAAGGAACACACACACACACACACACACACACACACACACACACACACACACACCACCACCACACAGAAGTAAAATAACAGCAGAAAAACCCTAGAAACCAGAGAAGCACACCTCTAGTCAATACACCCAGGTCTGGGAGAAGCTTCTCCTGTCCCACCCAACACAGCCCACAGGCTGGAAGAAGCAACAGTAAGAACAGAGCAGTAGGACACTAGAGGGTCCCGGAACATAAAGGGTTAAAACAACACTGCCAAGTGAGGATAACAGGGAGACCACACTTCCCACCAGCAACAAATGAGCTCTCTTCCTGAAGTGAGAACCACTGTAAACAACTGAAAAACATACATAATAATCACAAGTTATAAATGTTCTTGGGAACTCCCTGGTTCCAACTAGTCTATGACAAATATCTGCAGAGGGATCTCAGCATCTGCTCCGAAGTTCAAGGAAAAGTAATTCCTACCGATGGAGCGGTGCCAAAATATCACCCCCGGGGTTGGACCAATTAAATGGCTGCCTCTTAGTGTGGCGTTTAGGAGAGATGACAGATTGAACACACTGCAGCAGAAACGCACAAATTCATTGCAGCCCAGGCACTCTGCCCCAAAGGGGGAGTCCATCAGAAAACCGAAGCAGTCTGGAGTGAAGTCTTCTAATGAGGCTGAACACAGAATAAACAGGCCGGCAGTTTAATTACTGCAGGATTCGTCTTCCGTCAAAACTGATGACACAGTCCAGAAGGACTGGAGAGACTCAGCTCCCTCTAGCTCTCCTGTGCAGAAAACAGGACTCATCAGGTAAACTTTCTGGGACTTTCTGCCTCAAGAAGCTGTTTTCACGGCTGGGTGGTGGCGGCGCATGCCTTTAATGCCGGCACTCGGGGGCAGAGGCAGGCGGATCTCTGTGAGTTCGAGGCCAGCCTGGGCTACAGAGTGAGTTCCAGGAAAGGTGCCAAAGCTACACAGAGAAACCCTGTCTTGGAAAAACAAAACAAAACAAACAAACAAACAAACAAACAAAAGCAGCTGCTTTCACAAAACACTATCATGCTGGAAGACTACAGGTGAGCCAGGATTAAAATAAAGAAGCCAGGGGCCAGTGGAGAGGGCTCTTGGTACCCCAGGAAAAAGCAATGCACTAATTCTGATTAGGATCAAATGATGCAATTTGCTTTTCTTCCAAAGAGGCCTGCACAAATGTGGCCAAATATAATAAACAGAACCCTAAATCCTGCTTTTGCTTAATTGCTTTAAAACTTAATCTCCAAACAACAGAATCTGCTACTTTAAAAGAAACACTGAAAGGGTTAAAATATGCGCTTTAAGGATTTACCCGAGAGCTAAATATATAATGTGCACTCAGGGAAAAGTGGCTATAAAGATGGGTTTTTTTTAAAAAAAAAACTTTGATTACATTAAAATATAATTTTTATTACATTTGGGGTGGGCATGTACCAGATCATATGTACAGTCAGAGGTTAACTTCCAGGAATCAGTCACAGTTCTCTCCTACCATATAAATCCTGGGGGCCAAATTCAGGTCACCAGGCTCGGCAACAAGCACCTCTACCCACTAAGGCTGCTTGCTGGCCCTCCACTTTGTTTTGAAGGCAGCCTCTCTTGTTACTCTGCAGCTCTGCTACACAGGTGCTGTACAAGGCAGATGATCCTCCTGTGTCACCCTCTCTTCACACTGTAGGAACGCTGGGGCTGGGGTGGCGGGCATTTTCATACAGGTTCCAGGGATCTGAGCCATCTTGCTGGTCTAAACAAATTGCTTTTAAAGCTTTTTACTTTTGTTTCCCAGCTGGAATCTATGTTGCCCAGGTTGGTCTCAAACTCATGGACTCAAGCAACCCTCCCACCTCACAAGGTACATGCCAGTGTACCTGACTTTTCCAGGTTTTTAGAACACAAGACCCCCTTTCTCTGCCTTTTTGCCTCCTTTAGCCATGCCAAAACCTTTACTCCAGTTCCATCAAGTTCTTAGCAAGAGGCTAAATGACCTGTGGCCTTTACTTCTGGCTCTAAATGAGTGTGGAACCACTGGAAGAACTTCCTGGAGCCACTTGCAAGTGACCTGGCTTTCTTTGCAGGCCAGATTGTGATGTCTCTTCCCTTTTCTACCCCACTGCATTAAGTTTCAGTTTGTCTTCCTCTCCTGCAGTCCAGCCAACTCACAATCTGGCGCTTCCCTGCCAGGTTCAGGGTAGAGCAGACATCCTCACCTCCACGCTGACCTAGAGCTGCGCGGCACCAGCACCACACTGCACCTGGACACAGCCAGCGGCAAACGGAGGAGGGATTCAGATCAAGTGCCTTCTTCCTCTCTAACTTTTAGCTGGTCTGATGCTTGGTCTCAACCTGAAAATTAGGCGGCTGACTTTCTGTATTACCTTCTGCTCCTGCTGGATGTGATGTGCTCACCAGCATCCAGCAAAGCAGAAGAAAATAGAGATGTCTAGCTGTAGCCTTTACTCCAGTTCAATCAAGTTCTCAGCAAGAGGCTAAATGATCTGTGGCCTTTACTCTATAACAAAAAAACAAATGAACAACACAAACCACCTTTGTAATTTCACCATATTCTCACCTACTTAGTATTATTCTCTCCTGCTTAAGCTGGCACCCAGACTTTACTTTGCCTCTGTCCCACAACAAATTATAAAATGGCTCCTAGTCAACATCCCTTGATAACATCAAGCCCCCAGTGCAGATTTTAGGAAGTACAGTCCTCACTACCTTAACTTGCAAGGCCACCAGCCAGTCCCACCTGCCTTTTTTTTTTTTTTTTTTTTTTTTTTAACAATTTATTCTTACTCATTTGCCCCTTAAGTTACAAAGCAGAAAGACACACAGACTTCTTTGCAATGTGGCTAGATACTGAATACAGGAAAAGATGTAATTAAGGCCTTTACCTGCAAAACCCAGGTGCTTCCGAGCATGCTCAGTTTAATATAATAAACCAAGTTTACTCTCAGCACCTTAAAAAAAATCGACACATGGTGGCTCAGTGTCCTTGGCTGGTTCTTAAGTGTCTCCAAGCAATTCTCTGTGAAACAAAAGGAGATGTCGACTTTGAAAGTCTAATAATGGAACTTGCTCCAAGAGGTGCCTGCCTTAGTAGCCAGCAATCCTAGTGATTACGACAATAAAAATGTATTTCTTAGTCAAAGGATAATTTAAAAGACCTTTACCTATACCTAATTATAGCTTGAGACGGCAGAATGGGCCAGTTTTGAAATAACTCAGGCAGTTTTAATAATCCACAAAGATTCCAAGGTGACTCCCTGCAGGTGGCTATCCCACAGCAAACCTGGTCCCCTAATCAAGGCAATAAAGCAGATTTCACAGTA
Organism: Peromyscus leucopus; assembly: GCF_004664715.2. NCBI lineage: Eukaryota > Metazoa > Chordata > Mammalia > Rodentia > Cricetidae > Peromyscus > Peromyscus leucopus. The sequence continues at coordinate 66,325,927 of NC_051086.1, forward strand.
GGAAGCAATGAAAAAGAGGGGTAGGACTTAGAAAATAGGGGCTGTTGAGACTGTTTACCAGCTGAGTGACCCCAAGGCAAATTACTTATTTAACGGCTTCTCCAGAGACTTGCCAAAGGGGGAAAGAAACAATTGAGCAGCTACTGTTAGATCCAGCCTCCAGTATGCAAGGAAACTTTCAATTCAAAGATAAAAGTCCTTCACAAAGGCTCGTGAGTACTTTGTAAACTACCTTGGTCAGAACACACTGAGGTGCTAGTAATCCTAGACACCCACAAAAGGAACCTGTTACTCAAAAGTCTGGTAAATTATGTGCTAAAATTTCCGAATTTTTTTTTTTTAAAGCTGGTACAGACTGAATTCCACACCTACCAAGAGTAGCAGACCTTTGATCCAGTGCTATTTCATTTTATAAACCATATGTATGCAATATGGTGTAAACACCATGCCTGAGACTCCAAAGACAGACAGGCCTGGGCCCCAGAAGAAACACTGCTATGTTCAGAGGACAAGCTGTGTTGTGGTTGAATATGAAACGTCCCCATAGGCTCCTGTGTTCGAACACTTGGTCCCCAGGTGATGGCTGTTTTGGAAGGCTGTGAGACTTAAAGGAGATGGAGTCTTATAAGGCGAAGTCAGCACTATGGATGTGCCTTGAAGTTTTACAGCCCACTTGTCTACTCTTTGCTTTCCTGTTACTACAGATGCAATGTGACTAGGCATGTTCCTGGTACCACGCATTTCCTACCATGGCAGACTGTATCTCCACAAACTGTAAGCCAAACAAACACCCTTTCCTCCCTCCCCTAAGCTGCTGCCAGTCAGGTTGGGGTCACAGCACTGAGAAAAGTAATTCATGTGTGCAGTAAATGGCTACTAGCTTCTTTTCACACAAGGAACGCACTTTTCCAGCAAGCTTCAGTACTAAAAGTCTTGGCCTGGACACTCCTCCCTCAGGCTCCCAGATGCTGGAATAATTACAGGTGTGTACCACACCTGGTTAAAGTTTTGACTTTTTACCCACAACAAGTTTCTGAATGCAAGCACTCAAGCTGCAGTGAAGACAACACATCCTGTTTGAACCTGACTTCCTGTTTGGGATTGTCTGACTGCTTTGTGCTGCAGCTCTCCAGCACGACAAAACAGGTAACCTTTCGTAGCTTCTGACAACCAGCTCACTGGGCAGTAAAATCCACTACTATTTAATGTCAAAGATTTGCCTAGCAAGCACTCGTAAGTCATGAACCTCTAAGACATTTTCTGGATTTCCCAGGCTTCATACTGACATCTGACCTGCAATAAGCAATAAAAATACCACAAATGCTGCTGAGATAAGGAAATGAAGTCTAAAACAAAACTTGGAATAATATGAAGGCTGAAAAAAGAGCCACAGAAGTTGAAAATGTTTTCATAATTAAACCATGGCCCCCTTTCAAATGCAGAAGAAACAGATTTCTGTCAGCTGGTCCCCACAGAGCAGATCCCCCAGACGGAGTGTCTGAGACAGTTCAAAGGGTCCTTGTGGTACACATTGCCCTGAACCAGCCTGCCACCACCCTAATAGCTACTGTAAGCACTTCAGTGGCCTCGGCCATCTGAGAGGACTGCATCCCTTGCATGGGTCTGGCCTATGGCCTGACTCGACTGCCTTCCAAGCGCTGGAGGTTTCCCAGACCACACTCAGTGTTAGGAGTAAACACTGGGCACAACAGCCTGGCTTTTATGGACAAGTCATTTAGTTTCTTTCTTTCCAGATGTCTCCTCATCTGGAAAATAGGAGGGCAGGACTCCACTAATTTCTAATGTTTCTTCCAGCTGTAGAAAAAACTCAAGAGATTTAAAATTAGCAGTCAGTGGAAGCGCCTGTGGCTTCCTGGATGGTTTCTTCCGTTTAAAAAAGATGTCTCTAACATCCCACATCCCATAGTGGGAATATTACATGCCTCAATCTAGTACCCAAAGACGTCCCCTCTCCTCTCTTTCAATGTGGCGTAGAAAACTTCCCACTTGAAGGCAAACTACTGATAAACCTTAAAGACCATTCTCATATATCATCTTCTTATAATATGAAGACATAATCACACTTTTTTCCCACACTAGTCATGTGATTTGTGGAAAGAAGAGAAAGAAGCACAAGAGGATGGGCGAGATAGGACCAGCAGCAGGAGGCACACCCACACAGTGACTGTTAATGGGGGAAAGAACCGGCAAAATCTGGGTGAGAAAAGGGAGTGGTGAAGATAAGTCTGTGAGTCAGTGCAAGAGCAGATCACAGCAAGCTTCTCAGAAAGACGGGAGAGGGGACAAATGTCAGTCAGAAGCTCTACTTCTTCATGTGACAGACAGGATGCCTACTGTGTGCAGGGGACAGAACTGGACACCAGGGAAAATGCAAAAGTCAGCATACAGCTCCACGCACAGCACACAGTGAGATAAAGGCATGTCCACAGCCACTAGAAGAGGCAGAGAATGCACTGCGACAGAAAGGTGACATAGAAGAGACTCAGAGGAGGGTGTGGCACTCCCAGTGACACACTAGACAAAGGAGGCTTCACAGGAAGGATGACACTCTAAGTCATAAGCAGAGCAGAAACAAAGGTGCCTGAGAAAGAAATCAAGGACGCAGAAGGACAAGTACCTGGATTTGATTTGAGACACAGGAAGGCAGGAAGAGAAGGCAGTCTTAATAATAAACCTAGCAATCCTAGAGCCATGACTAAATTGGACAGCTGGACTGGAGCCAGAGTGAGAATTCAGAAGTCGGCTTTAGAATCTGAATTTAAATGTCATGGAAGAAGAGGGTGCTGACAAGCTAGGAGCTTGAAGAAACTCAAAACCCTGGCCCCTAAAATTGACATAAAGTCTGTGTGCACAGTATGTAAGAAAGGCTCGGATGGTGATATGGTATAAATATATTATACAAGGAAGGGGGCGCTCTTGCGCCAGACAGCCCAAAGTGGTGAGCAGCAGAGCCAGTGCTAAGATCAAGGAAGGAAAGGGGTGCAAGGGGAGGAAGGGGAAGAGGAGGAGGATCTGCTTTAGCAGTTGGACGATGTGAAGGTGGGGCTGTCCCTGCTTCTGGCTAAGGTGACAGGCAGTGCCACACCAAGCTCTCCAAGTTACCAGTCAGCCCCAAGTCCATCCTAAGTGTCTTCATTGTTATTAACCAGACTCAAAAGGAAAACTTCAGGAAAATCTACAAGGGCAAGGTACAAGCCTCTGAAGGAGACTAGAGCCACGTGCCTGCAAGGAGAAGCCGAAGACCAAGAGTCAGCAGAGGAGGGGAAGGCTGTACCTGTCGAGCAAGTGTGTGGTCAAGGCCTGAGGTGGCCACAGCAATAAATAACCACAAGACTGGCTGGAAATACAAACAAACAAACAAACCAAAGAATGTGGCTATATCAAAGAGTGGTCCAGAGAGAAACTTGGAAAGATCTTAAAAAAAAAAAAAAAAAAAAAAACGTTCTCGGTGTGTACACTCTACACCCTGCCCATCTGCCTCCTGCTCCCAAGATGGAGAGCAAACACTTCTTTGCTGGTTCCTTCTCTGTCACTGTGACCGTTAATCTTCATTGTCAATTTGACTGGATTTGGACTCACTGAGGAAACACGGCTCTGGATGTGTCTTCCAGGGTATTCTGGAGAGGGAAGACCCACAAACCCACCCTGAATGTGGGCCGCACAATCCCATGATTTGGGGTATAGATAAGGGAGGGGAGGACAGACACGACTCGACCCAAGAGGGACGCCAACATCCCCCACTGTCTGCTCCTTGCTCTTCACAGACATTAGGTACCCGCAACATGCTCCAGCCACCATGTACTCTGCCATGCTGTCCCCATAGACTGAGAAAAGTCATTAATACAGCCATACTCTAGTCTCTAGAGTAGTCACAGTGAACATTTATTTAAAAGAAAATAAATAGACCTTCACTATTTATTCCTTTCCTGCTTCAAACCTTCAATAATTTCCCATCATGCTTTCGAATAAAGCACAGGTTCCCTTCCCTGTATGGCCCATGAAGGCCCCATGCCAGAGGTGCCAGCCTTCCCACTTACTGTATACCTCTCCTCTCCTTCACCTCACTCTAACTTTCTATCACTCTATTTTCAATTTTTCAAAACAAATAGCAGTTTACGGCCCCCAGGCCTACACATTTGGGGTCCCTTTCCTAGCTGGAATATTCTCACAGTTCAGGCGGAGGCGCTATCGGTCTTTCGTTCCCCTTCCCTCTAGCTCGGCTGTCTGGCCCGCAGCAGAGTATACCATGCTGTTTTTTCTGACGTCAGGTCTCAGCCTTGGTTTCAGGACTGCATTTTTGGAAGCCTGCTGGTAAGTAAGATCAAACCTTCAACTCTTCCAAATCAGTTCCTCCACCTTCTGAAAGCAATAGGATCCACACTGTAGACTTCAGAACAACTAACTTCTCATCATTCATTTGCTCCACCTGTCCAAAATCCTAATGACCTTGGAAACTGAATGCTGCAAGTATCACTGCATTCCTGAATGCGCTCAATCGACCACTTACCCATTCAACAAAAACTGAGAGCCTCTAGAAGGGGAAGCACTGTGGTAGAGGAAAAGAAAGAAGATAGTCAAATCATCTCGCAAATATTTAATTAGAGACTAAAACACACTGTGACACACTTGACACTAGGACAAAGAAAATTGAGTGATGCATCAAGAAAGAAGCTCTGATGATGTGCTGCCTGAATGAGATAGAACTTACAAGAGGAAGTGTGGATGAAGTGTACCAGGCAGCCCTGGCCAAGTGCAGGAAGCAGCAGGAAGTCAGGTGTGGCCGTCTTAACGCACCCACCACGATACCTTACATATTAAACTTATCTGGACCTGTCCCCCCACCCCCATTCTCATGTTGCTGGTAGTTACCTGAGAGGACACAGTGTCTCTTATAAACTAACACCCCCCAGGAGACACTTAGTCACGCGTCTGGTACCTAGGAGTCCAAGCTTGTAAATTCCCCCAGGTGACTCAGATACGCTGCCAAATTCATTAAGTCATGTGCCTATCCATTCAGTGACTGTACACTGAATATTCTCTCATGAAAAATATCTAAGGTAATATGGTACATTGTCTCAAAATTAGCAGCAATAATCCCGATCATAGCACATATCCTTTTGCAGGGTGACTTCAACACTCTACCCTCCACGGAGTGAAGTCCATGAACTAGCCTGACTCTGGCCTAGACTTGGCCAAAACACTGGGGGCAAAGTGGTCAATTTGAAGATTTTGACCCTGCAGCTTCCATTATGGCCTAGGAGCTTGATATTGCTCAATGATGAGAGAGACGAAGAAAGAGACAGACTTCCATTGAGGACCACCAAGAAGTTGCAACCAACAACTTAGTACCAAGACCGAACAAGTGAATGAAGCCAAATGGATCCCTCATCACATCAGCGTCACACGGAGCACCGTAAGCCCACAGAGCTATCAACAGCAGAGTGGTCATCCTATGCTACTTAAGCTTCAGAGTAATTGTTTACTGAGTAATCGATAAATGGGACACTACAAAATTCAAAACTCTCCGTAGCAATCATTCCAGTGTTTTCTAATTTTGATGATCTTAAAAAAAAAAAAAAGCCTCTTCCTCATATTCATCGAAATAACTCCCTCTTTTAATTCAAGGCCATTTAGGTTCATTAAGAACAGAATTCAAGGCTGGGCGGTGGTGGCACTCGCCTTTTAATCCCAGCACTTGGGAGGCAGAGCCAGATTGATCTCTGTGGGTTCAAGGCCAGCCTGGTCTACAGCTCGAGATCCAGGACAGGCTCCAAAGTTACACAGAGAAACCCTGTCACAAAAAAACAAAACAAAAGAACAAAACTCCTCTTGGCAACCATACTTCTACTTGAAGATGGAAATCAAGCCATCCCTTAGCTTTTGCTTTTCTAGGCTAACAACTTTTTAACTAGTTGGACCTATTTTTCAACCTTTTATTCATCTTTTAAGTATAAAGGAACCAAAATTGAATGTCATTAGTACCTAACAGACATTATTTCCTAACCCCAAAGGACTTTTCTATAATCTAATTTTGCAGTCCAAATATGAGAGCACCCCAAAAGTTCTGACATGCTCCACAAACGTGACTACCCACTAGAATGTCTGAGGCCTTTTCTGCTCCTCACACACTTCACTCCACTTCATGCTTTCTCTTCTCACCTGGTCTCACAGCACAAAGGGAAGCATGAACAAACTTGGAATCACAGAAGAAAGCCTGATGGACGGTAGCTCAGTGAAAAAGGGCACTTGCATGCGAGCACGTGGGAGGCACTGGACCCAATCCCCAGGGCATGGGCACAAGAATATATACGCACAGCACAAGAAGTTGGAGTGGAGAGGTTTCTAACCATAATGGGGGTCTTTCCATAGGGCAGAAGGCCAGATCTCATTACTCCTCCTTCTACCTCGATCATAATAAAGTGGCACTGTAAAGAAATGATCCTTAGCCCCTGCCTTCTGAGCAAAGGCACCATTTATACAGAACTGGACAGGGTTTATTTAATTACAAAGAGGCCTGCTAGTTGCTTAATGCTATAAAAGAACACACACCCCCTCCAGTTTTATGTGAATAAATGCTTCTATATCAGTACCAGCTTTATAATCACTTGTTGGGGGTGGGCAATAAAGCCAATCCAACACAAGGTTATTGTGTGCATCAGATAAAATGAAATACAGAAATAGTTTTATAATGCACTATAAAAAATGTTAATGGGGCTGGAGAAATGGCTCCGCGGTTAAGTTGGCCCTGATACTCTTGCAGTGGACCTGAGTTTGGTTCCCAGCACCCCTATCAGGCAGCTCCCAGTTGCCATTAATTCCAATTCCATGATCTGATGCCCTCCTCTGGCCTCTGAGGGCACCAGGCATGCACATGGTACTAACATGTAGGCAGTCAAACACACACACAAAATAAAAACACTAAGCCACATGGTGTGCAAAGATTTCAGCAAGCCCTTTAATCTTCAAGTAAACTCAGAGTGACCATCTAGACTCCAGTGAAATAAACAAGCAGCCATGAGTCTGAGCTCATCCAACAGGAACCCAAGCATCCTTCTAATGAGAGAGCATATGGATTGTCCAACAGTTAAAAGAATAATAAAGACATTTAGAACAATGGTTTGACCCTAGGGATCCATTTCAGCCACTCTGCCTGATGTACCAGGCTCCAGACTAAGGACCAAATTCAGTCAAAGAACAAGATAACTAGAGAAGAGAGGGAGAAAACAATAGACAGGGCAAGGGAGAGGGAGGGAGGGCAGAGAGAGGAGAGAGAGAGAGAGTTGTGGAAACCCAAATAAGGAAGAATAATCAAACTCAGGTCAGAGACTTTATAGATGAGCAAATCTTCTGGGGATGAGACTTTGCCAGTTAGAGAAGGGGCTGCTATTAGGAAAACGATCAATCCCCAATGCAGTGGACCTCAACCTTCCTAATGCTACAACCCTTTAAAACAGTTCCTCATGTTGTGGTGACCCCCCCAAGCATGAAATTATTTTCGTTACTACTTCATAACTACAATTTTGCTACTGTTATGAATCATGATGTAAATATCTGTGTTTTCCAATGGTCTTAGGCAACCCCTTATGAGAGGGATATTCAACCCCAGGGATCTCAACTCACATGTTGATAACCACTGACCTGAAGGGATATGTAATGGCCAGCGAATGGGAAAAAGAACAATTCAGTGAGGGTAGCTGAGGGAGACAGAGACAAGCTGTTTATCAGTAGTCACAGGATACTATCATGTCTGGAGCACTTTACAAATCACAATAAGCAGCAATGATTGTTTTTTTGTTTTTTGGGTTTTGTTTTGTTTTGTTTTATGATTTTTCGAGTCAGGGTTTCTCTGTGTAGCTTTGTGCCTTTCCTGGATCTCGCTTTGGAGACCAGGCTGGCCTCGAGCTCACAGAGATCTGCCTGCCTCTGCCTCCCGAGTGCTGGAATTAAAGGCGTGTGCCACCACCGCCCGGCTTATGTTTTTTGGGTTTTTTTTTAGTCCAGGTTGGCCTTGAACTCACAGAGATCTGCCTGCCTCTGCCTCCCCAAGTGCTGGGATTAAAAGCATGCACCACCACTGCCCCAATGATTCTAAAACCCAGGAATGGGAAGATGAGATTTGGTCTTTAAGAAGAAAAAGTTGGCAACAACATGGAGAAGATGTGAATACATCAATATTTATATCGGAGTGGCCGAAGTCCAACAGGGTTCTGAACAGGACTTGTACCAGATTCTTGCAGGCAAAGCCAGTCTTTGGTATGTGAAATTTTAGGAAAGGATAGTCTCTATTTGAAGGAGGTGGGCCCTGTCTAAAGTATTCACAAACAAAACTCTTACACCAGTGATATACTTAAAGAAAACAAAACACAGTAAAAACAAATGTCCAAGGGCTAGAGAGACAGCTCAGCGGTTAAGAGCACTTCTAAGAGGACCAGGGTTCAATTGCAAGCACCCAAACAGCGACTCACAATCACCTGTAACGGCAGTTTCAGGGGATCTGACGCCCTCTTCTGGGCTCTGCAGGCACCAGGCATGTACATGATGTACATACACATACAGGCAAGGAAAACACCCACACACATAAAATAAAAATTAAGGGGAAAACTTTTTTGTCTAACCCCCTCCCACACACCCCCACCTCCCGCCCAGACAGGGTTCACTATGTAGCTCTGACTGTCCTGGAACTTTAGACCAGGCTGGCCTTGAACTCAGAGATCACATGCCTCTGCCTCCCAAGTGCTGGCATTAAAGGTGTGCGCCACTATGTTTAGCTATGGGAAATTTTTTTTTTAATGTCCACTCATCTGTAATTTAATGACTAAGGATGAAGAAAAGCCATATGAACCTTACTCCAATATAGTCATCAGTACTTAGCAACCACAAGTCTACCACATTTAGAGGATGCGAACATAAAAATGAATGAAAAGGAAGATTCAGTGGGTATAATTAACAAAGTTCCACAATACAGCAATATACATAGGTAGCACGCAAGACAGCAGGTGAGAATGAGTTCGGTTGTGTCCACGTTGAGTTTAAGAGGCTTTGGACAGCCAGGGCCTTGGCTGTGTCTCACATACATGAAGGACAGTCATTGAGGTTTGTCCAATTGCCAGTAAGGCTCATGTCTGAGAAACACTGCTGGACTAGTAGGATATAACAAGGGTAGCTGAATTTATGAGCATATCTGAAGGTCTTAGAGGGAAGGGAAGATAGCAAAGCCTTGAACACCTCAACATTTGTGAGATAGCGAAAAGAGAATGAGAAAAAATAACAGAGGACCCTGGGAGAGAAAAAGTGAAGACCGCCAGGAGACTGGCTCATCAGTGTGACTGTCAGGCAGAGATGGAAGACAGAGAGCGAAGAGGGGTGTGCACACAGGGTGTGAGGGGCGCCAGTAAGCAGGGGCTCCCTGCTGAACTTCAGGGAAGCACGAGCAGCAGGCTGTTAGGTGTGGAATGACAGAGGTCAGAAATGAGAACGTTCCGTGCAGGCTTTTCCACACTCTGCCTTTACTGAAAACCAAGTACCACAGACACACAGTACAGAACAAATGAGATTCTCACACGCCCATTCCACGGCTGGAATAAACAGCACACTCTCTGACGGAGCCTCACCCTGCCTTGGAAAGTAAGCAGAGGCTTTGAAGAAGTGACTTCTGTATACTAATCAGCTGGCCAGGTGTTTAAGAGAAGGCCGGGAGGGAGGAGAATGTCGAGAGAGATGACAGTGTCACTCCAGCTAAACAGGTAAAAAGCTTAGAGGCAAAAAACAGGAAAGCGATGGGCAGGGATCTGAACAAAACCAGGAATGAGAGGAGGATGTTCTTCATAACCCCTCAGAGAAAGGACAGCGTGCATGAGGCTGCTGTTACCAGCGTCCCAGTTCAGTAGCCACTTACTAGGAAGGGAAGCAAACGTGCCCGCCTTACTTTCACCATGACTTAGCTTGATCAAACTGTTTCTCATAAGACACAAACAGAACAAACAAACAAACAAAAAGACAAAATATGAGTAAAGCTGCATACCTTTTATACAATCACTGGTCTGCTCAGGTCTAAAACACCCAGATCCCCAAAGAAAGGCAATCTGTCCCCTTAAGGACTACTTCAAAGAGTAGAAGAGCTGGCTTTAGACTCCCAAACTGATAAGCCGTGTTTCACTTTTTCTGAAGGCTAAGGGCTTTCTGGTTTCTACTCCCAGCTTAGTCTGGCTTTAGGAAACAAACAAAACAAAAAAAAAACCATCTGGGGTTACCTGCTTTTGCCTGTCTCAAAACACTGCCACAGCAGACAGCAGGCTGCCCAAGGTAGCTGCGGCTGAGATCGCTGAAGCCATGTTCTGATGAGATCATCTCAGGGGCAAACAGCAGCTGCTTTCAGGCACAGTGAATGGTGCCGCCTGGGGACGGATCTTTGGTAAGCAACACTGCAACAGAGCTTAGGCTTTACCCAGGACAGTGCTGACTCATGCCAGCAAAACTCCCATTTCCCAAACAACCCGTCCTCAGCAGCAGCAGCAGCAGCAGCAATCAAGGGCAGACTAACAAAGAGGCACTCCACTGATTGTCTTCAATCAAGGGCGATTTACCTGGGCGGCAGGTAAAGCCTGTTTCCCCCGCTGCTGGAGCCCTTACCTGGAAAGCTCTGGTGGCCAGTTTCTGAAATTTCATCTCAGAACAGCCTCAGGCTCTCCACAGCCAGGTGCTGCAGGTAGCAGGCTCACAGCTTGGAAGATTTTCCCAGGAGGGTGATACAAAAGTTGCTTCGCCTTCAGTTATAAAGGGGAACACTTGGGTCAGTGGCCTGGGAGAACTAGTGGAGTCACTCCGGGCTGGTGGAATCCTATCGGTGAATTTTTATCAGTTCTAACCAGGCTCCCTTCTTTTCCCACTCAGCTTCCTCTGACCTCTACTTCCTTAGACAACTAGACTTCTCTCATGAAAACAGAAGTAGCAGATCTTTTCTAGTTGTCACATGCTAATGCTAAGTCATCTACCATCCATCCTATCTTTGGATGCCTAAGGAACATAGGAGGCTGCCTTAACGTTTGCCCTTAGAAAGCAAAGTCCCTAAATGTATATCAATTCTTTCTTATTAGCCTGTTTATTTAAAAATCAATTTGCGAATGACGGCTCATCAAGAGCTAGTCATTATTATTGAACTAGCCCTGACAGGCTAGAATTAGTATTGGTGTTATACAAAGAAAACAGAGATCAAGTCTTGCGCTCTAGGTGCTTTAATATGTGGGGGGGTGTTTGCCCGAATGTACATTTGTGCACCACACCTGCACATGATGCCTGGAGGACAGAAGAGGCCATCAGAGCCTCTGGGACTGGAGTTACAGATGGCCGTGAGCTGCCATGTAGGTGCTAGGAACAGAACCCTCTGGAAAAGGAACCACAGATCTTAACCACTGAGCCATCTCTCCAGCCTCTGAATGCTTTAATTTGACAAGAGAGAAAATGATGAAATCCTTCTATGGTGAAGACATGTGGGTGTTCCCCTCAAACCCACCAGTTATTTCTCAATAAGGGCATTCGAAGCCACCACACTTGGTCTCCTCCATCTTTCAAGGTAGTTTTCAGATAGCATGAACTCTAGATGGAGCTGCCAACACAGGCTGCTAGGTAAATTAGGTAAATTAAAATGTACAGACAAACCTGGCAGTGGTGGTGCATGACTTTAACCCCAGCACTCTGAAGGGAGAGTCAGGATCCCTGTGAGTTCGAAGCCAGCCTGGTCTACAAAGTGAGTTCCAGGACAGCTAGAACTACCTAGCTGTCTACCTAGCTGTGAGACCCTGTCTCAAAACAAAACATCAACAACAAAAAAGCTCCAACAAACAGAAGTACACGCAGACAGAATTTGGGTTTAAAAACTATGCTCCTTCATTCCCTTCCAACGAACGAGTTGTTTCATCCCACTCGCCCAATTCTTCATAAGTACACAGTTCCAGAAGGACAGCCACTGTGGAGGAGGAAGGTATTATAAACGCCCCCTGGTTTTTCTCCCAGTCAGTGTTTCCTATTCAGAAAATGGCAGTACTTAAAGACAAGTCTCCCTGCAATGTGTGTTAATTAGTCCTTTTCAAAGGATAAAACATCTCTTTAGCAGCTGACAACCATTATCTCATGAACCACACTTCAGAAAATCCTTCTGTAGTTGATGATAAGCCACACAGTCTAATATAAGACAAACTCGAGGTCCACACACACAGAGCCTCCTTTGGAAAAAAAAAAAGCTATTGGCTCCTTCTACACTGGTAAGCTTTTAGGGAGAGAAAAATCTAGGCAGTGCAATGTGCTAGGAGTTGGTGTGAATTATACCAAGGACTACTCAGGAACGGAAACAGCTCAACTCCTCAATCCGCTAAGATACCGTTCAGCTACACAGGGCTATCTGAAGATTCTGATAGCCACACTCTACCCCAGTACCTCCTTTTAGACTGGAAAAAGTAAGAGCTTATAAAAGCTACTAAATTTGAACTAATGGCTTAAGGCACTTGAGATTTTATGAGATTATGTAAAAAAAAAAAATTATGAGACTACGCAGAAACAAGGAAAACACATTAGTCATGATATTAAGTTCTTTGCATCTTAAAACTTAAGCAACCTACCACCCAAAACTATTAATAGGTTTGTTGTTTTTTTCTTTTTAATGAGTAGTTGCAGAGTATATATGTACATATAAAAAAATAAATGGGCTGAGTGTGGTGGCTCATGTCTGTAATCCCAGCATTTGGGAGGCTGAGGCAGGACATGATTTTCAGGCCAGCCTGGCTGGGTACATAGTAAGTTGCAGGCCAACATTAGATTTAGATTTCCGCCTCCCCCCCCCCACTCTGTCTGTCTGTCTGTCTCTCTCTCTCACACACACACCCACACCCACCATGGAGATGGGTCAGTGGGTCAAAGTACTTGCTGTGCACACTGGACCAGCTGAGCTCTACCCCCGGAGGCAGAGTATTCTCGGCACTCAAAGGCAGGAATGGAAGAGCAGGCAGGACAATCAGCTAGAGAACCAACTCCCAAGAAGTTGCTGTCTGATTTCCCTCTCCCCCCACCACACACACACTGAAAATTAAAAATATAAAACTCACATATATCTCAAACATTGTTTTACTTGGATGTTGAAAAAAAGGATATGACTTTTTTTTCCTGCAATAGAGCCTAACAGTACAAACAACTATGAAAAAAATAAATATGCATTCCTCAAGGTTCTTTAGACCACATAAAATTAGCAGATATGAAAAGGAGGTCAGAGGACAACACGTTCAGCAAGAGAGCTACAATGGGAATTGGGATCAAAAAGCCATTTTTAACATTAGTAAATTTTTTTACGGACAGGCTTCAAACAAATGATAGTCCTCTCTGCACCTCCTGAATGCTAAGATTGTAGGCATGCCCACCACACTCAGCTCATTTCTTCTTTTTATAAAATTAATCTTACATCGGCATCCTATTGAAAGTGAATCAATAAAACCCAAATTTCCAAGAACCAATGGCTGTCCTAGACAAATTCTAATCCTTGGTGAGGAGGACTCTTATTTTTTTTTTAAGATCTGTTTTTAATTATGCATGTGTGGGAGGGGGTATGTGTATATAAATGCCCATAGAGGCTAGAAGAGATAAGGCTACAGGTGATGTGGGTGCTGGGACTCAAACTCAGGTCTTCTACAAAAGTAACAGTGCTTTTTTGGGGTCGGGAGCTCAAGACAGGGTTTCTCTGTGTAACATCCCTGGCTATCCTGGAACTCACTCTGTAGACCAGGCTGGCCTCGAACTCACAGAGATCCACCTGCCTCTGCCTCTCGAGTGTTGGGATAAAAGGCGTGCACCGCCACCACCTGGCATAATAGCTCTTAACCACTGAGCCATCTCTCCACCTATAAATAAACAAGAGTACCTACTATTTAATAAAAATAATATGGGTGCCATAAAAACATCTATCATCTAATCACAGAAATTAAGCAGGAAAATGAAGTAAGCTTTAAGGTACTCAAGAATCAACTCTAGTGTGGCTTAAGAACCAAGAAGAGTGCTTAGGAAAACCAATCATTTCCATCTTGTCCCTCCGCTGCTCTGAACAGAAGTGGAGGGGCACCCCAAAATCTGAATTTTAAATCAGCTTCTCCCTCTCTAGGAGGTTTAGACATGAACCAGCCTGGAATAGTGCCTGGAGGTTACTGCTATGAACCTGAAGCATGCACAGGGTAAAATGAAGTGTTTTTTCAAAGACCATCAAGTTGAACAGTAATCACACAGGTCCTGAACATCAGTCCTCTTATAAACAAGAACCACACAAAATATAACTGAACTGTTACTTATTTTCTTGGTTGTGCCATTATTTCTCTCAAGTCTCCAAAAGACAATTATTCTAACTAGTCTTAACCTGCAGTCTGGTTACACCAGGCTGCTTTCACACCTGGGATGCAGCACAAGGGACTTCATGGACTTTTATTGCTGAGAAAATTCAAGTTCACTTGACTCCACAGAACAGTCAAATGAAACAAAGGAGAATGCCTCCCCCATGGGGACAGGTTGAAAGTTGAGGCTTTTGACTTCCTGATGAGGCAGTTTTCCCAGAAATCCAAACCATGGGATGCTATAGAGCTCATATGTCTTGAGAGCCCAAATGTCAACTTATCGCCACAGTATCAGCCAGTGCAGCTCACTGTAACATTTGGAAGCACAAACCTGCTGTATAAAATGGCCTCTCCTGGGAGAGAGAAGCTGTCGCCATAGCAGAGATCATTCCATCTTGGGGCCAGAAGGACCAGGCAGTCCTTTAATCTTTAACGAGCCACGTTCATGTTTAGATATAGGAACTGGCACAGCTGAGGCTCAAGCTGCTTTTCGGTTCAACAGCACTTTCCGGCAAACGACCTCAAGCAGAATGAGGGTGCGCCACCCCAGCCTTTCCTCCCCCCACCCCCCTACAGCTACCAGAATATGTTCAATAATGTAATTGTGGGCACTTTATTATCCACTATGGTCCAATACTTCATAGCTCAGGAAAGGTATCCAATATCAAGAGGCAAGCAACCACCTGCCTTAGCCACAGTAAAATCTAAATTCCTGTATGTCAGTAATTGAAAATGTAGCAAGCATGCAGCAAGAGAAGAAGTTGAAGCTGTCAGGACACAGTCTGAGGTCCTAATGATGGGACTGGGAGAAAGGTCGTCGTTGGTGATGTGATCAAATTGCTGTCTTGGGCAGCTCATTTCAGAACCTAGCAATGGAAATCTTGGAGCCATTTGTGGGTATAATTTTCTACACAGGGCTATTTCTTAGCTCTCTTCTGGGGCTGCTCATACAGAAAAGGGGCAGGGAAGAAGCCCCTGTCATCAAACTCCATCACCCAAACAATCTAATGGCTGCATAATGAAGTGACTAGGAGGCTCTTGTCCTATTACTTGTTTTACCCCAGTAACCTTCCTCTCAGAGCAAAGAAACTCAATGCTGGACCATCTGAATTTGTAATGCCTTACCATACACCTCTGGATTCTTTGCCTCCCAAAATGACATCACTCTGCCCCCCCCCACACACAATCTGTCTGTCTGTCTGTCTGTCTCTCTCTCTCTCTCTCTCTCTCTCTCTCTCACACACACACACACACACACACACACGCACGCACGCACGCACGCACGCACGCACGCACGCACACAAACTCACAATGTCTCCCCGCCCCCACCCAATACACACACCCTGTCTCATTAAGTCAAACTTCCTAAACTTTCACCCTGGTTTCCACTAAAAATCCAAAGACTGAGTTAACTTTGTTCACATCTCCAAGTCTAGAGGGCCTTTGTCAACACATACTTCATCTTTAAGGGTGACTTCTAGCCAAGTAGACACAGTTACCTGCTCTCCTACAGTTAACCATCAAACTGACTTCGGTGGGCTATGGAAATGAAAAGATACGACGGCACAGCTTGAATGTCTCATCAAAGTAACCAAAGTACTGGAAAAGGGAGAGAAGACAGAAGGAATGATTTCAAAACAAAGACTGAGCTGTACATTTTGGGAGCATTAAGAAAACACTCCATCTGACTAAGCAGCTGAAAAGACAAATACCCAAAGGACTGCACATTCTCTGAAGATGACGGTACTCACAGTCCCCACCTCCCCGAGGTTCAGCAAGAGAGCTCATCACAAATGAGACTTGCATTATTTATAATAAAGCGAAAACACAGCCTAACATCCAGATTCTATTGATTTATGGGCAAATAAAGCTACAGCCTTATTTCAACTCAAGCCCATATAACAAGGAATAAAACTTATCTTCTTTGGGTACTTAAAGGTAGGGGAAGGAGAAATGGGGAAAAGGTGATAAATGGCTGCTAAACTACAGTTAGATAGGAACAAGAGGCGTGGTGACTGGACATAATGATGACATAATATACTATGTACTTCCAAAAGCTGCAGAGTTTGATCCTGTTTTCCATAAAGAAAAGATAAATGTTTGCAAAGACAGATGATGGAAAACATTACAGTGTATATACATTTTGAAACAGCACAAGGCACTCCATAAATATGTACAATTTTATGATTAGGTCTCAGTTTAAAAAATGAATTTAAAACTGGCATCTTTCTAAAAAGGTACCTCTCCCATCCCTTGTGTAACAGGACATGAGTTACAGGAAGAAAGCTTACACTCTAACATAGTGCTTTTAAAAACTTTACAAGGAAAATTATCATAATATACTAGCCATCAGGAGAAAACACTGTGACTGGTAGGTGAGGTGAGAATGCATGCAGACATGCAGCTTATGATGGTCACACTGACACACACATACACATACATAAGCAGAGAGAAATGTAATTAACAAGTCTACAACTAATTCAGTTACTTCTGGCAGAGGTGGAAGTTGGCCTTCTATCTATGTGCAATTTGTTCTACTGAAGTATTCCTAAATAAGCAATTCAAATCACTTGACCTTAAGGTTTCTAAAACTACTTGACAAAGAAAACAATTTGAAATATTTTTATTTGTAGCCAAATTTTGAGGGTATATTCAGAGGCAGATTTTTAAGAAGTCACCAGAAACTTGCAGCCTGGGATGTACGCTCATAGGCAGCACTGTGCTAACAGCAGCGAGAGAGTGAGCCATGTCTTGGTTCCAACTCACAGCACACAGCAACAGGTTCTACAGTGAGTCACCAGATCTCCACCACAGTGCACAGAGGCAGAATCATAAGGAGGGCTAAAAACACACACCTCAAAACCTGTCTTTGTTGGCCAAGTCAATTTACCTAGTAATCTGATGAATTTAAAAAACAAATAGCCCGGGGCTAGGAATACAACAATGGCAGGAAGTTTGCCCAGTTTGTAGGAGTTCAAACAAACAGAAAAAATCCCACCAAAACAAAAGGCTGGAGGCCAGCCTAAGCAATACAACAAAACCATATTTGAAAACAATAAAGAAAAAGAAATCTGACCACATACTCACCATAAGGCCCATCAAATGCATTCCTGGGCACTTAACCCAGTGAAATTAAAACTTGTAACCAGGGCCTGTGAACCTGCCAACCTGAGTTTTATCCCTGGAACCCACAAGGTAGAAGGAGAGAACCAAGGCCAGTCAAGTTGTCCTCTGACCTCCATACCTGCACCATGCACGGCACATGCCTACACACAAGAAAATGTAATAAAAGATAAAACTTGTGTCCATATACACACCTACAGCACGTGAATGTTCACAACAGCTTTATCTGTAACAGCCCCAAAGTGGTAGCAACCAACATGCTCTTCAACAGGTGAATGACCACCGCTGCTCAGCAAGGAAGAACAGACTATTACTACATGCAACTGAGATGAAGTGTGTTATGCTAAGGGAAAAATGCAGTTTCGAAAAGTCACATATTCTCAAAAATCCATTTCCATACCATTTCTAAAATGACAGAGATGATACAGATTATTAGTTGCCAAGAATCAGTGGTGGAGACAGAAGGATGTGTGAGACTCTAAAGAAGGTACCACAAAATGTGGTGTGTGTGTGTGTGTGTGTGTACCATGTCAACTTCCTGGTTTGATGGTGGTTAAACAAATGTAACCATTGGGGAAAACTGGATGAAGGATGCATGATATCTTAGTTAGGGTTATAATTGCTATGATGAAACACCATGACCAAAAACAAGTTGGGGAGGAAAGGGTTTATTTGGCTTACACTTCCATATCTGTTCATCACTGAAGGAAGTCAGGACAGAAACTCAAACGGGGCAGGAGCTGATGCAGAAGCCATGGACCTGTGCTGCTTAAAGGCTTGGTCATCACGGCTTGCCCAGCCTGCTTCCTTATAGGATCCAGGTGTGGTCAGCAGACAGGCTGCCTCATGCATGGGGTAGTTGCTGCAAACAGGTTTACTGACTCTGGTAAGTGAGCTCATGGCGTGTCTACAGTGTGAGACTGACATTCATACTGTGGGTAGTTGCCACCCAGCAGGGCCTTTCACATACGAGATGGAGGGTAGGAAAAGATAACGACGGTATTTCTATTTCCTGTGATGCCCTCTCCTTGAGCCATGTTACACTTTCCTACATGACCAGTGCCTTTTAGCAAAATATCTCACTAATATCACTTCCAACGTGCAAGCCGATCAACATAGCTCATATAGGATTCCATCTGTGAGGAAGGCAAGATGTGAGGAAACAAGATGATGTGTTCAAAAATAGAGAAGAAAAATGATCTGAAAACCCATCGATGAAATCTTCCCTAAGCCAAAGCCTTAGATATTTAGCTTTTCAGGGTGGCTGACTTATACATTTAAAATTTTAGGATTAGGAATAAATGGTAAGACAATTCTTTAGTACTAACAAAAAGGAAACTAGGAAAATAAAGAACAAATACATCATTTTTAAGCAGCATTCCACAGAAGGAGGCCCATGTCTCAAAGGAAGTTTTAAGCCCACATTATATGAAATGGAATCTATCTGTGAAGGCCCGGTCCAGTTATATGAAATGGAATCTAGCTATAAAGGCCCAGTCTGAAAAGTATGTGTTAGTTATTTAGCTGCGTTGTGTTCTTACCCTGCAAGGAAATGTCACGAAACACGACAGAATCCACTTATAGAGTTTATTAGAGATAAAGGGATCGAGTGCGCAGGCCTGTGGGAGAGACACGTGCGTGGAGAAGAAGAGGAACTGGGAACATGGCGCTCCACTTTAAAACTGGCTGGGGGCGTGGCCAGGTCACGTCACTACTCCACGCGTGTGCGCGCTTACGTGGCCATGTAACGTCATGGATCCTGGTTACGTGAGACGCCTTGACCCGGAACTTGCTAGGCAGAGGTGTCCAGGTCCGCCAGGTATCCTGGTTACAAGAGACACCCTGACCCGGAAATGCCTATCCTGACCTGGAATTGGCTAGGCGGAAGTGTCCGCCCGGTATATGCGACCGTGGGGGCGTGTTGTGAACCCTTCAGTATGTGCATTAGATGAGCTGCAAGGGTGGGCAGCAGTGGCAGCCTAGTGCTGAGGACTCAAGTGTTGTGGAATGTTGTTTCTTTTTCTTTTCTTTTTTTTCCCCCCAGGACAGGATTTCTCTGTGTAGTTTTGCACCTTTCCTGGAACTCACTCTGTAGCCCAGGTTGGTCTCGAATTCAGAGATCCATCTGCCTCTGCCTCCCAAGTGCTGGGATTAAAGGCATGCGCCAACACTGCCTGGCGGAATATTATTTTAAAACATGCTGTGGAACATTTGTTTTAATGATGCAAAGATGTGTTGCATTTGTTTAGCTCTGTGACGCTGTGTTACTTTCCTGTCTAAAACACCTGGTTGGGCCAGATGGCAATGGTGCACGCCTTTAATCCCAACACTCGGGAGGCAGAGCCAGGTGGATCTCTGTGAGTTCGAGGCCAGCCTAGTCTATAGAGCGAGATCTAGGACAGGCACCAAAGGTCTAGTAAGAGCCAATAGCCAGGCAGGAGAAAGAAAAGGCAGCCTGGCAAGCAGAGAAAGCAGAGAGAATAAATGGGAGGAGAAATGTGGGAAGAAAAGATCAATGAGCAAGAAAAAGAAGAAAGGGAGATCGAGGAGTGAGAAAAGAAGGGAAGAAAAGATATAGCGAAAAAGAACAAGGTAAAAGTCGAGAGGCAAAAGGTAGATGGGATAATTTTAAAAAAGCTCACTAGAATCAAGCCAAGCTAAGGCCGGCATTTTTAAGTAAGAAAAAGATTCATTATGATTTATTTGGGAGCTAGGTGGCGTTCCCCAAAGAGCAAAGAACAAAGAGCCAAAAGAGTAAACAACCAACTATAATCAACTACTACACTCAGTTGGTTCAGTTTTAATGCTGGCAGCCTTGGGTCTGCTCTGGGTGCTTGCATATCTAAG